>NC_086101.1:131995396-132304007 GCF_963921235.1 Mobula hypostoma | reverse complement strand
TTGAAAAGCAGAGCTCTCATTCATGGCACTGGAGACTTCTTAACCAACACATTACAGTGGAAATGTCATCCCGAGTCAAACAATGCAGTCTGCGCACAGCCAATAATATCAGCAGATTTGTCAGGGTGTAATGTTTCCTCATCAGAGTGTCATTGAGTGTTATAGCACGGAAACAAGCTTTAGCAGCTTATTCCAGCTACTCACTACCCTC
The DNA here is from genome assembly GCF_963921235.1 of Mobula hypostoma. Classification (NCBI taxonomy): domain Eukaryota; kingdom Metazoa; phylum Chordata; class Chondrichthyes; order Myliobatiformes; family Myliobatidae; genus Mobula; species Mobula hypostoma. The sequence goes on along the minus strand of NC_086101.1, from coordinate 132,303,796 downwards.
TATATAAATACATTACCTCTCAGGTCTCTTTTAAATCTGTCCTCTCTTATCTGGTACCTGTGCCCTCTAGTTTTGGACTGCCCAATTATAAGGAAAAGACTATAACTGCCCATCTTATCCATAATCCTCAAGAGCTTATAAAATTCTATCGTCATCCCTCATTCTCCTATGCCTAAGGAATAGAGAAACTGCATGGCTAACTTCTCCCTTTAACCCAGGCCCGCTGGCCCTGGTAGCATTCTCGTAACTTGCTTCTGCATCTTCTCCAGCCTGATAATGTCTTTCTTAAAAAAGAATGATTACAATGTGCATAATACTCTCAACGCAGTCTCATCATCGACTAACGTAACTGCAACATGATGCCCCTACTTCTTGAATGGAGAAGGCCAGCATCCTGAGCAGCACCTTCTACAATCTTGCCCATTTGGATGGCAACTTTCAGCAAACCGTGCACTTGTAGTTGCAGGTCCCTCTGATCCACAACACTCATCAGTGCCTTGCCATTCACTGTACTGATACTACCCTAGTTTGAGTGTGAAAAATGCATTCACCTTACATTTGTCCAAGTTGAAATCCATTCTCCATTCCTCAGTCCAACTCCCTATATGATCAAGGTATTTTTGCAATTCATTGCATCTTCCTTTACTATCAACAAGACCCTCTAATCTGGTATCATCACGAAATCTGCTAATTGCACAATGCACATTTACCTCCAGATCATTTGCATGAACAATGAATGTCAGAGATCCCAGCACAGAACCTAGGGTATCCCATTAGTCACAGGTCTCCAGTGAGAGAATTGCCTTTCAATTATCACCTTATGCTTCCTATCATCAAACCAATACTAAACCCAAGTGATCTAAATGTCCAGATCAGCCTTCCACATGGTACCTTGTCAATATCCTTACTAAAGTCCATATAGACTACATCCATTGCCATAACTTTATCTATTTGTTTAGTTACCACTTGAAAAAAATCAAACATTTGTCAGACGTGACCTCCCATTCACTAAACCATGCTGATTATTCCTGATTAGGTCTTGACTATCCATGTGATGGTAGATCTTGTCACTCAGAATTCTCTCCAGTAACCTTACAGCAAATGAAGTCAGGCTCACCAGCCCATAGTTCCCTTGCTACCCTTCTTGAATAATGGAACAATATTTGCAAGCATCTGGTCTTCCAGAACTTCACCAGAGGGTAACAACAAAGCAAAAATCTCTACAACGGTTACTGTAATATCTTTCCTGGACTCCCATATGGTCCAAGGGTGATTTTGTTCAGGCCCTGGAGTTTTCCCCACCATAAAGAGCTTCAGGGTTGCATATACCTCCTTCCTCATAATATGCATTTGTTCCAAGACTTTACTTTTTCTTCAATTCTTTGACATCCATGATATACTTAACAGGAAATACCAAGGAGAAATAGGCCATAAGACAATAAATCGTAGGAGCAGATTTAGGCTATGCAGACCATCGAATCTGCTCCAGCATTCCAACATGGCTAACTTATTATCCTCTCAACCTTATTCTCCTGCCTTCTCCCTTTAATTTTTGATGCCCTAACTAAGAACCTATCAACCTCTACTTTAAATATACTTTATACTTTATTGTCACCAAACAATTGAACCTAGAGCGCACAATCATCACAGCTATATTTGATTCTGCGCTTCGTGCTCCCTGGAGTATAAATCAATAGTAAATATTAAAAATTTAAATTATAAATCATAAATAGAAAATAGAAAAGGAAAAGTTAGGTAGTGCAAAAAAACCGAGAGGCAGGTCTGGATATTTGGAAGGTACAGCCCAGATCCGGGTCAGGATCCGTTCAGCAGTCTTATCACAGTTGGAAAGAAGCTGTTCCCAAATCTAGCCGTATGAGTCTTCAAGCTCCTGACCCTTCTCCCAGAGGGAAGAGGGACGAAAAGTGTGTTGGCTGGGTGGGTTGTCTCCTTTGATTACCCTGGCAGCACTGCTCTGACAGCGTGCGGTATAAGGTAAGTCCAAGGACGGAAGACTGGTTTGTGTGATGTGCTGGGCTGTGTTCATGATCTTCTGCAGCTTCTTCCGGTCTTGGACAGGACAACTTCCATACCGGGTTGTGATGCACCCTAGAAGAATGCTTTCTACAGTGCAGCTATAAAAATTAGTGAGGGTTTTAGGGGACAGACCAAATTTCTTTAGTTTTCTCAGGAAGTAAAGGCGCTGGTGGGCCTTCTTGACAGTGAACTCTGCTTGGTTGGACCAAGTCAGGTCATTTGTGATATTGACCCCGAGGAACTTAAAGCTTTTGACCTGTTCCACTTGCGCACCACTGATGTAAATGAGGTCGTGCGGTCCGCTACTCCTTCTGAAGTCAACAACCAATTCCTTCGTCTTGCTGACATTGAGGGATAGGTTATTGTCTTCGCACCATGCCACCAGGTTCTTAATTTCCTCTCTGTACTCAAACTCATCATTACTCAAGATACAGCCTACAATTGTGGTGTCATCAGCAAACTTATATATTGAGCTTGATGGAAACTGAGCTACACAATCATGGGTGTACAGTGAGTACATCAGGGGTCTGAGTACACGGCCTTGTGGGGCACCGGTGCTCAGAATGATTGTAGAGGAGAGCTTGTCCCCTACTTTTACAGCCTGGGTCCTGTCTGAGAGGAAGTTGAAGATCCAGCTGCAGATCTGAGTACTAAGGCTCAGGTTCTGGAGCTTAGGAATCAGTTTATTTGAAATGTTGGTATTAAAGGCAGAGCTGTAGTCAATGAAAAGGAGCCCTACATATGCGTCTTTATTCTCCAGGTGTTATAAGGAGGGCCAGAGAGATGGCATCTGCCATTGGCCTGTTGATCCAGTAGGCGAATTACCTACCAGTATACTCAATGAACTGTCCTGTACAGCTGTCTGTGCCAATAACTTCCAGAAATTCACCACCCTCTGGCTAAAGAAATTTTTCTTCATCTCTACTATAAATGGACATTCCTCATTTCTGAGGCTGTGCCCTCTGAACCTAGACATAGCCACTACAGGAAACACTTTTTTACATACGCTCTATCTAGGGCTTTCAGTATTTGATATCTGTTGTGTCTTTGCAACTACATATTAATTAAATAAAAGCATGCACACAGGCAATGGCTTTAACTATTGTATTCATGAGAGGGAGAGGGAGAGATTTTGTAGTGCTAAGGGAAGTCATTGCTCTAAAAGATATAGATCTATGTATTACACCAACTCCACCATTAGATTAATGTATATAAAACTGTATATTTACAAAACATAACTAATTTCACTCTAGTAAAGAATCAGTCTTTAGGGTGGCGCTCAGCTTTTTTCAGAGTAACACCTCTCACCCTGTGGAATGACATCAGGTTTGGCAGGTGTCTTGTCAAAGACAACGTTTTTGGTTGCTGGTGTCACGTTGCTGTCAGTGATATGATCATCACTGAGAGGTAAGCCCAGTGGCTGTAATGTGCCTGTTTTGTTGAATGAAATTGATTCCGGTGTGTTCTTTCATTAAGTATCCAGTCTCTGGTCCACATGATGTCTCCGTGTATGATCTCAAACATCCACTGTGTACATCTGTGGTCCAGATCTTGGACATATCCTACCAGGTGTCCACTTGTCTTCTCAGTAATCACTCGCCAGGACTTCCCTGAAGCCCCTTGTTGATTCACTTGGCAACTGGCAGAGCTGTTTAGTCTGCATTTCCCTCCATAGATCTGGTTTCAGGAGGTCTATGTGAGATCTCAGATTCCTGCTCATGTTTGATTTGTCGTCGCATGAACAGAGTTCTGATACACAAAAAGGAAGTTGTCCATCTTGTGTTGTAGAGAAATGTCCTCCTTGTCCATCACTTTAATGGACTTCTTAAAAGTTTGGATAAACCTTTCACCTAAGCCATTCGTTGCTGAGTAGTGAAGAATTGACTTGAAATGTCTGATGCCATTTTTCTTCATGAACAGCCTGAATGCTTCTGATGTGTGTTGTGGTCTGTTTTCACTTACAACTTGTTCTGGTAAGCCATTTCTGGTGAAGATAGTCATCAGGGTGGAGACAGTCTTTGCTGAGGAAGCTTACTTCATTGGTATAACCTCAGGCCACTTCGAATGAGCATCCACATCAATCAGAAACATTGAGTCCATGAAAGGCCCACAAAGAAATATGTACTCTTCACCTGATTCACTTGGCAACTGGCAGAACTGCTTAATCTGCATTTCCCTCCATAGATCTGGTTTCAGGAGGTCTACTGATAGTTGGTCTCATCTAACTAAGAACTCTGGAAGCATAGGGTTACCACTACCCATCCTTCCATTGTGATGTCATAGACTTTTGACAACGTCAAGTCATTCCTTTTTTCTCTTTGTATTTCTGAATTTGTTACCGGCAACTGATCCACCAATACTGACTGGAGCACTTCTGCTGAGTCACAGTATGAAGACTCTTCTGCTTCAGTTGCCAACAGTGGAAGACATGACAATCCATCAGAATTGATGTGCTGTTTGGTACACTTGAACTCTATGTCTTAAGAGTGAGGTCCTAGGAACAGTGCCCAACATTGTAACTGGGAGCAGACATCACTGGAATTATTTTCCTGGGATTGAAAATGTACACAGGGGGCTGGTGATCTGTCACTAGCATAAACTTTTGTCCATAGAGATAGTGGTGGAACTTCTTTATTCCCCATACTAGCCTGACAAAGATTAAAAATGTCTTCCATTGATGGAAGGGGATACCTGCACAGTACACAGCACCGGACTGATGTTCACTTTGAAATCCTCATGTACATGCAAGGTTCCAATCTTCCCTTTCTTGATCACTGGGACAATGGGTGTGGCCCAAACACTCTACTCAAACTTGGAGAGAATTCCAGATGCCTCCAACCCCAAGTTCAGCATCCACTTTAGGATGTTGTGCGTAAGGCACTGGACACACTTTATGGAATCTTGGTGTTGCTGTTTCATGCAGTTCAATTCAGGCCCTCATGCCTTTGAGTTTACTAATCCCCTTCTCAAACACCTTCTTATCAGCATTAAGCAGCTGTGACTGTCTCTGGTTAGTGCTACCTCTTGGGTTGCAGTTGCCTGTTGATGACATATTGAGAGCTTTGATTGTGTGCCAGTCCAAGTGGATTTTTCTCAACCATTCATGTCCGAAAAATGATGGCCCTCCACTTTTCTAACTGTTGAGTTTGGCCTCTATACATCACGCTCACTTTCAGTTTGCTCTTGGGAGACACTTATTCGCCTGTGTAAGTCTTTAGCATCACTAAGGTCTTCTCTAATGGTATGTTAGAAAACAGTCTGTTGTGGTCAGCCTCTGGAATTATGGACAAAGCTGACCCTGTACCCAGCTCCATTTTCAGGTTTACTCCAGATATATCTATACTGATCCAAATGATTTTGTGATCTGCTTCAATAATATTGTGTAGTTCTAAGCATGACAGCTCACCTTTGTCAGACTGTGTGTTGTCTATTCTGTTTTACATTTGTTCTCTGTACGCATTTGCTTAGTTTTGTGTTTGAAACGTTTCACTTGTTTGTGTCTTCTGTCTGCCTTGCACGCTGTCTCTATGTGACCTTGTATGTGACACTTTCTGCAAAAATTTTCTCTGAACCAATAGTCATTTGCATCATGGGAGAATTTGCCTCATTGATAACACTTCTGGTTTTTTGCACCATTCAGGGATGTTTTGTACATTTCACATTCTAATCTTCTACTTCTGTACTTCTACTGGATTCTTTGCTTTAGTTTCTAATGATACTGCAATGATCAATGCCCATTCTAAAGTTAGGTCTTTTTCTGAGAGTAACTTCTTTTGAGTGCTTTGGCTAGGCATACCACATGCAATTCTGTCCCTTAATGCATCAGAAAGTCCATTTCTAAATTCACAGTACTGGGAAGGTTAGCACAGTTCTGCAATGTATTCAGAAATGCTTTCATCCTTTGACTAGCTCCTTTTGAAAAATCTAAACTTTTCAACTATTACCAGCAGTTTAAGGCTCAAGTAATTTTGTAAAATTGTAACAATTTTGTCGAACGTTTTGCTTGCTGGCTTTTCAGGGGTTACTAGGTTGTGTAAGAGACTGTATGTTCTAGCACCCATTAAACTAAGAAGTGTGCGAGCTTTCTTTTCCTCATTCACATTGCTCATGTTACAATACAGTTCAACCCTCTCAATATACAACTCCCAGCCTTCATTAACGCCTTTGAATTTGTCACCTTTCCCAATTAAAGCCATCACCACATTATTTTCACTTTAACTTTGCTAGTTGTGTCTTTCACTGTGCAGTTACTCACGCATCCCTTTGTTAGCATCCCTGATAGCCTTCTCTGTACTGTTTAACTCTTTCCTCTCACTGTTTCATCTTGTTATTGTCCCATAACTGTTGGTGCAGTTTGTGATATTTTCTAACATTTAGGTTCGTACTCATCACCAATTTGTTGTGTCTTTGCAACTACATTTCAATTAAATAAAAGCAAGCACATGTGAAATGGCTTTTAACTGTTGTATTCACATTGCAGTGAGAGACAGCAATAAATGTGCATGCGTAGGCAACAGATCAATACGCATCTGTAGACAACAGTCCATACATAGTGTCAAAGGGAGTCATTGCTCTAAGAGAAATAGATCCATGCATTACAAGATTTCACTCCCTCCTCATTTTTCTAAACTCCAGTTAGTAAAGGACCACAGCCATCATATGCTGCTTGTATGTTAACCCTTTCATTCTTGGGCTCGTTCCCATGAAACTTCTCTGGACCCTCTCCAACGCCAACACATCTTTTCTTAGGTAAGGGGCCCAAAACTGCTCACAGGTACAGTCAGACCAATGCTTTATAAAGCCTTAGCATTACATCCTTGCTTTTCTGTTTGAGTCCTCTCGAAATGAATGCTAACTTTGCATTTGACTTCCTTACCACTGACACAACCTGCAAGTTACCCTTCAGGGAATCCTGTACAAGGATGCCCAAGTCCCTTTGCACCTCTGATTTTTGAAATTTCTCTCCATTTAGAAAATAGCCCATGCCTTTATCCCTTTTGCCAAAGTACCATGCACTTCCCTACACCACATTCCAGCTGCCACTTTCTTGTCCCTTCCTCCGATCTGTCTATGGCCTGATTCAGGCACCTTATTCCTCAACATTACTTGCCTCTCTACTAATCTTTGTATCATCTGAAAGCTTGGCCATTAAGTTACCAATTCCTTTACACAAATCATTGAGATATAAAGTAAAAAGAAGTGGCCAACTGAAAAAGCCCTCTTTATTCCTACTCATTGCCTGCTGCCAGTCAACTGATCTATCTATGTTAGTACTTCTCCTGTAATACCATGGCTCTTATCTTTTTAGGCAGCCTCATGCATGACATCTTGTCGAAGGCCTTCTGAAAATCCAAACAAAGAACATCCACGGACTCTCCTATGTCTATTCTGCATGTTATGTCCTCAAAGAATTCCAATAAATCTGCCGGGCAAAATTTCCCATTGAGAAAGCCATGCTGACTTTGTTCTATTTTATCATGTGGCTCTGATTACCCCAAAACCTCATACTTAACCACTGAACTCATGGTAACTGCCCTTAAATTTCCTTTCTTTTCCCATGTGCTCTTCTTGAAAAGTGGAGTGACTTTTGCAATTTTTCAGTCCTCTGGAATAATTCTGGAATCTAGTGATTCTTGAAAGATCATTACTAATGCCTCTACAATCTCTTCAGCTACCTCTTTCAAAACCCAGGGGTATAGTCCACGTGGTCCAGGTGACTTATCTACCTTGAGCCTTTTCAGATTCCCAAGCACCTTCTCCTTTGTAATAGCAATGACACTCACTTCTGCCCCCGACACTCTTGCTTTTCTGGCATTCTTCTAGTATTTTCATCCGCCATTTCTTTGTCCCCCATTACCCTCTCCAGTGGTCTGTTATACACTCTCGTTTCTCTTGTATTCTTTTTAGTGTATATCTTTAAAAAAAATCCTGTTTTATATTATTGGCAAGCTTACCTTTATATTTTATCTTTTATATGTGTTCATTTTGGTAGGTCAAAGTTGAAGACAGGATATAATATTAATGGTAAGACTCTTGACAGTGTGGAGGATCTAGAGATCTTGGGGTCCATGTCCATAGGACACTCAAAGATGCTGTGCAGATTGACAGTGTTGTTAAGAATTTGCATGTTGTGATGGCATTCATCAAAAATGGGATTGAGTTCAAGAGCTGTGAGGTAATGTTACAGCTATATAAGACCTTGGTCGGACCCCACTTGGAGTACTGTGTTCAGTTTTGGTCACCTCACTACAGGAAGGATGTGGATACTATAAAGAGGGTGCAGAGGAGATTTACAAGGATGTTGACTGGATAAGGATGTTGAAGGATAAGAGCATAATTTATGAGAATATATTGAGTGAACTTGGTCTTTTCTCCTTGGACCGATGGAGGATGAGAGGTGACTTGATAGAGGTGTATAAGATGATGAGGGGTATTAATCCTATGGATAGCCTGAGGCTTTTTCCCAGGACTGAAATGGCTAACATGAGGGGGCATAGTTTTAAGGTGCCTGGAAATAGGTACTGAAGGGACGTCATAGAGAGTGGTAGGTGCATGGAATGCACTGCCAGTGGCAATGGTGGAAGTGGATAAAATAGGTTCTTTTAAGATCTTCTTAGATAGGTACATGGAGCTTAGAAAAATAAAGGGCTATGCGCTAGGGAAATTCTAGGCGGTTTCTAGAGTAGGTTACATGGTCGGCACAACATTGTGGGCTGAAGGGCCTGTAATGTGCTGTAGATTTTTATGTTCTATGTATCTTTTCTCTCTTTGTGGCTTTTTAGTTGCCTTCTGTGGGTTTTTAAAGACTTCCTAACCCTCTAGCTTCCCAGTATTTTTTGCACAATTAAGTTCCCTCTCTTTTGTTTTTAAGCTGTATTTGACTTCCCTTGTCAGCCATGGTTACCTCATCACAGACATTAAAATTCTCAGTGATCTTCTGCAGCTCCACATTTACATAGCCTTAATGGTGGTCTTTAAGAGGACCTGGTTTCTCCCCAATGGATGAACGTCTTGGGATTATCTTTAATCTGACCTGCCAATCCATCTCACACTGTCTTGTTGCCCTCCTGATTTCCCTTTTAATTCTTTTTCTCTTTTTGTCCAAGGTTTCATTAATATCCAGGTGCACAAAAGTAATGTAAGGATTCTTTTTTTCCTGACTGAGATCCTCGATATCTCTCATCAGCCAGTGTTTCCTGAAGTTCATGTGTCTACCTGTCACCTTGATAGGAACTCTTGATATGACTCTTTGAAAAGCCGTTTGTTAACTGATCCTATGCTTCTAAATAGAGGCACCTAATAGACCCCACCTAGATCCAGCCTATTGCCCTCAAAGTTGGCTCTGCTCTAGTTCAGGACTTTAACATGTGGAACTGTTTTATCTTTTTCCATAAATATTTAAAAATAAATAGAATTGTGATTGCTGGACCATAAGTGCACACGAACTGCCACTTCAATTACTTAACCAGTTCATTCCCTATAAGAAGATCCAGTTTTGATTGTTCCTGAGGAGATTTCTCTACATGTTGCATGAGGAAATTGTCTTTGATGCACTGCACAAATCCCATCCCATTCAGACCTTTTGCACTCTGAGTCACCCAGATGATATTGGAAAAATTGCAATCTCGTAGTAGCACAACCTGTTTATTCTCACAACTATGTGCCATTTCGCAACACATTTGCTCCTCAAGTTCCCATTGACGATTGAAGGGTCTATAATACGGACCTATCAATGTGACCATCCCTTCTTATTTCTAATTTCTACCCAAATGGCCTCATTGGATGATCCCTCGGGAATATTCTCTTGAACCACTGCTGTTATGTCCTTCTTTATAAAAAAGACAACACCCTCTCCCCTCCTAACTGTTCCTTTGTCATGCCTAAAGCATCAATATCCTGGAACATTAAACCACCTCCCGCCCTTTCTCAGCAATGACCATATTCAAAGACTATATTCTTTAGAATGGAAACATCCAAAGACCATATTCCCTAGAAGGGAACTCAAATCAATTTACCATATGGTTTCAGTTTGTTGAATGCCATTAACCAGTCAGGATATTTCAAGTTGGAGCAATAGTCCAGCAGCTCTAGCTGAACAAGTAATGATGGTTACTGCAAATAACATGAAAGGAATTGGTTTTCAGTCTCTTTAGGAAGGCTGATAAAGAGGATTGAAATTTGTTAAAATGGGAGGCTTTATCTTGCATATTCTGTTTACAATTAGCAACAGCAATGATGTATAAAATAGCCTGTTTATCACTTCTTTTGAATTTGCATTTATTGAAATTATAGCAGTTTGTACAGACATTATGTTATTTTCTTGGACACTCTGTGATCAAATCAATTACTGGTCAGAACTAATTGCTTGTGTCTCTAGTTACTGCAACCTTTTGAACAGCATTATTCAACATTTGCTTACCTTTGACCAATCAGGAGTGTGCAGTTGTATTTTTGTTAATGCACCCCAAGCACAAACTAGAAATGCACATCAGGGTATCACAGTTCTCACTATCTTGTGTAGTCAGCAGAAAGAGGATACCAATGGTCAGTAAAAATGCACCTTCCTTCTTCATAAACTCCAAAGTGAAAGATCACGTAGATTGAAAATATGATGCACTAAAACTTTCAAACACTGATATATGATTGGAAACACACAACACAGTGAATGCTACAAATGTGTTATGTACCTTTCCTCACATGCTAGTTCTTTGTTATCCATTTTACCATGCTACATAATTCGTGAAAAAGAGTTCTCACCTTTGCAATATAACATTTTGGTAAGTGGTAAAAAACAGTAAAAATGTATCATATCAAGATTGATGCACAGACTGCAGATGCTGAGATCTAGTGCAAAAGAAAAAGCAAGGTAGGATTTCAATCAGCCAAGCAGGAACTGCGGAGGCAAAGGGATAATTTGTGTTACTGGTCAACCCGTCGATAGTTAAATGCATTATGAACACTGAAGAAACAAAGCAATATTTGACCCAGGATTTAATGATCAGAACACTAGATCGATTCAGTTGGTGATTTTATCTTTCTCTGTCTGCCAACTATCTTCTTCTTAACTTTGTTATCTGGCTACTTATCATTTCTATTCCATTGATGAAAAATCGAAGCAATGCTTCATCCCAATAAATCTCCCATATTTTTATTTCTATGTTGATCAAAATCCGATGTGAGTTCAAGGAGAAGAAGATGGCGGCGCGACGGCAGCGGCGCGGCCACTTCGGTGGTGATGTCTGTTATCTGTCAAGTAGGGGACCGTGCACAATTCTGATTTGATGGAGACGGATGTGAGGGCATGGAGGAACAACTGAAAAACTTCTGAAATGCCTACTTCTCTGCCGCTGCTACCGTGTGGTAACCGGAATCTCCAGAGCAGAAGGCCCCGAAATCCTCGGCTTTGCATGTTTCAGTAGCTGGGGTGAGGTCAAAGGCGCTCGACAGAGGATGGTGCTCGGGAAGCTGTATCGGAGAGGCTGGTCGGAAGCTCGAAGTTTTCGGACGGATGGACTCAGTGTCGGCTGTGGCCTGCTGCTTCCAAGGCATCGGCAAGTTGACGGTGCCTGGAGGTTTATGGCAGGGAGTTTCTCCCTTTTGCCGCCTGCTATCAGGGACTCGGGAGTCGATCGACTCGGGGACTTTTGAGATTTTATTTACTATGCCCTTGGTTTGTTCCTCATCAAATTATTGTATTGCTTTGGACTGCTGTAACTATATGTTATAATTCTGTGGTTCTGTCATTGTTAGTCTTTAGTTTGTCCTGTTTTCTGTGATATCACTCTGGAGAAACATTGTATCATTACGTAATGTATGTATGCATTTCGAAATGACAATAAAAAGAGGACTGAGTCTTCCCATAATCTAAAATAAATCTAAAATTTAACTGCTACTAAATAGATTGTCAGATACAATTCACTGGTATAGGTTGCTTGCACTGTAGACACTCTCATTCCAGTGCCTGTGTAAATAATGATATGATAGTCTGTACATCTTAGTAAGTGGCCAATATTGCAAGTGGTTTTCTGCAGTGAATTGTATTGCTCAATACTGACCTGCAACCATTCATGGGGGTAAGGTACCGGTAAGCATGCTGGAAGTGAGTCTTACCTGAGAAAACAGAAGTGTGGAAGAAACTGAGCTCCAAGGTTTTTTGGAATCAGTATAAGAACCACAATTAAGAAGGTAAAGCAGGAAATATGTTCTGCATCTGCAGAAGTCCAAGACACTCTCCAGACACATATGAGGACAGGGGGCAGATAGTCATCAAGTTTATGGTAATAAAAACCCCATGAGCTGGAAGCATTGTTGCAAAAAATGACCTTATATAAATAGTGAAAGTCATTTACAGGTGCATCATCAAATGTCATTTCATAACATCAAGTTAAAGGTGTTTATAATATGTTTGTGGTACACCAGGCAATAGTTGCAAGAATATAGTCAAAGAATCTCAGAAAAGTACAACACAGAAACAGGTTCTTTGGCCCATCTAAGCCATGCCAAACCATTTAAATACCGACTCACATCAACCTGCTCCGGGACCATAGCTCTCCATACCCCTACCATCCATGTACCTATCAAAACTTCTCTTAAAATGTTGAAATCGAACTTGCATACACAACTTGTGCTGGTAGCATTTTCCCCACTATCATGGCCCTCTGATTGAAGAAGTCCCCTGCCCCCCCCCAGTGTTTCCTTTAAACTTTTCACCTTTCATCCTTAACACATGACCTCAGGTTGTAGTCCCACTCAGCCTCAGTGGAAAAAGCCTGCTTGCATTCACCCTATCTATACCTCTTACTGTTTTGCATACCTCGATCAAATCTCCCTTCAATCTTCTATGTTCCAAGGAAAAACGTCCTAAATTAATAAATCTTTCCTTAGGTCTCCCAGATCCAACAACGTCTGTGTAAATTTTCTCTGTACTCTTTCAATATTCCTTGCATCTTCCCAGTAGGTAGGTGACCAAAACTGCACACAGTGCTCCTATTAAGGTGTCACCGATGATGTCTTGAACACAACACCCCATCTCAATACATTGATTTAGGAAGGCCAATGTGCCAAAAGTTTTCTTTACAACCTTAACAAGAGAAAATCTGCAGATGTTGGAAATCCAAGCCACACACACAAAATGCTGGAGGAATTGAGCACACCAGGAGGCATCAATGGAAAATAGTACAGTCGATGTTTCTGGCTAAGGCCTTTCAGCTGACCTGAAACATCAACTGTACTTTTTTCCATAGATACCGCCTGACCTGCTGAGTTCCTCCAGTATTTTGTGTGTCTTTACAAATTCATCTACCTGTGATGCCACTTTCAAACGGATTAATGAAGCTGTATTCCCAAATTGCTTTATTCTACTCTGATTGGTCCTACCGAAGTGGAACACCTTTCACTTGTCTGCATCAAATTCCATCTGCAATTTGTCAGCCCATTTTTCCAGTGGTTCAGGTCCTGCTGAAAGCCATGATAGACTTTGCTGTCCACTACATCCTCTATCTTGGTGTCTTCTGCAAATTTACTGATCCAGATAACCGCACTGTCAACCAGATCATTGATAGATGACAAATAACAATGGACCCAGCAATAATCCCTGCAGCACTCCACTAGCTACAGGCCTCCAGTCAGAGCAGCAATCATGGACTACCACTCTCTGGCTTTCCCACATAACCAATATCAAATCCAGTTTACAAGCTCATCTTGAATGCCCAACGACTAAACCTCATTAACCAACCTCTCATGCAGGACCTTGTCAAATGCCTTATTAAAGTCAATGTAGGCAGCATCCACTGCCTTGCTTTCATCAACTTTCCACGTAACTTCCTTGGAAACCCTATAAAATTGGTTAGACATGACCTACCACACATGAAGCCATGCTGACTATCCTTAACCAGTCCATGTCTATCAAAATACTCAATATATCCGGTCCCAAGAATACCTTCCAGTAACTTTCACACTGCTGATGTCAGGCTCACAGGTCTATAAATTCCTCGTTTATTTATAGAGCCTTTCTTGAACAATGGGAAAGCGTTGGCTAACCTCCAAACCTCTGTCACAAAGGATGATTTAACTATCTGTTAGGACCCCGGCAGTTTCTGCACTTGCCTCCCACAGGGCCAGAGCGAACACATTGTCAGGCACTGATTTGCCTCTGAACAACAAACACCTCCTCTGTAATCTGTATAGGACCCATGAAGTTGATGCCACTTTGCCTTGCTTCCAGAGACTCTATGTCTTTCTCCTGAGTAAATATAGATATAAGAAAAAATTAAGATCTTCTCCCATCTTTTTTGGCTCCATATATAGATTTCATTCTAATATTCCTGAGGACCAGTTTTGTCCCTTGCACCCCTAACTGCCTATATGTGCCATGCACCTCCTTTGATTTTCCTAACCAGGGTCTCAATATCTCTTGAAAATCAAGGTTCCCTACACCTGTTATTTTTATCTTTTATCTCAAAATTTCATTCCCACTTACCAAGAATAAACTTACCAGAAAACAGCCTGTCCCAATCCACATTTGCCAGATCCTTTCAGATGCCACAAAAGTTGGCCTTTCTCCAATTTAGATTCTCAACCTATGGACCAAACCTATCTTTTTTTCATATTTACTTTGAAACTAATGGCATTGTGATCACTAGAAGTAAAATGTTCCCCTACACAATCTTCTGTTACCTGCCTTTTCTCATTCCCTAATAGCAGATCTAGTAACATGTACTCTCCTACTGGGACTTCTATGTACTGATTAAGGAAACTTTCCTGTACGTAGTTGAAAACTTTATTCTGTCTAATCCTTTTACAGTATGGGAGTCCTAGTCAATATGTGGAAAGTTAAAATCACCTACTCTAACAACTTTATGTTTCTTGCAACAAACCTGCCATTTCTTTGCAAGTTTGTTCTCCTAAGTACCTCGAACTGTTGTGTGGTCTGTAATATAGCCCCATTTATGTGGTCATACCTTCCCTATTTCTCAGTTCTGTCATAACACCTCACTCGATGAGTTCTCCAGTGGAGAACTGGTGTGAAATTTTCCCTAACTAGTAACACCATCCCTCCTGATGTCGTGTCTAAGGCAATGGAACCCCAGAATATTGAGTGTCCAGTACTTCCCCTCCCACAAGCAGTCTCACTAATGGCTACAATATCATAATTTCATGTTCTTATCCATGCCTTGAGCTCATCTGTCCTTCATACAATTCTTCTTGCATTGAAATATACGCAGCTCAGGACACTAGTCACAGCATGCTCAACCATTTGGCTCCTGACTTTGTCTGAGGTCTAGCCAGCATCTGTCTCCACAACCTCTTGACAAACTATCTGGCACTCTGGTTCCCATCTCCCTGCAACTCTAGCTTAAACCCCACCATGCAGCATTAGCAAATCTTCCCACTCATATAATAGTCACCTTCCAGTTCAGGTGCAAACCATCTCTTCCGAACGGATCCTAACTTCCCTGGAGGAGAGCCCAATGATCCAGAAATCTTATACCCTTCTTCCAACACCAGCTCCTTAGCCACATGTTTAACTGTATTATCTTCTTATTTCTGGCCTTACTAGCACATGCCATGGGTAGCAATCCGGAGATCACAATCCTGGAGGTCCTGCCCTTCAACTTAGCACCCACCTTGCCCACAGGGCCCTTTTTATATTCCCCTAACTATCAAATCCCCTATCACTATGGTTCACTTCTTCTCCACCTTTCCCTTCTGAGTCATAGAGTCAGACTCAGTGCCAAAGACCTGACCATTTGTGACTCTTCTGCTAAGTTCAACCTATCCAACAGTATCCAAAGTGATACATGTGTTGCTGAGGAGGATAGCCACAGGGGTACTCTGCACTGGCTGTTTAACTCCATTCCCCTTCCTGAATATCAGCCATTTTCCTGTGTCCTGAACCTTGGGTGTAACTATCTCTCTATCACCCCCTTAGCCTTCTGAATGTTCCAGCTCCAACTCCTTATTGCAGAGTGCTAGAAGTGGCAGCTGGATGCACTTCTTGCAGGTCTAGATTTCAGGGACACTAGAGGTCTCCCTGCCTTCCTACATCCCGCAAGAGGAACATTTCCACTGTCCTGCCTGGTATCTCTACTGTCTGACTGAGGAAATATGTACAGATGACAAATAGATATACATGAATCTGAATTTGAAATTGGGACCAACTAGGTAACGTGCATATTTGGCGGAGACTCAATGGGCTGATGGGTCATATCAGTGCTGTACTCTTTATTTCTATGACTTTATGATTTCATTATCACAGTATATTCTAAACCATTGTATGATTTACATAATTGTCATATGTCAGTAAATGAAGCAAATATTCTGGTCAAGAAATCTACCATTAGATATGTGTGGTTAAGCTAAAAAAAAATGCAACCTTTCTTGACACATTTTGATATTGGGACTTTCAGAATGGGTATCTTGGAATTTCACTCAGTTGAGTTAATTGATTTTGTAGCCTGGGGAAAAATACCAGATATTGTGTTTGTAGACCGGATATTGAACTTTTTGCTGTTGAACTCTGGCCATATTCCACCGAGATACAACACTGGGCGTCACGGGAGGTTGTTCCTGCCTGTGGCCATCGAACTTTGCAGCTCCTCCCGTGGAGGATCAGACACCCTGAGCCAATAGGCTGGTCCTGGACTTATTTCCATCTGGCATAGTTTGCATTTTGTTGTTTGATTGTTTGTGGTTTTTGTATTGCTATATTTATGCTCTATTCTTGGTTGGTGCGGCTGTAACAAAACCCAATTTCCCTCGGGATCAATAAAGTATATCTATCTATCTATCTATCTATCTATCTAATACATACACAGGACAACAAATACCTTTCTGGGTCTTAAATTCCTTTATCTGTTTTAGATGTTTTTTTGTAGAAAGAGGGTATCAAAATAAAAACGACAAAACAAATTAAAAAAAACATTTCCCACTGTTACAATCTCAGTTTAACTTCAGGCCACACCCTTGTTACTATGCTGTATGAAAATAACTAAAACAAAATAAACAAAACCAATATGGTAGTGGCAAATCTAACAAAAACATTACAAACAATATTAGAATCCCACTAACATCAAAAATATGAATAAATACATTTCACCTCAACTAAAAGATAAACTCACATTTGGCACACACATGCTTAACTTCCAAACACATATAGGCTAGACCTTGAAATGAATTCTCCTCGCTCACTCTACCTGAACAGAGATTAACACATTCACATTATTCTGTTACATTCACATTCGGTCATGAAACAATAAAGAAAGACAAATAAACTTTTACAATATATTGCCTAATAGTTGAATTACTGAAAAGACTAACCTAGTAGGTCAATGAAGGAACTTCGCAATCAGGCTATCCAGTGCTGATCGATTTAATCGCGAAAATCTAAAGCATCCACATGTAAAACACGTCAAATTACTGATTTTCGAGATTTACAAACAAGTATAAACAAATTTACATGGATATTATCAAATATTATTCATCTTTCCTAACCAAACCTGGGAAAAGCATTCAGATGCCATCCTTTCTAGAACATGGCAACTCTTCGTTCTACTTCACCCATGCAAAATGACATCACTGTTTTCTCTTAAAGGCACAGGCAGCTATTTTAGCATTACCAAGGTGAATACATAAGTGCACTTTAACAATAAAAAAATGATAGTCAACAGTCACCTGGTGACATTCTCCCCTGCATACCAGTAAGCGTCCTCGATTACTCACTCACTGTACTTTGAACCTCTTTAACTGCTTCTCTGAATAGAACTGAAATTAGTCTAGCTAGTATCTATGACACTACTGCAGAACTTATGGAGGCCACATCTAGGACTGACCTTGGTTCGTGATGTGGGTTAGACTGCTGTCCAGCATTTACTCTTTTCCTCCTGCGGGGTGCTGCAACAAGCAGACTACCAACACCTGACCCTGTATCAGCACTCACAGGCACTATGGTCTCAGTTCCAGGAGTTTTTCTGTCAAGGCTTGGCTTGAGATTATGTACACCCTGCTCTGACAGATCTTTTCCCAATATCACACCACTCTCTGAATCCTCAGAATCTGATTCATGTCCCAGGGAAGGACTACCCTGAATTACAGGAGTTTGCAGTCTCCTTTGAGGAACTGGGGTGGGAATGTTCTCACAGGGCCCGATGTCTACTCTGTTCACCCTCTTGATAGACCTTCTCTCCAAAGGGTCCGCAGTGTATGTGTTGTCTAGCACCTCTATCACCCTGTAGACAGCTGATTTCCAAGCATCCTGGATCTTACATGACCTAACAGTCAGTTCTGGAGGTAAACTAGTGCAATTACGTCAATCTGGGGACAATGAATTTTATCCCCCTGTAAGGCAGCGTGATTCCATAGCCTTCTGCTCAGAGTATTCTTTCTTTCTGGAATGAGCATCATTCAGTCATTGCTAGTGTGTGGCTAACCCGTCACATTTCCAGTCTACAGACTGTTCTCGCCCCAGCAGAGCATCCACTGGCAAGTGGGGATCAACACCAAACAGAAGGTAATAAGGGGAATATCCAGTGGTTGCATGAGGCGTCACATTATACACATACACTAACTCAGGTAGATGTTCTGGCTACCTTTGTTTCTTTTCTGCGACAATGTATGCAACATATCATGCATCGTCCTGTTGAAATGCTCACACTGAGCATTGCCAGTAGGATGATGGGGTGTAGTATGACTTTTCTTTACCCCGTACAGTCTGCAAAGCTCAGTTATGACCTTACTTTCAAAGTTATGGCCTTGGCCAGAATGCAACCTCTCAGGAACTTCATAAACCATTCCCTCAAGAGCAGCTTTGCTGTAGTACCTGCCATTTGATCCCAAGTTGGGAATGCTTGGGTGAATTTTGTAAAAACGTCTGTGACTACTAAGACATTCTCATGCCCATCAGCTGCTGGCTCAAGCACAGTGAAATCTACAGCGATGACTTCCAGTGGCCTAGAAGCAAGAAATGATTTCATGGGGGGATGGACCTTAGGGTGTGGCATTTTAGTTAAAACACAACGCGGACAATTTTTGATCCCTGTGCCACATCCTCGTGCATGCCCACCCAAAAACATCTGCTTCTCAACAAGTGAAGAGTACGCTCTATGCCTTGATTGCCCATAGAGTCATGTACATACCCTACACTTCACTCCTCAAGCTGGTAGGTAGCAGAAACTGATAACACTCTCCATGATTCTCATCCTCAACTACATGATACAGTAACCCCTTACGCTCCCTGATCCTGTCCCAATACTTTATCAGACACTAAACCAGTTTAGGTAGAGCTCTACGTTCCTCGCCATTCAGCTTTCTTTTTCTGTCCCATAAGTTTCTGAAGAGAATTAACACAGGGTTTTGCTGCTGAAAAGTGTGCAAATCCCTAGTAGAATAACCCAGGAAGGTTGGGGTGTTTCTTTGCATCAGATTACTTATGTCACTGGTACCAGCTTCAAGAGCTTGAATTTCCTTAACCTTACAGCTTTTAAGACTAGCTGTAACCAGTGCTGGGTCAAGAGCAGTGCTGCGATTGTTCAGACTACAGATCGCCACAGACGCGTCAAACTCAGCATCCTCTGAGATAGGCTCAGGCTCCCCTGAAAATGGCTGCCTAGAGAGAGCATCAGCTATGGTATTGTTCTAACCTGGACAATACTGAACATCAAAGTCAAACACTGATAGCTCTAAGATCCATCTCTGCTCAAACACTCCCAACTTGGCAGTTTTCAAATGGGACAATGGATTATTATCAGTTATTACTATGAGTTTGGAACCCAATAAGTAACCATGAAACTTTTCTACTATGGGCCACTTAAGTGCAATCAGCTCTAATTTCATACTGCGATAATTCCTACCATTCTTTTCAGTATTCTCAATCGTTGACTTGCATATGCAATAACCCATTTTGTCTCTCCCTATTGCAGGTATAAAACAGTTCCTAGTCCGTGACTGCTTGCATCAGTCTCCACTATGAAAGACTGTGTGAAATCGGCAAAGTCGAGGACAGGTGAACTGGTCAGTTTCCCTTTGAGCAGGTCAAAGGCAGTTTGACATTCTTTCGTCCAAGACTGTTTTAACAGCTGGTTTGTTTTACTAGGACTCTCTGCACCAAGACACAAATTCACTACGTCATTCAGAGGACCTGCAATCTTTGAGAAGCCCCGAACGAACTGTCTATAATAAGTACAAAAGCCAAAAAATAATCTTTAAGTACTGGCCATTGCTGAACAGCCGAGACCTTCTTGGGATCTGTGCTTATCCCCTTGGCTGATATCTGGTGTCCTAAGAACTTAACCTCTGACTGCAGAAAACAATATTTTTTCCAATTTCACCTTGAGATGCTGAAGCACAGTGTCAAGCCTCTCCAAGTGTTCCTGGAAAGTCTGCGAATACACTAAAATATCATCCAGATACACCAGCATAATTTGGAAGTCGAAGTCATTCATGGTTGCCTGCATGAGTCTTTGAAAATTTGCCGGTCCATTGCAGACCTCAAATGGCATTAAAAGATATTCATATAACCAATCGGGGTCAAGAAACAGTCTTATGCCTAGCACACTCCTCTACCACCACTTGGTGATAACCACTTGCAAGGTCTATCGTTGAGAAAAACTGCGCTCCCTGCAGAGCATCAAAACTCTCAACAATACGTGGGGGCGAGAACGTGTCCTTTTTAGTCTTAAGATTCAGTCTCCGATAATCTACCACAGTCTTATGCTTCCGTACCAACACTACAGGTGAGGCATATGCACTATTGCTTTCCTGAATCACACCCTTATTCAACATATTTGGGATGTGCTCTTTCACTTCACTGTACTGATTTGGCAGAACATGACAGTATTCGCTGTGAAACGGGCTCATCATCAGTTAAATTATAGACGATAGACAGTAGACAATAGGTGCAGGAGTAGGCCATTCGGCCCTTTGAGCCAGCACCACCATTCACTGTGATCATGGCATATCATCCACAATCAGTATTCAGTTCCTGCCTTACCCCATAACCTTTGATTCCGCTGTCTTTAAGAGCTCTATCCATCTCTTTCTTGAAATCATCCAGAGACTTGGCCTTCATTGCCTTCCAGAGCAGAGCATTCCATATATCCACCACTCTCTGGGTGAAAAAGTTTTTCCTCAACATTCTAAATGGCCTACCCCTTATTCTTAAACTGTGGCCTCTGGTTCTGGACTCACCCATCAGCGGGAACATGCTTCCTGCCTCCAGCGTGTCCAATCCCTTAATAATCTTATATGTTTCAATCAGATTCCCTCTCATCCTTCTAAATTCCAGTGTATACAAGCCCATTCGCTCCAATCTTTCAACATATGACAGTCCCGCCATCCCAGGAGTTAACCTTGTGAACCTACGCTGCACTCCCTCAATAGCAAGAATGTCCTTTCTCAAATTTGGAGACCAAAACTGCACGCAATACTCCAGGTGTGGTCTCTTCAGGGCCCTGTACAGCTGCAGAAGGATCTCTTTGCTCCTATACTCAATTCCCCTTGTTATGAAGTCCAGCATGCCTTTAGCTTTTTTCACTGCCTGCTGTACCTGCATGCTTGCTTTCAGTGACTGATGTACAAGAACACCTAGATCTCGTTGTACCCCCTTTTCCTAACTTGACTCCATTTAGGTAATAATCTGCCCTCCTGTTCTTACCACCAAAGTGTATAACCTCACATTTATCCACATTAAACTGCATCTGCCATGCATCTGCCCACTCACCCAGTCTGTCCAAGTCACCCTGCATTTTCATAACATCCTCCTCACATTTCACACTGCCATCCAGCTTTGTGTCATCTGCAAATAATTGTATTGCATACAAAAATCTAAAACCCTCTACACTGGCTCAGAATTACCCCACTCCTGGTACCAAATTTTGTAGCCTGGGGAATAATACACATGCAGGACAATAAATCCTTTTTCGGGTCTTAAATTCCTTCACCTGTTTTAGATGTTTTATTGCAAAAAGAGGGTATCAAAATAAAAATGACAAAATAAATTATAAAGAACAGTTCCCACTATTACAATCTCAGTTTAATTTCAGACCACACCCTTGTTACGTACGCAGTATGCAAATAACTAAAACAAAGTATACAAAACCTATACAATCGTGGCAAATCTAAAAAAAATACAAACAACATTAGAATCTCACCAACCCTGTGCCTTATACACAACATGGAAAACATGAGTAAATACATCTCATCTCACTAAGAAATATACTGACTTTTGGCTCATACTTGCTTAACTTCCAAACACATATAGGCTAGACCTTGAAGTGAGTTCTCCTCACTCACGCTACGTGAACAGAGATTAACACATTCACGTCACTCTGTTGTATTCATATTCGGTTTTGAAACAATAAAGAAAGGCAAATACACTCACAACACGCTGGAGGAACTCAGCAGGTCGGGCAAGAAAGACAAATAAACTTTTACAATGTATTGCCTTGTAAGGACCACCTGATTTCTACTGTGTATTTGTAGCAACAGACAGAACAATATATTATTCATGTTAAATAGACAAAGGTTAGTCACACAAATATTGTTAATTAACCATTTACAGGAATATACTGTCGAGTCTGAAATGTTTGAAATTCCCAACAACTTTAGAACTAAGGCAGACAGATATAAAGGAGAAAAGGTATAAAGACACCAGTGTGCGCATTTCTGCTTGTCACACTGTAGGAGGGATATGGTTATAGTGGAGAGAATATCAGAATCAGAGTCATGTTTAGTAATTTCAGATTTTAAAGCTTCGTGACTTTTAATTTATTTATAGAGATACAGCATGGAATAGGCACTTCCAGCCCATCAAGCCATGCCGCCCAGTTACCCCCGACTTAACCCTAGCCTAATTACAGGACAATTTGCATTGACCAATTAACCTACCAACTGGTATGTCTTTGGACTGAGGGAGTAAACAAGAGCACCCGGAGAAAAAACGATGTCACAGGCAGCAGCGGGAATTGAACCCCGGGTCACCTGTACTGTAAAACGTTGTGCTAACCACTATGCTACTATGCTGCCTGAAGGTATACCACATGAAATATTTAACCATCAGGGGTTTTTTTTTAACTAGCCGCTGTTATTGTTTTTATGTTGTCTTTTATAACATAGTAAGTTGTAGTGGTGTGGAATTTGCTGCCGACATGGTGATAGAAGCAGCTTCAGGAGTGCTTACAGGACAATCAAAATGTGATTTATTATTACTGATTTGTATGATATGAAACTTGTTGTTTTGTGTCAGCAGAACAGCACAAACATAAAAAATATTATATTACTAACAATGGGGAGAGTGCAAATGGAACTGTGTATATTGGAAAAACCATCCAAAGAGTGGTCGTGACATGATGAGAGAATGCACTCCTGTACAATTCTATGATTCTTCCAGCTATTCATTTTCCTCCCCTCAAAGCATTACTTATTTTCACCAGATTATTTCATCCCCTTCCAGTAATACCATTTTATATTCTGGCAAAAGAGAATTTGGTTTATATTACAAGCTATAATATTTGAAGTTTGCTGATAAGGGACAGTGAAATGCTGCCCACTAATAAAACAGTGTCAAATGCAGTGATTGAAAATCCATAGCGCGTGATAGTGCTGCCAATGTGGAATACCACTGACAGCAAATGATAGGTCTGCAGAAAGATGACTGACACCTCAGGCAGGTGGGTGTTGTTGGAAATGTTTGTGCTTACGATCATAGGCGACAACCTGCAAAAGAAAAGAAAGACTTAAATTCAAATGGAAACACAAAATTAAGCTTGTAGTTAGAAATCATAAGGACACAAGTGGCTGTAGGAAATCTAGATCAATACACAATAAACTGGAGGAACTTGGCATGTCAGGTAGTATCTATGGAAGGAATTAGATTGTCAACATTTTGGCTTGAGACACTTCACCAAGAATAGAAATAAAGAGGGAAGATAGTTAGGTATAAAATCATGGGTGGAAGGGTTCAGCAAGGGTTGGCCGGTAATAGATGATTCTGGTGAGCTGGAATGATAGGCAACTAAGAAGGATTTGGTGGGGAGGCGAATAGTGGGAAAGATAAAGGAAGCTGGAAACTGATAGTGACAAAGACCTGAAGAAGATGCAATCTGACAGGAATAGACAATGTATAATGGAATAAAGGGAAGAGATTGGGTGGGGGAGGAATGTGTGAGGGATGGGCAGATGGAGAGTGTGAAGGGGAATGGAATTAAATGGGTTGATGGGGTCTGACGGGAATAAATGATAGAGAGCTGTGATAACCGGAAGTTGGAGAAATCAATGTTTATGCTCTCAGGTTAGATGCTAACAAGGCAGAGTATAAGGTGCTGTTCCTCTAATCTGTTTCTATCCCCAGCTTGAAAGCAGGAGAGGAAAAAAATAGACTTGTTGGGATGTGAGTAGGAAGATGAATTAAAATGGCTAGCTACTGGGTGATCCTGGCTGGTACAGTGAAAGTGTTTGACAAAGCAATCCCCCAATCTGTGCCGGGTCTCCCTGATGTAGAAAAGACCACAAAGAGAGCATTGAATGCAATAAATGATAGTTACAATCGGAGAGAGTGAACAAACCTGATATATTCATTGAGCATTTTTCAAACCATAATTTTAAAAGACAACAATGAAGTTAATTTCAGCAGGTTGACATGCTGTTGATTTAAAAAAAATATATCCAACTTGATGTGAATTTCAGAAGAAATTTCAATCTCCTAGATGACAGGTGGAAGAATAATGTCCAATTCTCTTTAGGAGCTTGTTTGGGCATTGGATTGAAAGTGGCAAAAAGAATCAGTCACCTATTTCATACTCTGCCTGACTATCACTTTTATTTAAGTTCATCTGGCTGCCAATTCAACACAGCATATTTTCTGTAATTAACAAAGATCACCTTGATCTTGTACTGCTGTAAAATCCACTCCCAGTATTCATGCTGACCGGCTGCATTTCAAGCTGTGATTTAATTGAATGTACGATATTGCAGAGAGTTAATCAGGGAGAATATGGAATTAATTCGGAATGTGCAGCGAATGATATGAAGGACTAACTGGACTGAGGTTTAATGCTTTCATTTGTGAGATTATTATTTACTCACATCAAAGCAATATATCTTTTACTCTGCATGGGCCTTTATGATTTATTCCACCACTGAAGCACAATGCAGTAATTAGAGAGGAATATCAGAATTTGTCACAGTTCTATGGCTTCCTAAAAGCTAGCTACAATGTTAAAAGTGCACTTAAAAAATGATATGGATGGAAGTACAATTTCACCTGACTATTCGGATGAATGGCTTTGCACACAGAAAGTTGGCTCCTGCATGCAAATATTAAGCAAAGAAGAATCAGAGCAATCATTAAAGCATCAAGAGGTAGAGGGCAAAGCAGCTATGCTGTTCATCTCAGAACATGCACAGAATGCAACGTAGTGTGGTTGAGGAATGCCATCACTAAGATGGCAGTGACCTGTCATACTGCAGAAATACAACCAAGAAAATGTTATGCAACATGATTAAAATAGGATAAGAGCATTAACAAAAAATCCTTGACGTTTACTCAAGCATTAACATGGTGCTGTTACAGGGATGCTGCTGGAACTTCAGCTGTGTTATATGGAAAGGTGAACAGGTTAGGATTTTATTCACTCTAGCACAGGAAACTGAGGGGAGATCTTATAGTGTATGCGTTCCCAACCTGCGGTCCACAGACCCCTAGCTTAATGGTATTGGTGTTTGACTTAAAAAAGGTTGGGAACCCCTTTCATAGGGGTGTACAAAGTTACGAAGGGTGAATAGGGTGATAGATAGGGTGAATGCACTCAGGCTGTTTCCCCTCACATTGGGTGAGACTTGAACTGGAGGTTATAGGTTTAGGATGAAGGGTGAATGCTTAAGGAGGATCAGAGGGAGATCTTCTTTACTCAGAGAGTATTGCATGTGTGGAATGAGCTGTCAGCAAAAGTGGTGATGCAAGTTTGATTGTAACATTTAAGAGAAGTTTGGATAGGTACATGAATGACAGAGGTATGGAGAGCTATGGTCCAGGTGTAGATAAACGAGACTTGGCAGAAGACCCAGCTGGTATGGATCAAATGGGCTGAAGTGCTTGTTTCTGTGTTGTCATACTCTCTGTCTCTAAGACTCCATGCCAGTCCAAAAAGGGACACGCTGTTGAGCAATATATGTAGTCAGTGACCTGAAACTCTGACCTTTACAATAGCTATGGATCAAGTTAAGCCTGGTCCTCAGGTGAAAGTGCTACATGGGGAAGACTAACTATAACAGTAGTATGCTGGAATGGGGTAAAACAGATTTGGAGAGGTAGTTTAAGGTAAATCCAGATCTGACATATGGGAGTCTTGTTAGAATTCATGACCAGCATGTTCCCCTGAGGGTGAGAAATATAGATGGCAATGATTAGGAACCTCGGATGACAAGATATATTGTAAGTTTAGCAAAATGTAAAAGAGGGCATAGTTAAAGTTTAGGAAGCTGAAATCAGACAAGAACCTTCACAAATATAAGGAAAGCAGGAAAGAGAGGGAATTAGGAGAGTTCAAGGTGGACATGAAGTATCATTGGCAAGTAGAGTAAGGAGAATCCCAAGGCATTTTATACCTTAATTAGGAGTAAGCAAGTAGCTTGGTGAAGGGTCTACACATGGCTAAAGGAGGAAATTTGTGCATGGAGCTGGAGGAAGTGGGCAAGGTCTAAATGAGTAAGGAGAAAAACATGGATGCTGAGATTAGACAGGGGTATGTTGATATTCTAGGGTATGTTGATACTAAGGAGAAGATGTGTGTATTGAGAAACATTAAGGTGGATAAGTCCTCGTGGCCAAACAGAATCTATTTGAAGATACCTGGAAGCAAGGGAGGAGATTTCTAGGGCCTTGGATAAAAACGTAGTTGGTCTAATTAGCATGTTTGCACATAACATGAAAGTTGGTGGAGTTGTGGATTATCAAAGGATACAGCAAGATTTGGACCAATTGGAAATCTGAGAGAAGAAGTGACAGATGGATTTTAATCCAGGCAAGTATTGAGATGTTGAATTTGGGAGAAGAAATGCAACAGGAAAGTAAACAGTAAATGACAGGACTTCCAGGGTCATGGGTGTACAAGGGAATGTCTGGGTGCATGTCTAGTGCTCCCTGGGATTTGAGTTGCTGTTGGAAAGGCTATTGAAGACAGGAGCAACAGAAGAATTGGATTGTGTGTGATGGACATAACAGCAGAAGGTTGGATAAACTCAGTGTGAACCAACAAATCTGGAAATTGTACAATTACAAATCAACAACCTGTGACAGGTTTGAGTTTGGTTCATTGACAACTGATTTCAGCATCCTGATCATTTGACAGGTATTTTATCTGAATGTTGATTTTTCTTGTTTAAAATGGGCTTCAGAATGATTAACACATGACAAAGCAATTTAATTTGTCTGGTGTTAATTCTTACAATACTTCAACAATGTAACCAAACATTTTTATATATTAATTGAACTGACATTGGTAAAGCAAGTTTATCCTTATATTTGTGGTAATTGCTGACATGCATCCTGCCTTCTGATGAGTGAATCCACAGAAAGCATCCAAACCAGATGGGGTACTGGCCATGTCCTAAAGACCCGTGCTGACCTACTGGCTGGTGTGCTCACTGAGATCTTTAACCTCTTGCTTTGGCAGTGTGTGGTACCTATCTGCTTCAAGAAGGCTTCAATTATACCATTGCCCAGGAAGTGTGGAGACTTGCCTCAATGACCATCACCCAGTTGCACTTGTATCCACAATGATGAAATGCTTTGAAAGGTCAGTGATGAAACATACCAGTTCCCGCCTGAGAGGCGACATAGATCTGCTCAAATTTACCTCCCGGTGGAACAGGTCCACAGCAGATGCCATCTCAATCGTTCTTCACTCAATCCTGGAACATCTGGACAGCATAGATGCATGCATCAGGATGCTCTTTATCTACTACAACTCAGCATTCAATGCCATCATCTCCTCAGAATGAAATAGCAAGTCCAAAACCTTGGTCTCAATATCTCCTTGTGCAATTAGATCCTTGATTTCCTCACTTCCAGACCCCAGTCGGTTTGGATAGGCAACAACATCTCCTCCACAATCTCTGTCAGCACAGGGCTATGTGCTTAGGCCCCTGCTCCACTCGCTTTACATCTGGGGCTGTGTGGCTAAGCACAGCTCCAATGCCATGTTCAAGTTTGCTGATGACACCAATGACATGGGCTGAATCAAAGGTGGTGACAAATCAGCAAACAGGAGGGAGATTGAAAATCTGGCTGAGTGGTGTCATAACAACAACCTCTCACTCAATGTCAGCAAGATCAAATAACTCATTATAGACTTCAGGAGAGAGAAACTAGAGGTCTACGCACCACTCCTCATCGGAGGATCACAGCTGGAGAAGGTTAGCAACTTTAAAAAGCTGGGTGTTGCTATTTCAGAGGACCTGTCCAGCACTTAAGTGTAATTGCTAAGAAAGCATGGCAGTGCTCCCACTTCCTTAGGAGCTTATGGAGATTCAGCATGAGATCAAAAACTTTGACAAACTTCTATTGATAGGTCCTGGAAAGTATATTGACCTGCTGCATCACCTATGCCTTTGAATGGAAAATCCTACAAAAGGTCAATGGCTCCACCTAGTACATTACAGGTAAAATCGTCTCAAGCACTGAGCACATCTATATGAAACACTGTTGTAGGAAAGCAGCATCCATCACCAGAGACCACCACCATGCAGCTCATGCTGTCTTCTCATTGCTGCCATCAGGTAGAAGGTACAAAAGCCTCAGAATTCACACTACCAGGTTCAAGAACAGTTACAACCTCAAACACCAGGCTCTTGAACTAGAGGGAATAACTGCACTCAACTTCACTTGCCCCATCATTCAGATAGTCCCAGAACCAATGATCTCACTTTCAAATTCTCTGTATCTTGTTATCCCCTGTTCTCATTATTTATTGCTATTTATTTATATTTGCATTTGAACAGTTTGTTGTCCCCTGCACTCTGGTTGATCTTTTATTGATCCTGTTATAGTTATTATTGTATAGATTTACTGAGTATGCCCACAAGAAAATGGATCTCAGGATTGCATATGGCGGTATATAAGCACTTTGATAATAAAAATTGCTTAAAACTTTGAATTGGCTGAATAATGACAGAGAAAATCTTATTTTGCCCAAATGTATATGCCTTTTCTGTGAAATGTATGTTGCATCATTGCACCATAGATGCCATGATTGTATTTATTTTCATTAAAAATGATTCCTCTTTAATGTTCTTGAATTACAGGCAGATAAACACATCTTCAGAAAAGACAGGATTGAAAAAAAAAGTGTCTCTTTCAGAGAACTATGTTATACACCATAATGCAATACTTTTCATACTTTCTTCCGTTAAAAAGAAACTGAAGGAATTATAAAATTTTGCAAGTGCTCAACCTTGGTTTGAGATGAGATGCTGGATTTAAAAGAATACTTTTTAATTTTTAGAAGCAGTAACAATCTATGTTTCTATCATTTAAAGAATAGAGCTTCAGAACAATTGGAAAAGTGGCTTTGCATTAAATCTGATGGATTATTTTGTGGTATTATGCAATGAAATGTTGGACTGCTGTGAAATGATAGCTGTGCAGTATCTAATTAGATTTCAGAAAAAAATCATTTGAAGGAAACTATCTTTAAAAAAAATATTTCTTGAATTATTGAAGAAAAAATATCATGAAGGAATGTTGAAGACTGTGTTCTGTGTGGTTAATGCTATTGGTCAATCATCCAGGGAAAATCTAATTTGAAATGGAATGAGCTATCTTATATTGAGCATTTCACCCTCCAGTAATAAATATCCAATCTCAACATGATACTTTATTTCGTGTTGTATTCAGAGAATTGTCATTCTTCAATAAGTGAGGGAGATTGATTCAGTTGACAGCATACCATATCTTTGATTGAGAGTTGAGTTTTCTGCAATATTGTTACAGGATTTTTGCCCATTTATGTATAATAGAAGGAAAACACAAACCTGCAGTGAAATTTGATCCCGCGTTTTCAAAAAATGCTCAGATTTATTTCCATATCACAAATATCCCCTTCTCTGACATTTGCAAGTGACTGGCAAGAGTAGACACTTAAATCTTCAGCAACTTCAAGGCCTAGTTGCCGTGGGCAACCCTTACCTATCCTCTGATCTGCTTAAAAGCAGGATTTTGTAAAGGATGGACCTCCTCTGCCAGAGGAGAATATCTGTGTTAATCAGAATCAGGTTTAAAATCACCGGCATTGATCGTGAAATTTGTTGTCCTTGTGGCAGCAGTACAAAGCAGCACACAATAACAGAAAAAAAGCATGAATTACAGTAAGTATGTGTGTGCATATAATAGTCGCACTTAAAAAGTGCATGCAAAAATAGGAATTAAAAAGTTGTGAGGCAGTTTTCATGGGTTCAATGTCCATTCGGAGGGGAAGAAGCTGTTCCTGAAGCATGGGTGTGTGCCCTCAGGCCTCTGTACCTCCTAGTAATGAGTACAAGGCATGATATGGGTGATGGGGGTCCTTAACTGATGGATTCCATCTTCTTGAGGCATTGCTCCTTTAAGATGTCCTGGATACTACATTTGGCTTGCAGAATACAGCTCAGGAAGCCTTACTTTCAG
This sequence comes from Mobula hypostoma, assembly GCF_963921235.1. NCBI lineage: Eukaryota > Metazoa > Chordata > Chondrichthyes > Myliobatiformes > Myliobatidae > Mobula > Mobula hypostoma. The sequence continues at coordinate 132,273,105 of NC_086101.1, read as the reverse complement.
CAATTATAGTCCAATTCTTCATAATGATTTCATCGACTGGAAAAAGAAATTATATATTTGGAAATCAAAAAGCTGCAATGTCTGGAAACCTAATAAAGCTAGAAAATGCTGGAAACACTCAACAGATCAGACATCATCTGTGGAAAAAGAATAATGTTTGAAAACCCTTCATCAGAACATTCCTTCAATGCTTGATTTTGTTTTTCAGTTACATGTTACGTAAATGTTTTTCTCCAACTTTAAACTGCAAAGTGAAGGATGTTAATCTCCTTATGAAAGCACTTACCATCTAGGATAATATTGCCTGTTTACCAGCTGATTTGCATAATTGGGAATCATTGTATCTCCTTCGGGCTGCTGAACAAACACTGTGAAGGGCAAACAACAGGAATTCTGCAGATGCTGGAAATTCAAGCAACATACATCAAAGTTGCTGGTGAACGCAGCAGGCCAAGCAGCATCTGTAGGAAGAGATGCAGTCGACCCTTCAGGCCGAGACCCTTCATCAGGACTAACTGAAGGAAGAGTGAGTAAGGGATTTGAAAGTAGGAGAGGGAGGGGGAGATCCAAAACGATAGGAGAAGACAGGAAGGGGAGGGATGGAGCCAAGAGCTGGACAGGTGATAGGCAAAAGGGATATGAGAGGATCATGGGACAGGAGGTCCGGGAAGAAAGACAAGGGGGGGGGTGACCCAGAGGATGGGCAAGAGGTATATTCAGAGAGACAGAGGGAGAAAAAGGAGAGCGAGAGAAAGAATGTGTGCATAAAAATGAGTAACAGATGGGGTACGAGGGGGAGGTGGGGCCTTAGCGGAAGTTAGAGAAGTCAATGTTCATGCCATCAGGTTGGAGGCTACCCAGACAGAATATAAGGTGTTGTTCCTCCAACCTGAGTGTGGCTTCATCTTTACAGTAGAGGAGGCCGTGGATAGACATGTCAGAATGGGAATGGGATGTGGAATTAAAATGTCTGGCCACTGGGAGATCCTGCTTTCTCTGGTGGACAGAGCGTAGATGTTCAGCAAAGCGGTCTCCCAGTCTGCATCGGGTCTCGCCAATATATAAAAGGCCACATCGGGAGCACCGGACGCAGTATATCACCCCAGTCGACTCACAGGTGAAGTGATGCCTCACCTGGAAGCACTATCAACTCTGCTCTTAAACGCATCTCCCCCATTTCACGTACATCTGCTCTCACTCCATCCTCCCGCCACCCCACTAGGAAAAGGGTTCCCCTGGTCCTCACCTACCACCCCACCAGCCTCCGGGTCCAACATATTATTCTCCGTAACTTCCGCCACCTCCAACGGGATCCCACCACTAAGCACATCTTTTCCTCCCCCCCTCTCTCTGCATTCCGCAGGGATCGCTCCCTACACAACTCCCTTGTCCATTCGTCCCCCCCATCCCTCCCCACTGATCTCCCTCCTGGCACTTATCCGTGTAAGCGGAACAAGTGCTACACATGCCCTTACACTTCCTCCCTTACCACCATTCAGGGCCCCAAACAGTCCTTCCAGGTGAGGCATCACTTCACCTGTGAGTCGACTGGGGTGATATACTGCGTCCGGTGCTCCCGATGTGGCCTTTTATATATTGGCGAGACCCGACGCAGACTGGGAGACCGCTTTGCTGAACATCTACGCTCTGTCCGCCAGAGAAAGCAGGATCTCCCAGTGGCCACACATTTTAATTCCACATCCCATTCCCATTCTGACATGTCTATCCACGGCCTCCTCTACTGTAAAGATGAAGCCACACTCAGGTTGGAGGAACAACACCTTATATTCTGTCTGGGTAGCCTCCAACCTGATGGCATGAACATCGACTTCTCTAACTTCCGCTAAGGCCCCACCTCCCCCTCGTACCCCATCTGTTACTCATTTTTATGCACACATTCTTTCTCTCACTCTCCTTTTTCTCCCTCTGTCCCTCTGAATATACCTCTTGCCCATCCTCTCGGTCACCCACCCCTCCTTGTCTTTCTTCCTGGACATCCTGTCCCATGATCCTCTCGTATCCCCTTTTGCCTATCACCTGTCCAGCTCTCGGCTCTATCCCTCCCCCTCCTGTCTTCTCCTATCATTTTGGATCTCCCCTTGCCCCTCCTACTTTCAAATCCCTTACTCACTCTTCCTTCAGTTAGTCCTGACGAAGGGTCTCGGCCTGAAACGTCGACTGCACCTCTTCCTACACATGCTGCTTGGCCTGCTGCGTTCACCAGCAACTTTGATGCATGTTACTGTGAAGGGCAAATGTCTGCAGGTCACATACAACCCATGCTTTACGTAGAACTGGAAGTCACCAACAGTCCTTGCTCATTCTACTCTAGTAATATACCCTCTGTATCTTGCTCCCTCAAATGCTAAGCAGGTCATTAGCAGATGTCATTTCATTGGCTCTTCACTCAGCTCTGGAACATCTGGATAATAAAGATGCTTTTATCAGGATGCTCTTCACTGACGACAGCTCTGCATTCAACACTATCATCCCCTCAAAGCTAATTGCAAAGCTCCATGACCTAGGCTTTGGTATCTCTTTGTGAAACTGGATCCTCAATTTCCTCACTTGTAGACCTCAGTCAGTGTGAATTGGCAACGACATCTCCATAATCACCAACAGCACAGGTGTTCCACAAGGCTGTGTGCTTAACTCCCTGTTCATTTCCTTTTATGCTTGTGTAGCTAAGTACAGCTCCAATACCATATTTAGCATTACGCTAACTGCTACACTAACCGTGCTGCACTAGGTATTGAACATGAAGACTTATGTTTAGTGGATTGCTATATGCTGCCTGATGTGTGACAAAAAAATGATCCCATCCACATTGACTTGAAAAGCAATATGGATACTCTGAAAAAGAAGCACTGCATTTGGAGTTCTCACTTCAATGGAGGTAATATTCCTAATGATTTGAAGCTTCATTTAATTAACTGAATTGCTTTGTCTGTGGCTGCTGAAGTAAGTTTATGTGCTAAATATTATTCGACCAATAAATATATTTCAAGTATCCAATGGCATATTTGTGAGGAGTGAGTGCAGTACATTTTTTGTGCATGGATAGCTTTCGGTTTAGAACTCAACTATGGCTTTCTGTTTGTATTATACCTTTGAGTCAGAAGACTGTGTGTTCAAATCCCACTCCAGAGTCTTGCACATTAACCTCCAGGTAATGCTTCTGTGCACAAATGTTGTTGTGGCCCTCATTACCCTCTCATGAAAGATCTCATGAATCTCCATGAGGAAGAGATGGGAATTTTTCGATGGTATCCTAGTTCATATTTACCCATTAGTAATTATTATAAAAGCAGGTTACGTGGACTTGCTGTTGGTGGGCTCATGCAGTCTGAAAGCTGGCAGCTGAATTTATCTCTACTACACCACAGCATCATATGGACCTCTGAAGACCTCTATTGGCTTTAAGGTGCATTGAAATACTTTGAAAGGAGCATGAGAGGTCCTTACATAAAGCCCAGTATTTCTCTCTTTGTCTCTAGTCTGGAAAACATTTCATGTCAGGATGACTCCAGGGATGCAAGACATCTATTGCCCCTAACCATAATTCAACTGTCACTGGCAGTGTGCCAATACTATTAGTCCTATAATCCACACCTGTGATACAGAAGAATTATTTTTCACAGTATCAGGAGAATGCATTTCTTTGGGGATAATCATTACTTGAACATCCTCTTTGACTTAGTCTGGTGCCCGGAGCATCGTTTCATTGCAACACCTCCCAGCTTTCCTGCCAACAGCAGTGGTTCCATGTGTAAGCATCTGTCTGCATTAATCTTCTGCCAAAGCAGATTATGTTCATCTCTGTTAGCAGGTGACAACGCAAGATAATGGACAGATGGCCACAGACCATCCCTTGTGCAGACTGAATTGCTATTTCAAATAGATGTTCTTTACCATTATACAATGCAGCTCGATAGGAAATTCTGTTCAAGGGCGATCTGCATAAAATTAATATTCATTGCTTCAGACATAAAGGATTGTATTCAAACTTCTTTTCCTCTTTCTGTGCTAAAGTTGTGATGGTATTGGGTTCATTATCCCTGAAGTTCTGCATTCAAACAAAGATCTTAAGCCTTATCTGCTATAAATTTCTACTGGTAGCTTCATTAAAGGGAAAACGTACTGTAACTGCCTACTCTTCAAATGCTGGATTACTTCCCTCTTTATCCTCCATGGCGAGTTTAACTCCCAATACCCACTATTTGAGTGGTGGTTCCCACTCCTTCTACCAAGGAGAAGACATTTCCAGTGAACAAATTAGTTTCAACATAGCAACTGATGCAAAATGCTGGAGGAACTCAAAAAGTCAGGCAGCATCTTTGGAAAAGAGTAAACAGTTGATGTTTCGGGCCGCGACCAGCATTTCTTAAGTACTCAGCCTTGTGCTGTGGCTATGTGCCTGTAGACAGTGTTGTTTGTTTGCAAAGCTGTCATTTTAACTTCAGACTGATTATTGATTTTCATTAATAACTGAATCCTGGCTCCAATTTATGATAAGACATTGAACAAAGAATGCAGGTTGGAGGTTTAATTTACTCAAAAGCAATACTTTGAACTCTAGAAGCTTCAACTGCTGTGTTAAAAATCTGAATTTGACAAAAAGACCTGGCCTTGGTCTGTGAATAACTATTACAAATTCTGAATAGTTGGGTAGTACAGTGCTGAATAGACATATTTCTAACACAAGGTCATATTTGAAAGACACCCTTAATTATTGACTTAATAATGCAATTATATGATATTGGAATAGTTTATGATGAATAACATTCTCTTTATGACCACTACTATCCTGATAACTCTCTTCTACCCCACCCTAGCATCTCTATATTCCCTTCTTTCCCACCTTGTGTACACAAACAATCACCGTATTTCATCAGTTGTAACAGTATAGTACACTGTACAAAATGGCAGGCCTGATGAAGCAAAGCAACAGAAAGTAAAAAAACCTGCTGTGTTACCACCACCAGATTTCTCTACCTCAATATCCTGATGAGTAATAGAGATTAAAGTATTAAAGCTCTGTTGGAATTCTCTGCCTACCTAGATGTGTGCAGCTCACACACCCTTCAGCTTGTTTTACTGTTATTCAGGATGAAGCAGTTCATGCTATTCACCACCCTGTTTGTTGCTGCACCTTACTGCAGCTAGGGTGCACACCATCTACAAGATACTGTGCGGTAACTTAATAGGAATTTGATAGAATATTGCAAATAGTATCCAGGAGTAACCATAGATTATTATTAGTATCAATCCCAAAGAAGAAGCATACAAATTAGCCAGAGAAAGTGGCTCACCTGAGGACTGGGAGAAATTCAAAGTCCAGCAGAGGAGGACAAAGGGCTTAATTAGGAAGGGGAAAAAAGATTATGAGAGAAAACTAGCAGGGAACATAAAAACTGACTGTAAAAGCTTTTGTAGATATGTGAAAAGAAAAAGATCGGTTAAGACAAATGTAGGTCCCCTAACAGACAGAAACAGGTGAATTGATTATGGGGAGCAAGGACATAGCAGACCAATTGAATAACTACTTTGGTTCTGTCTTCACTAAGGAGGACATAAATAAACTTCCAGAAATAGTAGGGGACAGAGGGTCCAGTGAGATGGAGGAACTGAGGGAAATACGTGTTAGTGGGGAAGTGGTGTTAGGTAAATTGAAGGGATTAAAGGCAGATAAATCCCCAGGGCCAGATGGTCTACATCTCAGAGTGCTTAAGGAAGTAGCCCAAGAAATAGTGGATGTATTAGTGATAATTTTTCAAAACTCTTTAGATTCTGGACTAGTTCTTGAGGATTGGAGGGTGGCTAATTTAACCCCACATTTTAAAAAAGGAGGGAGAGAGAAACCGGGGAATTATAAACCGGTTAGCCTGACATCGGTGGTGGGGAAAATGCTAGAGTCAGTTATCAAAGATGTGATAACAGCACATTTGGAAAGCGGTGAAATCATCAGACAAAGTCAGCATGGATTTGTGAAAGGAAAATCATGTCTGACGAATCTCATAGAATTTTTTTAGGATGTAACTAGTAGAGTGGATAGGGGAGAACCAGTGGATGTGGTATATTTGGATTTTCAGAAGGCTTTTGACAAGGTCCCACACAGGAGATTAGTGTGCAAACATAAAGCACATGGTATTGGGGGCAAGGTATTGATGTGGATAGAGAATTGGTTAGCAGACTGGAAGCAAAGAGTGGGAATAAACGGGACCTTTCAGAATGGCAGGCAGTGACTAGTGGGGTACCGCAAGGCTCAGTGCTGGGACCCCAGTTGTTAACAATATATATTAATGACTTAGATGAGGGAATTAAATGCAGCATCTCCAAGTTTGCGGATGACACGAAGCTGGGCGGCAGTGTTAGCTGTGAGGAGGATGCTAAGAGGATGCAGGGTGACTTGGATAGGTTAGGTGAGTGGGCAAATTCATGGCAGATGCAATTTAATGTGGATAAATGTGAGGTTATCCACTTTGGTGGCAAAAACAGGAAAACAGATTATTATCTGAATGGTGGCCGATTAGTAAAAGGGGAGGTGCAACGAGACCTGGGTGTCATTATACAGCGGTCATTGAAAGTGGGCATGCAGGTACAGCAGGTGGTGAAAAAGGCGAACGGTATGCTGGCATTTATAGCATGAGGATTCGAGTACAGGAGCAGGGAAGTACTACTGCAGTTGTACAAGGCCTTGGTGAGACCACACCTGGAGTATTGTGTGCAGTTTTGGTCCCCTAATCTGAGGAAAGACATCCTTGCCATAGAGGGACTACAAAGAAGGTTCACCAGATTAATTCCTGCGATGGCAGGACTTTCATATGATGAAAGACTGGATCGACTAGGCTTATACTCGTTGGAATTTAGAAGATTGAGGGGTTATCTTATTGAAACATATAAAATCCTAAAGGGATTGGACAGGCTAGATTCAGGAAGATTGTTCCCGATGTTGGGGAAGTCCAGAACGAGGGGTCACAGTTTGAGGATAAAGGGGAAGCCTTTTAGGACTGAGATTAGGAAAAACTTCTCACACAGAGAGTGGTGAATCTGTGGAATTCTCTGCCACAGGAAACAGTTGAGGTCAGTTCATTGGCTATATTTAAGAGGGAATTAGATATGGCCCTTGTGACTAAAGGGATCAGGGGGTATGGAGGGAAAGCTGGTACAGGGTTCTGAGTTAGATGATCAGCCATGATCATACTGAATGGTGGTGCAGGCTCAAAGGGCCGAATGGCCTACTCCTGCACCTATTTTCTATGTTTCTATCTTTCTATGTATTATCCAAAGTAACATTTAGGGACCTTTTTCTGCATTTGGTGCCCGGGTCTTAGTGCGAGGAACAATTTGAACAGCATACTGGAAAGACAGGCATTGGGATCGGAGGAGAGGGCTGATTTTGCTCACTCTCCCATGCTTTTCACTCCTCTCTCCACGGTGCTGAAGCTATGAAAACTGCTCCCAGCTGCTGTGCCCCGTGCCCACTAATATGATGGACTGATACCAAGGCTTGGGCCTACTCTGGGCTGCTCCAGGGTTCAGATTTAAAGGACTCATTTTGGTTAGGAAAGTTGCTGCTTGCTTCTACTGTTCACATGATTTGTATTTTTTCCCTTTCTCTATGCATCATGTGTAGGTCTTTTTTTAAATTGAGTGCTTTCCGGTTTCTTGCTTTGTGGCTGCCTGCAAGGCTGTATAATTTATACATACTTTGATAATAAATGTACTTTGAAATAGACTACTCACTAAGCATAAACAGATCAGACACAAGGTGAATGACTCATCACTTATGTCACAAAGCTCGTCCAGTACTTGGGAAGTGCATCAGGAATTCTCTGGCTGCCTCCAACACACACTCAGCTTGTGTTCCATTATTCAGGATGAAGCAGTTAGTTTGTGGAACTCTATTGCTGCATCTTATTACAGCAGGGGTGCACACCATCTACAAGATGTTGTGCAATAACTTAATAGGGATTTGATAGAATATCCCAAATAATATCCTAGGACAGTCAGTACACTGAAGAGCCATCCTCCTCTGCAAGTTGCACATCATCCTGACTTAGAACGATATCACCTATCCTTCATCAACATTCAGTCAAAATTCTGCAACTCTCTACATAACAGTATTGAGGGACTGAGGAAGCACCTTATCAGTCTGGGTGCAATGACTCAAAAAGGTTCCTCTTCAGTACCCTCATCTCAAAAATGAAAAAAAAAACCTTACAGCTACCACTTATGACAATGACCATATACCTGAGAATTGAAGGGCACTGAGTGTTGGTGTTGTGACGTCATGTTGCAACCTGACGTCACATGTTTGGGGAGGCATGGTGGCCTAGTGGTTAGCACGATGCTTTACAGTTCCAGCCAGCCGGGTTCAATTCTTACCACAGCTTGTAAGGAGTTTGTATGTTCTCACTGTGACCATGCAAGTTTTCTCTGGGTGCTCCGGTTTCCTCCCATGGCGCAAAGATGTATCGGTTGGTAGGTTAATTGGTCATTGTAAAAGGAGCTGTTGGTGGGGTTTGGGGTTTGTGAGTATTTGTTGCATTTTTCTTTTTGTGTTGGGGGGGGGGATGATGTTTTCCTTTCAACTACTTCCATGGTTTTCTGTAATTTAATGGCTATCTGGAAAAGCCAAATCCCACAGTTATATTCTACATACACACTTTGATAATAAAATGAACCTTTGAACATAAAATGGGAAATATTCTCACATGGGGGTGGTAGGTGAGCAGAATGAACTGCTAGAGGAAGTGGTAAGGTTGGCTGCTATCACATTTAAAAGGATTCAAAACAGTACATGAATAGAAAAAAAATATATTGGGATATGGACCAAACACAGGTGCATGCTTGGAGATACGTTTTGGGTGGCAGGAATGATTTGGGCTGAAGGTTTGTTTCCATGCTGAAAAGTCTATGAATGAATGACATCTGGAGAAGACAACACTGAAAGAAATAACTGAAATTAGAATGGCAAACTGTTATATAACCTTGGTCAATCTGCAACTTAATAGCTAAAGATAATGAAAGTGAGTCGATAGAAATTTTAACTGTTTGACTGCTGACTTTTTTGTTGGATCATCATCAGAGCTTATGGAATGAAGGCACACAGATGAAGTAAAGATACAGGTCAACTGTGGCATATTGCCACAAGTTCAAAGGCTGATGACCTGCTCTTTTCATAATGTTCCCATGAAAGTTCACAAGTTATAGTCAAATTGTGTAACAAAAAAAAAGAGAAGGAGCAGGCTACCAGTGTCCTCCATTTCATAAGAGAAATATCAGTTTAAAGATGATTGAGATGATAACTGGGTCACATGTACACAAGAGTGACAGGACGCCTCTGCTTGAATGATTCTTAGGAATGAACAGGATCTGTGATGCAGTCTCTTTCTCTGGTGGGTAGAGGTGGGAAGAATGAATTTTCTGCACATCACCCATGTATTGTTCAAAGCTCAAAGTACATCTATTGTCAAAGTATGCATACCATATGAACCTTGAGATCTGTTTTCTTTCAGTCAGCCACAAAACAAATAAACCCAATAAGACCCAGTAAAAAGACCCAAACAACAAAGACAACAAGCACCCAATGTAAAACTAAAGGAATAATTCATTCAAACAATAAATAAGTAAGCAGAACATGCACACAGAACATGAACTGTTGAGTCCATGAAAGTGAGTCCACAGCAACAGAACCAATTCAACACGACAGCCAGTATAGTAGCCTGATGGCTGCAGACCACAGCCACCGAGTCGGTTCAGCGGTACAGCTGGTACAGGAGGTCAGCGGCGACAGACCACAGCCGCAGAATCAGTTCAGCACTACAGCTGGTACAATTAAAGAGGAGTGTTTGTTTTGATAAAACTTATATTGACTTAAGGAGAAATGTGAAAACATAATAAGTTGTTTTTGCTAAAATGGCAGTACGAAATCAAAGCAAATATTAACTGTAATATACTTTCAGCTAAACACTTTGAAAGAAAGATAGCATAGTGATTATAAGACAACAAATCAGAATTAGGCCACTTGCCACATCAAGTCTGCTCTGCCATTTCATCATGGCTACTTTATTATCCCTCTTAACCATATTCTTCTGCCTCATAACCATTGAAACCCTGACTGACCAAGAACTCATCAACATCTGCTTTGAATATACTCAATGACTTGGACTCCAGAGCCATCCGTGATAATGAATTCCACAGATTCGCAGCCCTTTAGCGAAAGAAATTCCTATTTATCACTGTACTAAATGGACGTCTCCGTTTTGGAGGCTGTGCCCTCTGGTCCTATACTCTCATGCTACAGGAAACATCCTCTCTATATCCACTCTGTCTAGGCCTTTCAATATTTGATTCGTTTTAATGAGATCCCCCTCCTTCTTTTAAACTCCAGTGAGTAGAGGCCCAGAGCCATCAAAAATTCCTCATACATTAACCCTTTCATTCACGGAATCATTTTCATGACCTCTCAAAAGCCAGCACATCTTTTTCGAGAAAAGGGTCCCAAAGCTGCTCACAATATCCCAAGTACAGTCTGAGCAATGCCTTATAAAGCTCAAAATCACATCCTTGCTTTTATATTCTAGTCCTCTTGAAACGAATGCTAACATTGCACTTGCCTCCCTTACCTCCAACTTAACCTACAAGCTAACAAGTTTGGGGGTTTATGGGGTGTCAGGGAGGGGTAGCACCTCTGGTGGGGGAACATGTCATGTCCTTTTCAGGTGGTTTGTCCACCTTTGGTCCCCACCTGGCACTCAGCTCTCACCTGTGGCTCCCCATAGCTGTTTGCATGTGACAGCGGCCACACCCCAGGCAACAGATTCGACAAGCCGGCTGAACCAGGTGAAGGTAGCCGAAGGTTCTCAAACCCTTGGTGAGATAGGGGTTGTCTATCCCAGCATGTGACAACAGACTCCGGCGAATTGAGTGGACAAGACCAATGGAAGGCCCAATGGTCAAGAAGGTGGTCTCTGCAAGCGTCGTGGAATACGTAGAGCACGACAAGACACAGAAGATGTCCTGGTGATCCACTGCATCTAGTCCAATCTCCAGCCGTTTCAACCCTCTTGTCTTGCCACTGGATCCAGATGGGAACTGGGAACAGAGAGTGAGGCTGACGCTGCGCAACTCTCCATCACTTAAATCCAAATCCAGCGCTAGTCTCGACACCATCTATAAGCCGGCTGGTGGCATAGTGGCATCAGTGCTGGATTTCAGGGTGAGAGGCCCCGAGTTTGAATCTGGCCGGCTCCCTTGCACGCTCTCCATCCATGCCAGATTGAGTGTTGAGCTAGCAACTCGACCTCGTAAAAGGTACTAATGGTGTCGAGGTCTTCATCGATGACAATGGACGAACCTTTAGGGAATCCTGTTCAAGGACGTCCAAGTCCCTTTTCACTTCTGATTTTTGAATTATCTCCTCATTTAAAAATAGTATACACCTTTATGCTTTCTACTAAAAAGCATGTCCATACACTTCCCTACACTATATTCCATCTGCCACTTCTTTGCCCATCGATTCAATCTTTCCAAGTCCTTCTGTAGCTTCCTGCTTCCTCAACACTACCTGCTCCTCTATCTATCTTTGCATCATCTTCAAACTTGGACGCAAAGCCAACAATCAAATCATTGACATATAACACGTTGAAAAAATCAGTCCCAATATCAACCCCTGGGGAACACCACTTGTCTCCAGCAATAAACTGGAATAGGCCCTCCTTTATTCTTACTCTTTGCCTCCTGCATGTCAGCCAATCTTCTAACCACGCTAGTGTAACTCTCACTTCGGCTAGTGGCTTTACATAGGGAATGATAACCGCCCTCACTGGCCCGGCCAAACTTAAGAAATCTTGTTTTGGTGGATGCTGCACAATTTGTCCCCTGCTACAAATTAGTACCGTGAAATAACAAACAGTATAATTCTTAATTTGACTACATAGTTAGTAAAGAACACAAAAAAAGAAAAAGGGCCATTCTCATGAAACAATCTCATGCACAACGTTGGAGCTCACTGATAAGGCCGTTTGTCCACCATCGACCTCCTCCGAACGTCGCTGACCTTCGGACCCTCGTTCCAAGTCCACTTCGTCCGAGGCCTACCAACTCTCTCCATTCGTGTCTTCTCTCCTCATCTCTCCTTGGCAAAAGACCGCAAATTCCCAGCTCCCAGGCACACAAGAAAGAACGACATCCCGCTCAATGGCTAGCATGCCCCGTTATCTCTAGTCATAACCCAAACTTCGCTGCTACAGAGAAACCATTACCTCAGCAGTGGAACATTACAGAGAAGCCATTACATTAACAGTGAAATCTTACAGCACGTTACACTTCCCCCCACCAAATTTCGTCATGTCCTCATGATGTTGAGATAATTCACCAACCCTTCTTGCCAAACACAAAGTCCAATCCAGTTGCAGAAGGCAGTGACATAGCTCCCCAAAATGGTAGTGGTCACAGTCTGCTGCCCTGGTGCTATGTAGGCCAGCCTATCTGATGGTCTCCTAATTCTTTGAGATCTCTGCACCCCCTCACCTAACTCTTAAGGTTCAGACATTACTGGGGATATTTTTTGTTCTACCTGGCAAGGCATACCCTGACCTATCACTCGTGCCCACCTGTAACTCGAACCCCCCTATCCTGTGGCCAAGCCCTGCTTCCTCCCCTGCAGAGTTCCGCTGCAACCCAGGCTGCTCACAAATAGCATCCCCCCACCCCATTTCATCTGACTCAACGGGAGAAGGGCCAGGAGTCTTTTCCTCAATCAATGGGGAGTTTGAGAAAGGCAGCATATACCATATATCCAGGTCCTCATCCTCCAAATCAGTATCTCTGTCAGGGGTGGGGGCCGGCCTAATCTCGCCTGTTGGGGACCCGGCAGTCGCCCCGTGTTTCTGCAGTGTCCTCTTACTAAGTGTAGGCTCCAAGTCAGGCTCTGGGTCTACCTGCACTTCTTGTCCCAGGGGCAACAGGTGGTTCCGATGGAGAATCTTGACAGGCCCATTCCCATCCTCTGGTTTCACCTGGAAAACTGGTAGGTTTGGCATCTGACTCTCCACCACATAGGGCATAGCCACCCAGCGGTCAGCCAACTTGTGCTTTCCAGGTAGCCCCAAATTCCTTTTGAGAACTCAGTCTCCCAGCAGGAGTTGGGAGAACCTCACCTTCTGAACATACCTCCTCTTATTTTCACGATCCTGCTTGGCGGCTGCGACCCCAGCTAATTCATAAGCCCTTTTCAGCTCTCTTCTCATATTCGGATAAGTCTTCAGGGGTAAGTCACCCTCGTCAGTCCCAAAAGGTCATTGGGCAACCTCGCCTTGCATCCAAACATCAGATAGTATGGTGAGTACTCCGTAGTTTCATTTCGCATACAGTTGTAACTGTGGACCAGATGTCCAATATGTTGACTCCACTTGCTCTTCTTTCTGATCTCCAGGGTCCTGAGCATGTCTAGCAAGGTCCGATTAAACCTCTCTGGCTGGGGATCACCCTGCGAGTGATAGGGCATGGTCTTCAACTTCTCGACTCCAGCATGCCCAGTAACTTATGGATGAGTCCGCTCTCGAAATCCCATCCCTGATCACTCTGTATCCTCCTGGGAAGGCCATAATAAGTTAAATACTTCTCCCATAACGCTTTTGATACCGTAGGTACCCTCTGGTCCTTGGTAGGAAAAGCCTGAGCATATGTGGTGTAGTGGTCCGTGATGACTAAGACATTCGCTTTGTTGCTGGCATCGGGTTCTATTGACAAGAAATCAATACACACCAGGTCCAGAGGCCCTGCACTCTGCAAGTGGGACAAGAGTGTTGTCCGTGTAGGCAGTGTCTTCCGCCGTATGCATTGAATGCACGACTTGCGATATTCTTCAACCTCTGATTTCATCCGGAGCCAGTAAAACCGGCCTCTGAGCTATCCATAGGCCTTTTCCACTCCTAAATGTCCAGAATCATCAAGAAGTGACTTCAACACAATATTCCGATACTTCTCGGGCAGCTGGCAATAATAAGGTCAGTCTTGGGGTGACGTGACCTGGTATAAGATCTGGTTCTTCAACTGCAACTGACGCCATTCTCGCAGTAATGGAGGCACCGATGCATGTTTTGTCTTCTTTCTCCACCTGAGCCATGTCTCCTTTATCGACTGCTCCCAAATGGTACCAATGCCCCGTTCATCTCGCTGAGCAGCCGCCACTTCCCTAGAACTCAATTCCAGCAGCTGATTTGTCTTCAGAGCCGTCAGGTTACAGTAAACTTGGGGTATGGCGTCATCAGAAGCTCCCAATTGATCCACCTCTCGATCCTGCCCCTCTCTTCTCTCTGCCTTCACGGTGATGGCAACTGACACATGGCCTTCACCCCTGGGCAGGAATGCTCTTCCACTCCTCATCCCTGATCAGTCCCTCTTGCGCACGTCGGGACAAAGCATCAGCATCAACATTCCTTCTTCCCAGCCAGTACTTCAGGCTGAAATCATAGGCAGACAATGCCACCAACCACCAGTTTCACTGAGGTCAGGATATAAGTTAGGGGATTGTTGTCCTTGCTCACCTCAAACTTGGCCCCGTAGAGGTAGTCACTCAGCTTCTCCATCACCGCCCATTTCAATGCCAGAATCTCCAACTTGTGCATGGGATTGTTTTTCTCGGAGGGCGAGAGACTCCAGCTGACAAACGCAATGGGCCTCAATCCGCTGCCCTGATCCTGATACAGGACACCCCCTAAACTCTCTCAGCTGGCATCCGTGTGCAGTACATATGGCAGTCAGGGGTCCACAAAAGCCAGCACCGTGCCTGGGTCAGCAGCACCTTCAGTGACCGAAAGGCCTCTTCACATTTTGCATCCCACCTTGGTCCAAAGGGCTCCAATGGGCTAAGACACTCTCCACTCTCCTGTCCTTTTATACCCCTTCCTCTCATCCCCAATGGAGAGTAACCACACAAAAGTTGATTCTGCAGGTGACTCACTTTTGCATAGCCTTTCATTTACCTTCGATAGTAACCACAGAACATGAGGAACGAGTGCAAAGCACTCACAGTCTGGGGATTTGGCCAAGTGGTGACCGCTTCTATCTTAGCTGGATATCTAGCTACTCCATCTCGTGAGACTATGTGCCCAACATAGCTAACAGACGTTTGGCAGAACTGGCACTTGTCCAGGGGAAGTTTTAACTCTTCAGCTTTCAGGAAGCCCAGCACCTTCAGCAGCCTCGCTTCATGTTCTTCCAAGGTGAACCCAAACACTACGAGGTCACCCAGATACACCACTACCTCAAGCAAGTTCATATCCCCCATCATCTTCTCCATGACCCACTGGAAGGTTGCAGGAGCTTCTGAGATGCCCTGGGGCATCCTTTCGAACTGGAAAAATCCCAGGGGACATATAAATGCCGTCTTTTCTTTGTTGGCTTCACTCATGGGGATCTGGTAACATCCACTCCTCAAGTCCAGCACACTGAACCTCTGCACCACTCAACCAGGCCAGCGTGGCTTCGATCCTTGAGACCATATACTGGTCAGGGACGATGCATCTGTTCAGAGTCCTATCGTCCACACACATCCGTACCTTCCCATTCTTCTCTCTGGCCACTACTATTGGGGACGCATAGGGGATTTGGGACTCAGTGATGATCCCAGCTTCCTTCAACTTACACAAATTCTGCCGAACATCTTCCATCTCTGCAGGGGCCAGTTGCCGTGACCTCTCTCTAAACAAGGTGTCCTCAGTCGCCTGGATAGTGTGACGTGTGCTCTTTGGAACAAATCACATCAAACTCGCCAGTGGAAAAGACATCTTCCAGCTTCAACATCTTCTCTACCAACCTTCTCTTCCAACCTGTGGGTACTGGGGAGACCCCAAAATTGAATGACTCTGTGGCCAACTTTCCCCCGTTTTCCAATAGTTTCTTCCCAGCTTGTCTCACAGGGACAATAGACATTACCGTCAGTAGGAACAAATGCGCCAGGGGCATCCCCCGCTTGAAGGTGACCTCCCTCTTTGTAGTGATCTTGACAATCACTGCTTGCCTGCACCACCAAGAGCTTCTGCAATTCGGGCCTCACCAGTACCCCAACAAGAAATTCCGACTCCCCTTTGTGGTCTTCCGGAGCGTCCACTAATAGGGCCTCACCCTCAGGCACTCTGGGAAATTTGGGTGTCCCCATCACTCTTGCTACTTCCCAGGGCTGTACTACCATTGACTTCGACTGAGTGAACCACACAGTCCCCCCTCTAAATTCGGTGTCCAGCCTAATGTAGCCATGCACTTCCTCAAAAGCAATACGGAACACCGGGTGCATGGACAATGTTCCCAGAAAGCTCTCACCAGCGTTCTCCTCGCAGGTCCCCATGAGCCCCCTCACAAGAGGGTTGTTGGTCCCCCCCAGGATTGAAATATCGCCCTTCTCAACAGGGACCGGACAAACCAGTACCAATGTATCAAGGACCTCAGACACTCCCACATCGGCCTCCTAGAACTCCAACTTCACTGACAAATAACCATCGTACAGATAATCACTAGCATTAAATCCCAGATCTCTAGTGCCCTGAATGGGGTCAAGGATAAATGCTTCAGATACCTGTTTTAGAGCAAATGGTACAACAACATGACCTGCAACCCAGTGTTGAGTATTGCTGTAGTATAAATACCCTCTATGCGTAGCGACACACTGGAGCATGGTCCGACTAAGCTTTCAGGAATTGGGCCTTTTGCTTATGGGGGTTTGTTGGTACATTGCTGGGAATGCTACCCCAGACACACCAGGCCGTTCCCTCACTGGGTCTCCTCTAAGTTTTCCCAACAACTCTCTCTGCTTAAGTACCCAGGGGTTCACTCTCCTTCTGGTGTGACACCTGCTGCCAGCAGCCCCCGCATTGTTCATCCACACACCGCCCCCATCAGCTCCATCATATGGGGGAGTCACCTACTGATAACAGCCAACATATCTCTGTTCTCAACTCTGGCACAATCTCCTCTGCCGCTCCCTAGGGTAGGCTATCCGTGGCCACTTCACTGCAGGACACCACTACCGAGGACTGTATCTTGCTGAAGGAGGCCTCCCACGCCTCTAACACATTCTCCTCTCCCCATACCTCTCTGATCAGCTCAACAAAAGATGGAGGGGGGCACAACTTACGAGACTGTCAGAGACACCAACCAATCAAGTCCTGGGACTGGGCGCCCCTGGCCATCTGGTCCATTCTAAACTGATCCACCTCAACGGCCTGAATGACCCCCCAGCACTGCAAACAATTTAGCTGCCTCTCTACCCAAAAAATAAAAGCAGAAAGCTTCTTTCCCTTCTCCTGATGCATGTTCTGAAACCCCACCGTGAGCTCCATTGGGCTTCCTGTTGGGCCAAAAGCATTGTCCAGTGCTTGTATGTAATTAACAGCTGTTGCTACAGGACACTTTAACTTGGCGGCACTCATAATGTCAGTGGCCCGCCCATTCAAACTTTCAACCAATCTCTGTCGCTTTACATCATCAGAGCACCGCCACTCATCTAACAACTGAGAGGTCTGCTCCACCCAAGTCTCATACTCCTCCTCCCCTTTAGGGGTGGGCGTTATTCCAGAGAACAGGCAGAGCCTACCATAACTGGGACTTTGAACCTGATCTTTCCATTTATTCACCAGAGAGGTAAGGGTGGATACTAACTCAGAATCCTCACTCGCTCCTGAGGGATGTGGACTAATTAGACATTCCAAATCTGACCACTCCTTCCCCTCACTCCTCAGAAACGAGAGAACCCTGTCTTTGAAATCTCCGCCCCCAGCTACCGCTACCTCAGTGCTGGTGTGCATTAAAACGAGAGCTGTGCCCGCCATTTTTCCAAACCTCCGCCCACAATTGCAACTTATAACAGTGCTTAATAGGTGAATTAACAATTCAGGTACAAGCATCTACCCCACTGGTTCAGTGCTCAGGGTAATCACATAGCATCCAACGGAATCAATCCCGAATGTAGCCCCCACAATTGTAACTCACGCTTCAGCTAGTGGTTTAATATAGGGAATGATAGCCCACGCCCCCCTACCCCCGGCCAAACTTAAGAAATCTCGTTTGGGTGGATGCTGCGCAATGTGTCCCCTGTTAATAATTCTTAATTTGACAATATGGTTAGTAAAGAAAACAAAAAAAAAGAAAAAGGGCCCATTCTCATGAAACAGTCAATGTTGAAGCTCATTGATAAGGCCGTTCGTCCACCATCGACCTCCTCCGATTGTTGCTGACCTTCGAACCCGTGCTCCAAGTCCACTCCATCCGAGACCTATTAACTCTCTCCATTCGTGTCTTCACTCCTCATCTCTCCCTAGCAAAAGACCACGAATTCATGGCTCCCAGACATAGAAGAAAGAACAACATCTCGCTCATTAGCTAACATGCACTGTTATCTCTAGTCATAATCCAAACATTGCTGCTACAGAGAAACCATTACCTCAGCAGTGGAACATTACAAATAAGCCATTACTTTAGCAGTGAAACCTTACAGCGTGTTATACTGGTGTCTTTCCTGTAATACCACCATCTCTTATTTTTAAAGCAGCCTCATGTGCAGCACCTATCAAAGGTCTTCTGAAAATCCAAGTAAACAATATCCGCTGACTCTCCTTTGTCTATCCTCCTGTTGGTCCCCCAAAGTATTCCAGCAATTTTCCATTAAGAGAGCCATGTTGACTTTGGCTTGCTTTATCATGTGCTTCCAAATACACCGAATCATCATTCTTAATAATGTACTCTAACATCTTCCCATCACTGAAGTCAGGCTAACTGTCCTAAATTATCTTTCTTTTCTGTCTCCCTCCCCACTTGAAGAGTGGAGTGACATCATCAATTATTTTAGCCCTTCAATTTAGAACCTAGTGATTCTTTAAAGGTCATTACTAATGCCTCCACAATCTCTTCAGCTACCTCTTTCAGAGCTCTATATGTGCTATGTACTTCGTTTTTCACTTTGGACCCAGAGGAATTCTCTTTTGTTTGGTTGTATTCAGGTTTGTGGTTGAATATCAATTAATCTTCAACTTGATGGGGATGTCTATTGACTCCATATCAGGTCAAATTATAAAAGAGAAAAAGCAGCTTGTACACCTAACACAGAATTTATGAATTGCGCCAAAAAAAAATTTTCCCAAGAAGGGGAACGGAAAAGCTATGAATTTCTATGTTTCCATCAGTAGTCTTTTCCTATTTGTATTGGATTTGAACTCCATTAACCAATCTGAATTGTTCACTGTTTCAAATTGTTTTTTTTTTCCAAATGCCTACTGACGTGGAAATGGTAGAATTTTAAACGTCCCTACACTTGCAAATGAACCACAGTGCCTACTTAAAGTGGAGTTTATTTTTCTCAGCTAAAAATTTGAAACAGCTGTTTCACTTGAATGTCATTGCAAGGATAATCTGGTCTTCATGGGAATCTATAGGGATCTTCGAAATGTTTTCAGAGATAGCAAGGATTAGTTCCAGGTTAGTCTTCAAGGTTGTCCACACAACAACCAGAAGTCTGGAGCAGAATAGACCATACAGCACAAAGAAAGAAGTATATCGAGAAGTAACGATGAATACTTGCTCTCTAAAAGTGAGGGTGAAATTTTGTTAACAGAACAGGAAACAAAAACCAGAAGTCACATGGAGGTATGCAGTGGCTAGAGATAACAATCTGCTCCTGGTACAAAAGCTATGGTCACTGGCCTCATTCAAACAAAAAAATACCTTGGGGCATGACATCACCACACTCCATTCCAAGAGTAAATGTCTGTAAGCACTTTATGAGCAAGCAGGAAAGGTGAAATCAGAAATGACTTCTCATCAATGGTTGGCTTTGAAGTGATAATGGATTATCTGTGTCTCGAAGCATATGTAAGCATATCTAAACGTGTAAGAAGCCATGCACTGTGAAGTTGAAGAACATAGTGTGTATACTCAAGGTGAATTTGTCTTCTGCTCTCTGGCAAAAGGTAAATAACTACTTTTTGTTTCCATCTGAATATAGGCTTATGTGAGCGATTTTCTTGCTCTACACCATGGCTAGGATTTTAAGGGCACAGAATGTTGGTTGGTCTCTGGCTGAGTAAGACTCCTGCAGCTGCTGTTACAAAGAAGACCCAATAGGGCCTCAAATTCTCAGAATTTGTGTAGATTTGACATGTCATCAAGAACTTTGATTAACTTTTATAGATGTACAGTGGAGGTTATCCTAACAGGTTGTATCACAGCCTGGTATAGCAGCACCAATGTTCAAGAATGGAAAAGCCCTCCCCACCAATAAGTACACAAGAAAGCACTATACCTCAACCATCATAAAAACAAAAAAACTCCACCATCAAGGCTATGGTCTCTTCTCACTATTGTCATTGGGCAGAAGGTTCAGACGTCTTAGGTCCCACACCACCTGGTTCGGGAACAGCTATTACCGCTACAACCATCAAACTCAAGTACAGGTTTCCCCCGCCATCCGAAGGTAGAGCGTTCCTATGAAATGGTTCGTAAGCTGAAATGTCGTAAAGCGAAGAAGCAATTACCATTTATTTATATGGGAAAATTTTGTGAGCATTCGCAGACCCAAAAATAACCTACCAAATCATGCCAAATAACACATAAAACCTAAAATAACAGTAACATATAGTAAAAGCAGGAATGATATGATAAATACACAGCCTATGTAAAGTAGAAATACTTTTCACAATCATTACTGCACTGTTCTCCGTAGCGAAAATCTCACGCAAGCGCTGTTGACAAAAACATGGCGCAAGCGCTCTCCAGTAACCTTTAAGCTATGAAGCTGCCAAATCATACCAAATAACACGTAAAAATACACAGCCGATATAAAGTAGAAATAATGTATGTACAGTGTAGTAACACTTACGGGAATCGGGAAGATATCTTGCCGAGCACACTGATGACGGTGTGTTAGACTGAGTCGTCACAGGTTGGGTGGTGCAGTGGCCCCCGCGCTCCGGGCTGCCGAGGGATACATTGCCACAAGGCACGCAGGGGTCCAGCGGTAGCCGGGAGGCACACAGCACAGTTTTAAGAAAAAAGCCAAAACAAACATGCTAATTAATTAGGTGCTGCCGGACACATAATTGTCATCCCAGATCAGTGCCGATTTCTGATTGCATCGTCTCTGATCCGGGCTGACAATCACGTGTCGGCGGCACCTAATTAATTAGCATGTTTATTTCGGCTTTTTTCTTAAAGATATGCTGTATTCCTCCCGGCTACCGTTGCATTCTCCTCGAATCGGTATCTGTCCGTGGCCTGGGGGTTGGGGTGGTGGGACACTGGGGTGTCATCTCGTCATCTGTTTCCATTAGAGCAGGCAGCTCATCTTCTCCTATGACTGCCCGCCTCGATGTCGAAGGTCGAGGTTTGTCGTCTGCTGTGGCTGATGTGGAAGGCTTGCTTGACTGCTGAGCCTCGCTCATTTTTCTATCACACAGCTCTTTGTAAGGACTCAAACCATCCTGCAAATATCCCCTAAACCGACGTACCCTTTCAAAATTAAAGTTGTACTTTATCATTACTCATTTGGTTTTGATTGTTATCCTTTTTTCTTCCAATTGCATCAGCTCTTCGTCTGTCAGTTCTTGGTCATGGGATGCCAAAACCTCTTCAACATCATCTTCGTCAGCTTCCACAAGCCAAACTCACTTTGCCCTTGCTTCGTTCACCATGATCGAAACGCTTAATTATGTCTAGTTTTACGCTAAATGTAACACCCTTACGAGCTCTTTTAGGCTTTTCCGATACCTTAGAACTCATCTTGCAAATGACTTCTCACAGGCACGTGTTTATGCAATGCCGGCGAGAATGCAGTTCCGAATCCGGGGGAGAGCGGCTGCTCGGGGTGCGTGCTGCCTTTTATTGTGCGCTGATTTTTTATTGCGCACTGCTTTTTTTCATAACAGTGAAAACACCTTTTGAAAATGAAAACAGGGTACTAATGTAGGTCTTTCGTAACAGTGAGGTTTCGTAAAGCGAATGTTCGAAAAGCAGGGGACACCTGTACTGGCATGCATAACCCCACTGACCACAAATCTGCACTGACTCTACAACCTACAGTCTCACTTTCAAGGACTCTTCACAATACATGTTCTCAGCATTTTTTTTTCTTTGCACAATTTGTCTTCTTTTGGACGTTGGTTGTTTGTCAATCTTTGTTTTTGTATAGTTTTCTTTATAAATTCAATTCTTGTAAATGCCTGCAGGAAAATTAATCTTAAGGTAGTATACGCTAACATATGTAAATGTACTTTGGTAGTAAATTTATTTTGAACATTGAAATTTGGATGATGTATATGACTTGATCAGTATCTCTGGTGGTGGGAATGGGAGAATATCGCCCATATATTGTTTGGCAAAAATTCCAGCTAATATAGTAGAGGTACTGCATTTTGAGCAAAAATTAAAGCTGGCTCTTTTTTTATTAACAAAATTTAAATTCTCACTTTTTCATAGATGTTTGATGTGGAATTCATGGTGATGTTTCTCAGTTCTGCCCATTTTGGACTGAGTAGAGAAGTAAGTATGAGGTCAGAGAGAGCTCAGGAGGAAAAACATCAAAGCAAAAGACATAGCCTGAATTGTAGTCATAGATATTCAGATATTCAGCATTGGTGTTGGAATGGTTTCAGTCACAAAGTTGATATTAAAGGAATTGTACAGGTCCACCATTTTATTTGTTTTTGGAATGGGAATGCCACAATTTATTGTCCAACCTTCATTAAATTGACAAAGTCTTTTAGACCAGCCTGGATAAGAGTATCACCTTTTCCTCCATGAGGGAATCCAGTGATCTAAATGTTTTTATTTACAATTGGTCCCCTTACCAAGATATATCTTTTTTTAATTCCAATTTTTAAAATAATGATTTGAATTTATTTATTTCTAGCTGAGCTGGGACTCTAGGTGGGATTCAAACTAATGTGTCAGGATCAATGGTCCAGAACTCTCCATTATCTCAACCACCAAGGCACCACAGTCATCATACCATATTCATCGCCTGCAGCAAAGTGTATGTGGATTCCTGCCGGCAGGAACAAATGAGGCCATTGTGATCAGAGAAGCAGAAAGGAAAACAGTGTGATGACAATAAGTGATATTTTACAATGCATTTCTCAAATGGATAACAAGCCAATTAATCACTATAAATGTTGGAAAGTTAATTATCCTGCTTTAGAGGCCATAACATTTAATGATGAATGATGCACTAGAAACCGAAGACCAACTTGCCCAGGAGGTAAGACAGATTTTTTTTTGGATAAAAAGCTTCTCTTAGATATGAGATTTTAAGCTCTTTCCCATGAAGATCGCAGTCCTTATTTCCAGAAGCTCACTCATTGCAACAAATAAGGGTTTAATAATGATTTTGGCATAATGTAGAACATGAAGATTTATGTTTATTGGATTGCAACATGCTCTGATATACAATGAAAAACGAGATCTGATGGAAATCATTTGAGTCCAGTGTAATACCAGAAGCAGTGAAACTATGTTCCACTTTGTTGAATGAACTTGTGATAGTGATAACTATATTTGCTGGATGTGTTTATTAATGATAGCCAAAAATTGCATTGAAATTAACTGTTTTTCTAGGGATCAGTGAGATTTTAGTGCATGCAATGTAGAAGGATACAGCGCCTCTGCTTTTAGAACAAGCTGATGTCAATGATATTATTCATGGGTTTTCTCATCCCCACCATGACAAAATTCAAGGGAACCCTGTGGGGGGTGGGGGGGGGTGGGTGGGGGAACAACCATAACATGAATCCTGGGCAAGAAACCTGCAATGTGATCAATTTTATTGTGATATCATCAAAATTATTTTGATATCATCGAACATCACAGGGCATTTTGACATAAGTGCAGTGACACATTTTTAAAGCACAAGTCAAGGAGAATAGGTCCTGAACAACAGGAATTCTGCAGATGCTGGAAATTCAAGCAACACACATCAAAGTTGCTAGTGAACGCAGCAGGCCAAGCAGCATCTATAGGAAGAGGTGCAGTCGACGTTTCAGGCCGAGACCCTTCGTCAGGACTAACTGAAGGAAGAGTGAGTAAGGGATTTGAAATCTGGAGGGGGAGGGGGAGATGCAAAATGATAGGAGAAGACAGGAGGGGGAGGGATGGAGCTGAGAGCTGGACAGGTGATTGGCAAAAGGGGATACGAGAGGATCATGGGACAGGAGGTCTGGGAAGAAAGACGGGGGGGGGGGTGACCCAGAGGATGGGCAAGAGGTATATTCAGAGGGACAGAGGGAGAAAAAGGAGAGTGAGAGAAAGAATGTGTGCATAAAAAAGAGTAACAGATGGGGTACGAGGGGGAGGTGGGGCCTAGCGGAAGTTAGAGAAGTCAATGTTCCTGCCATCAGGTTGGAGGCTACCCAGACGGAATATAAGGTGTTGTTCCTCCAACCTGAGTGTGGCTTCATCTTTACAGTAGAGGAGGCCGTGGATAGACATGTCAGAATGGAAATGGGATGTGGAATTAAAATGTGTGGCCACTGGGAGATCCTGCTTTCTCTGGCGGACAGAGCGTAGATGTTCAGCAAAGCGGTCTCCCAGTCTGCGTCGGGTCTCACCAATATATAAAAGGCCACATCGGGAGCACCGGACGCAGTATATCACCCCAGTCGACTCACAGGTGAAGTGATGCCTCACCTGGAAGGACTGTTTGGGGCCCTGAATGGTGGTAAGGGAGGAAGTGTAAGGGCATGTGTAGCACTTGTTCCGCTTACACGGATAAGTGCCAGGAGGGAGATCAGTGGGGAGGGATGGGGGGGACGAATGGACAAAGGAGTTGTGTAGGGAGCGATCCCTGCGGAATGCAGAGAGAGGGGGGGAGGGAAAGATGTGCTTAGTGGTGGGATCCCGTTGGAGGTGGCGGAAGTTACGGAGAATAATATGTTGGACCCGGAGGCTGGTGGGGTGGTAGGTGAGGACCAGGGGAACCCTATTCCTAGTGGGGTGGTGGGAGGATGGAGTGAGAGCAGATGTACGTGAAATGGGGGAGATGCGTTTAAGAGCAGAGTTGATAGTGGAGGAAGGGAAGCCCCTTTCTTTAAAAAAAGAAGACATCTCCCTCGTCCTAGAATGAAAAGCCTCATCCTGAGAGCAGATGCGGCGGAGACGGAGGAATTGCGAGAAGGGGATGGCGTTTTTGCAAGAGACAGGGTGAGAAGAGGAATAGTCCAGATAGCTGTGAGAGTCAGTAGGCTTATAGTAGACATCAGTGGATAAGCTGTCTCCAGAGACAGAGACAGAAAGATCTAGAAAGGGGAGGGAGGTGTCGGAAATGGACCAGGTAAACTTAGGGCAGGGTGAAAGTTGGAGGCAAAGTTAATAAAGTCAACGAGTTCTGCATGCGTGCAGGAAGCAGCGCCAATGCAGTCGTCGATGTAGCGAAGGAAAAGTGGGGGACAGATACCAGAATAGGCACGGAACATAGATTGTTCCACAAACCCAACAAAAAGGCAGGCATAGCTAGGACCCATACAGGTGCCCATAGCTACACCTTTAGTTTGGAGGAAATGGGAGGAGCAAAAGGAGAAATTATTAAGAGTAAGGACTAATTCTGCTAGACGGAGCAGAGTGGTGGTAGAGGGGAACTGATTAGGTCTGGAATCCAAAAAGAAGCGTAGAGCTTTGAGACCTTCCTGATGGGGGATGGAAGTATATAAGGACTGGACATCCAGAATAGGTCCTGTTTACTATTGTAAAACAAATGGACTTTGGAATAGAGGTTTACGTTCCTTTAAATTGAAGTCATAGACAGCGCAGTGAAGAAGGCCCTTCACTTGTAGGCCTTTATCAAACAGGGTGCTGGGACGCTGTGCTGCAATAGTACCAATTGTAGGTGAGGGAGTGGCCATTCGTGCAGTAATTATTTATTTATTGAGATAAAGCTTAGAATAGACCCTTCTGGCCCTTTGAGGCACATCGCTCAGCAACCACCAATTTAATCCGAGCCTAATCACGGAACAATTTATAATGACCAATTAACCCACCGACGGGTACGTCTTCGGACTGTGGGAGGAAACAGGAGCACCTGGAGGAAAGACACGTTGGCATAGGGAAAATGTACAAACTCCTTACAGAGAACAGCAGAAATTGAACCTGGGTTACTGGTACTGTAAAGAGCTGTGCTAACCACTATGCTACTGTTCCACCTTGCTTATCAGCCTTTTGTGGGAAAGAGTGCAAAAAAAAACTGTTTTTTCCTTTTCTTTTAAGGCATAAGAGCAGAATTAGGCCATTTGGCCCATTGAGTCTGCTCTGTCATTTCATCATGTCTGATCCACTTTTCCTCTCAGCCCCAACCTCCTACCTCTCCCCATATCCCTACATTCCCTGACCAATCTAGAATCTATCAATCTCTGCCTTAAATATACATAAATACTTGCCCGCCACAGCTGCCTGTAGCAATCAATTTCACGGATTAACTCTCTGGTTAAAGAAATTCCTCCTCATCTCTATTCTAAAAGGATGACTCTCTATTCTGAGGTTGTGTCCTCTGGTCTTAAACTCTCCACATCCACTCTATCAAGGCCTTTCGCCATTCAATCGGTTTCAATGAGGTCACCCCACATTCTTCTGAATTCAAGTGAATACATGCCCAGAGCCATCAAACTCCTTTCGTATGACAATCCCTTCAAATCTGGAATAAATTTTGTGAACTCCTTTGAGTCCTCTTCACTTTCAGCACATCCTTTCTCAGACAAGAGGCCCAAAACTGCTCACAATACCAAGTGAGGCCTCACTATTGCTTTATAAAGTCTCAACATTGCATCCTTGTTTTTGTATTCTAATCCTCTTGAAATGAGTGCTAACATTGCATTTGCCATCCTCACCACTAACTCAACCTGCAAATTAACCTTCAGGGAATCCTGCACAAAGACTCCCAAGTCCCTTTGTACTTCAGTTATATGCATTTCCCTCCGTTTAGAAAATTGTCATCCCTTTTATTTATTTAACCAAAATGCTTGAACATACACTTCCTGACCCTATATACCATCTGCCACTTCTTCGTCCATTCTCTTAATCTGTCTAAGTCCTTCTGTAGTCTCTCTATTTCCTCAAAACTACCTCCCCCTCGACCTACCTTCATATCGTCTGCCATTAATTCCATCATAAAATCATTGACATTTAATGTAAAAAGAATTGGTCCCGACACAGACTCCCATGGAACAACAATAGTCACCAGCAGCTAACCAGAAAAGGCTCTCTTTAGTCCCACTCTTTGCTTCCTGCCAGGCAGCCACTGCTTTATGCATGCTTGAATTTTCCCTGTAATACCATGGGCTCACAGCCTCATGTGTGGCAACTTGCCAAAGACCTTCTGAAAGTTGAAATGCACAACATCAATTGATTATCCTTTTTCTATCCTGCTTGTTATTTCTTCAAAGAATTCCAGCAGATTTGTCAGGCAAGGTTTTTCCTTGAGGGAACCATGCTGACTACAGCTTACTTTATCATGTACCTCCAAGTACCCCAAAACCACATCCTTCTGTTGATATTTGAAAGCTTCCCAATCCTCTTACTTCCCACTAATTTTTGCTCTATTATGTGCCCTCTCTTTGATTTTCCTGTTGGCTTTGACTTCTCTTGTTAGCCAAGTTTGTGTCATCTTGCCTTTAGAATACTTCTTCCTCTTTGGAATGTATATAACCTGTGCCTTCTAAATTGATTCTGCAAATTCCAGCTATTGGTGCTCTGTCATCATTCCTGCCAGTGTGCTTTTCCAATCAATTCTGTCCAGCTTCTCTCGCATGCCTCTGTGAGTCCCTTTTCTTCACAGTAGGACTTTAGCTTATTCTTCCCAAAATTCAGGGAGAATTTGATCATAGGGTTCTTTTACCTTAAGGTCTCAAATCTATTCTGATTCATTGCACAACACCCAATCCAAAATAATTAATCTCCTAGTAGGCTCAGCCACGAGTTGCTCTAAAATGCCAACTCATAGGCACTCCAGAAATTCCTCCTCTTGGAATCCAGCACCAACCTGATTTTCCCAATCTGCCTGCATGTTGAAATCCCCCATGATGGCCTTTTTGAGTGCATTTTCTATCTCTCATTGTAATTTGTAGATTACATCCTTTCTATGATTTGAGGGTTTGTATATAACTCCCATCAGGATCTTTTTACCCTTGCAGTTCCTTTGTTCTACCCACAATAATTCAACATCTTCTGACTGTATGTCATCTCCTTTTAATGATTTGATATCATTCTTTACCAAAAGAGCAATGCCACCATCTCTGGCTTTTTGCCGGTCCTTCTGATACAATATGTATCCTTGGACATTAAGCTCCCAGCTATGATCCTTTTTCAGCCATGATTCAGTGATGCCTACAATATCATACATGCCAATCTGTAACTGTGCTACAAGTTATCTTATTCCGTATACTGCGCACATTCAAATATAACACCTTCACCCTTGTATTCACCCTTCTCGTTTTGTCCACCTTTTATGTTGCAACTCATCCTGATGACTGCAATTCTGTGCTATCATCAGCTTTTTCTTGCTTGGAGTCTCACTATACTTACCTCTGCTTGTAAACCAACTACATCATCTTCACCAATTTCACTCTGGTTCCAATCCCCCTGCCAAATTAGTTTAAACCCACCTGGACAACTCCAGCCAACTTGTCAACACAATATTGGTCCCCCTTATGTTTAGGTGTAACGCATCTCTTTTGTATTGTTCATACCTTCCCTAGAGAGATAGCAATGATCCATAAATCTGAACCCCTGCCCCATGCATCAGTCCCTAATATCTCTCTTCAGGACCTTCTCACCTTGTCTACCTATGTCATTGGTGCCAAAAATGCACCAAAACTTCTAGCTGCTCCCGCTCACCCTTGAGTATGCCGTGAATCCAATCCGAGACATCTCTGATCCTGGCACCAAGTAGGCAACGTATCATCCAGATGTCATTGTTGTGCTCACAGAACCTCATCTCCATTCCTTTGAATAAAGAATCTTCTATCAACACCGCAGTCCTCTTCACCTTTCTGCTCTTCTGAGCTACAGCACCAGGCTCAGTGCCACAGACCCTCTGGTAGGTCATCCCCTCGATAGTATCTAAAGTTATATAGTTGATATTGAGGGGAATGGCCACAGGTATAATCTGAACTGGCTCTGCATTTCCCCTCCTTCGCCTGACAGTCACCTTGTTACCTGTCTTCTGTAACCTAGGGGAGAGTACCTCCCTGTATCTCCTGTCTCTCCTCTTCATTCTCCCATATCAGTTGAAGGTTGTCAAACTGCGGCTCCAGTTCCTTAATACATTCTCTCAGGAGCAGCAACCCGGTGAGATGTATTTATCAGGGAGACTGGATGTCATCCAGACATCCCACATTCCACAGTGAGTACAAAACACTGCCCCTGGAGCCATTCTCACCAGTGTACAAAGCCCTCATAAATGAGGAATGAACAAATAAGGACAGAGGGAGAGTTACTTACAAGAAAACTTATCTCGCCCAAACCTGATCTTGCCAAAGCCTGATGAGTCAAAGCCATTCTAAACACTTGCATACGCACAAGAATAACCAGTCAAAGAATGGCCACTCCGCTTGCAGTTGAATTGGATTTTTATTAGCCCTTTCTAATGAATCCCTCTTGCTGATTGGTTGCTCCTCAACTCAATGGAACTTCTGGGAAACTCTGCCTTTGAAATCTCGATTGCCCTTCTGATTAAAAGGTATCAATTTTGATAAATTGTAATAATAAATTATAAAACTCTTCCAATGCAACTCTTGATCAAAGGATTCAAACTCATAATAGTATCTAACTGTCATGGTCCGGTCCGTGAAGTCCATATTCCGGTTCACAGTCCAGTCCATCGATCCTTGCTCCAGGTTTTCCTGTCTACCCTGTTTCTGTTCTTGTTGAGCTCCAGTTGAGGCAGCTGATGCTTTTTGGGGCTGGCTGCATAAATATCTTCAGAGACCAGGGCATGGTTGCTGGATTGTTCTCGTCTTTAGTTCTTGCATCCCTTCCTCTGCCTTCTGCTTCCAGGCCTGAAGCCTTGCCTGTAACTCTCGCCTCACCTGAAGTTCTCGTTTTACCTTGCAATGCCTGAAGCCCTGCCTTGTCTTGCCGGTAACTCTCGCCTCACCTGAAGTTCTGTCTTGCCTTGCATTGCCTGAAGCCTTGCCTTGTATTGCTGTCTTGTCCTGGAGCCACGCCGTACCTAGCTCCCTTTCTGTCCCTTGCCTCCGTCGGGTAAGCCAGGCTGTCTTGCCGTTACCTGCCGTTGGTTCTGTCCCTTCCTGCCCCATTCCTCTGTCGGGTGGTGATCCGCGCCCTGCCCAGGAGCAGCCTGCCTAGCCTCAAGTCTGAAGACTCCAGCCTCCTGCCTAGCCTCAATCCTGAAGAATCCAGTCTCCTGCCCAGCCTCAAGCCTGAGGACTCCAGCCTCCTGCCTCCTGCCAAGCCTTACCTGTAGCCTCAAGCCTGAAGACTCCAGTCTCCTGCCTCCTGCCAAGCCTCACACCTAGCCTCAAGCCTGAAGACTCCAACCTCATCCTGCCTGCCTGCCAAGCCTCGTCCTTGCCTAGTTCTGGGGTCTGAGCCAGAGGAAAGACCCAGGTCCTGGGTCATTGTCCAGTCTCTGGCTCGGAGTCCAAGCCCCGGCTCCTAGCTCTCTTGTCCAGTCCTGTTCTGGGTTCCCGGTTTTCATGTCCATGTCCTTGCTCTCACCCTGTATCCTAGTCCTGTCCCTAGTACTTCAGTGTCTGTGTCTTGCACTTGGGTCCATTCCCAGCCACCTCCTTATGACACTAACGGGTTAGCCTCCAATATGTAAGGAAAATTACTTAAATATTTTTGTAAAAAATGTCAAACTTGAAGGTATTGCAGAAAGTGTGAGTGTGAAAGAGAATATTTATCAATTAGTTGTTCAAAAGACACCTATCTTCTTTAAATAAATCCAAAACAGAATTAATACCTTTACTTTCCCAAAGTAAAAAAATTGGATCACTCAAAGAAGGCTTATAAAAGTAATTCCGATAAAATAAACTACGAAGTTTAAATTTTCTAAGATTAAAAAATCCCGTTATTATTGTAATGGGATAAGCGTCCTTTCTTTAAGATTAAACAGGATTGGGAAAAGGAACTCAATTTGACTTTTATGACGGAGGATTGGATGAGGATATTGAAGTTGGTTAACTCTTCTTCAATTTGTGCTAGCCATTCATTGATTCAATTTAAAATTGTACATCGTTATCATTTGACAAAGGAGAGACTTTCTAAAATCTTTTCTAATGTTGATAGTCATTGTGATAGATGTAAAACTGAGATAGCTACACTGACACATATGTTTTAGTCTTGTTCTATATTGGAACAGTTCTTGAAGTCAGTTTTTTCAACAATTTCTAAAGTACTTAAAATTAATCTACAACCTAATAAATTAACTGTGCTTTTTGGAATAATTCCTCAAAATATTCTTGGTATTTCTGTGTTTGACCAACATGTTATTGCATTTGTTACATTGATAACTAAGAGGGCCATTTTGTTGAAGTGGAAGGATACATCAGCTCCCACTTTGTCACAATGGTTCTCTCAAGTGATGCTATGTCTTAGTTTGGAGAAAATTAGAAGTTGAACCTTTGAAACTTTATTTGATTTTGAGAAAAGATGGGGCTCACTTGCTCGTTATTATCATTTGAGCTAATTGATAGATTTTTTTCCATGATCTAATTGTAAATTTTTTGGTATATTTTCTTTTCTTGCTGGTAGTTTGATGTTTATTTTTAGAAGCTTTTTGTATGATGCATGGCTCAGGGGTTGTACACCTAATGTTTTTTTTTCTCTCACTTTTTCTGCTTAGTAAGTTTTTTTTTGTTATCACAAATTTTTTTTCAATCTTTAAGATAATGTCTTTTTTGAGACATTGTAAGTGTTGTTACTTCAATGTACTCATGTTATTTCTTTCGTATAACATAAGAATAAAAAGATTTGGAAAGAAAGAAAATAAAAGGTAACACACATCAAAGTTGCTGGTGAACGCAGCAGGCCAGGCAGCATCTGTAGGAAGAGGTACAGTCGACGTTTCAGGCCGAGACCCTTCGTCAGGACGTCCTTTGATGTGTGTTGCTTGAATTTCCAGCATCTGCAGAATTCCTGTTGTTTGCAAAATAAAAGGTATCAATTTTTATGCACCCCTGATGTGGATTGTCCAGTGGAAGGAAGGAAAGCAGACTGAGCAGAATGGAAAGAAAGATGAAAAGAGAAAAGGATGGAGAGGATAGAAGGGGGAGAGAGAGAGCGAGTGGAAGAGATAAAAAGAGGGAGAGAGAGGAAAGGAGGGAGGATGGGAGTGAAGGAGGTGGAGGGAGACAAATGGGGTGCTAACAGAGCAAGGGAGAGAGATGGAAGAGAGGAACAAAAAGTGTGACCGCAAACATTAATTCTGTTTCTGCACCTTTTTCAGCTCTCTCTGACCTGCTGGTTATTCCTTTGTAATTTTATATTTCCAGCATCTGCAGCTTTTAGAACATTTTTAATCCAACATTTATGTTTGAAGTGAAACCCCAGTAATGAAGGAGTGCTGTCTTTAGGTCAGTAGTGATGTATAACACTTGTTATTTACAAACTATTTTTTATAAATATTCCTGTTCTATAATACATGATTATAGGTATTGCACAAGGAAATTCCAATCATTGCAGATTATCTTCTCACAAATAGATCAATGTCAGAAACCATTAGATTCCTCCTCTGCATACCAAAAATTGCAATGTGCACCAGCAGTTTTTCCTTCAAGCTGGAAGCTGCTCTTCGTGTTCATATTAGCTTAAAAATCAAATAAATATTATAGTAATCAGAACGGTGTGCACCATAAGTAACAACGACTGCCCAGCATAGAGCTCAAACTGTAATTTAATTTTGCTGTAGAGGTCATTAGTGTAATCCACCCTCACATCACTAGATTTGATTAACGCTCGTGCATTCAGTTACTGACCACCTCTCACCTTCACCAGGTGAATTGTCTATTTACGATTCTGTATGTATATAAAAAGTCACTCTGTCATGTTGGCTGGGACTCCAATTCCATTGGGTTATAATTTTGAGAACATAGAGTAGTAGACAGAGCCTCTACATCTCTATGGCATATGTATATCATATTCACTACCCAAACCACCTCAACATATTAACCAGTAAAGTTCAACTCAATAGGTTGAATTGCCCTTTCTGAAGAAGAGAATATACTGAGACTGCTAGGACTTGCTTGATTTCCATTTGCAAGGAAATTTAATGAGATATATCCATATTGATGGGCTGATCACTGAGCTAGCCACGTGCAGGCTACTGAAAAGTTAAATTCTGCCTTTACATATGTGGACACCCCATCAACCCTCATCACCTGATCTGACTCTGTCAAGACTACTTGATACAACTTGACGGATATAGTTTGAGCAGCCAGATACAATTAGGACATATGAAAGTATCTGGATAACTGTATGGATAGAGAGGGTGACAAATGCAGGCAAATGTCGGTCAGCTGATTTACTTGAACAAGTTGGGTATAAGGTCTGTTTTCTGTGATGTGTACTGTAGCTGTATGACTTCGTAACTCTAGTCTGGACCTGAGTGAGACCCCAACCCTACCCAAAGTCCTGAGCTCATTATGCAATTACAGGGAGGTTTTATAGTATTTCAAGTAATAGGGGATAAGTAGAGCCACGAAGGTAAGATAGGGTCATAGGAAAGAGGCAGGTGGAACACTCTGATATTTAATGAGATATATCTTCATATAATCTTCAAGTTGCATCAGCCAGCTGTATGAAACTCAGTTGAAATCTCCCAGTGGGTGAACATTCTGAAGACCTTTACCATAAAGCCTTGGACAGGAAAAGGTACAGATTGTATGGGAAATAATTCATTTGCGGGGAGGACTTATGATACTGTTAGGAAGGCACTTGGGAATATAGATTGGGAATGAATGTTCTCAGGAAAATGCACAATGGAAATGCAGCCATTGTTCAGGAAGCATTGCATAGAGTTCTGGATAGGTTTTTCTAGTGAGGCAGGGAAAGGATGGTAGGGTAAAGGAACAGTGGTTGATAAGAGATGTGGAACATCTTGACAAGAGAAAGTAGGAAGATTTAGGAATCACGGATCAGAGAGGGATCGAGAGTTACAAGATATCCAGGAAGGAGCTGAAGAATGGATGTAGGAAAGCTAGAAAGGGAATGAGAAGGCCGAAGCAAGTAGAATCAAGGAAAATTCCAAGGTGTTTTACATATATGTGAAGAAAGGGATGATGACTAGAGTGAAAGCAGGACCAATAAAGGATAGAAGAGGAAAAATGTGCCTGAAATCAGAGGAGGCAGGAGAGGTCATTAATGAATACTTTACTTCCGTATTTACCAATTTAAGGGACAGTATAAAGCAGATTGATATGCTAGAATATGTTAACATTAAGAAAAAGGATGTGTTGGAGATTTGAAAAAGCAAACAACATTAGGACATTAAAATTCCTGGGGCCAGGCAAGATATATCTCAGGTTACTATGGGATGTGAGAAAGGATATTCTTGTGCTTCGGAGATGATTTTTGCATCCTCGTTGGCCACAGGAGTCATTCCGGATGATTGTAGGGTGGCAAATGTTCTTCTGTTGTTCAAGAAAGGGAGTCGGGATAAAGCTGGGAATTATAGTCCAGTGAGACTTTCTCCAGTGGTAGGCAAATTATTGAAGAAGATTCTTAGATATAAAGTTTATGAGCATTTGGAGAAGCTTAGCCTGATTAGTGGTAGTCAGCATAGATTTGTGAAGGGCAGGTCATGCCTTTTCAAGCTAGATTCCATGCTTTGAGGATGTGTCAAAACAGATATTGATGAAGATACAGCAGGAGATGAGGATATGTGGAATTTAAGGTGCTGATAAGGTAGACACATCAGAAGGCATGGGATCCAGGGAAACTTTGCTGTGTGGACTTGGACGAGGAAGTGGAAGATTGAGTTAGGAAGATTGCAGGTGGCAGAAAGGTTGGTAGACGTGAATAGTATAGAAGGTTGTTGTGGGTTACAACGAGACATTGATAGAATGCACAACTGGGCTGAGAAGTGGCAGAGGGAGTTCAATCCAGAGAATTGTGTAGTGATTCACTTTGGAAGGTCAAATTTGAAAGCAAAAGACAAGGTTAACAGCAGGAGTTTTCACAGTTTAGAGAAACAGAGGGACATTGAGATCCACATCCACTGGATAAAATTTGCCATGCAAGTTTATAGTGTGGTTAAGAAGGTGTATGATGTGTTGGCATTCATTAGTCAGGGGATTGAGTTCAAGAGCTGTGAGGTAATGTTTCAGATCTATAAAATCCTGGTTAGACCTCACTTGGAGTTTTGTGTTCAGTTCTGGTTGCCTTGTTATGGAATGGATGTTGAAGCTTTAGAGAAGATGCAGTCAAGATTTACCAGAATGCTGTCTGGATTTGAGAGTGTGTCTTATGAGGATAGTTGGAAGAACTAGGGCTTTTTCTCTCTGGAGAAAGGAAGATGAGAGGTGACTTGATACAGGAACACAAAATGATAGCAGGTATAGTTTGAGAGGATTCCCAGTGAATTTTTTTCCCTCAGGGCAGAAATGCCTAATAGCAGGGGACGTGATTTTAAGGTGATTGGAGGAAATCATAAGGGGATGTCAGAAGTAAGTCTTTTACACAGAGTTGAGTGTGCATGGAGGTGATGGCAGAGGCAGATACATTAGAGATATTTAAGAAACTCTTAGATAGACACATGGACAATAGAAAAATGGAAGGTTATATTGGAGAGAAGTATTGAACTGATCTTCAACTAGGTTAAAGGATTGGCACAATATTGTGGGCAGAATGGCCCCTACTGTGTTGTACTGTTCTATGTTCTAAAACAACTTTCTCACCCTTGAGAGACATACTGAATTATCCACAATCAGTATCTTAATTTGGGTGCCTTGAGGAGATATTGCCTACTATGTGGTTGTTAATAGTAACAACATTGAAAAGAAAACTCCTGCAATAACTTTATCAGAAATATTGGAAACTCACTTACTCTTATGCTGCGAATTATTCGATTTCATTAAGTAACACACATAAAAGTTGCTGGTGAACGCAGCAGGCCTGACGAAGGGTCTGAGCCTGAAACGTCGACTGCACCTCTTTCTAGAGATGCTGCCTGGCCTGCTGCGTTCACCAGCAACTTTTATGTGTGTTGCTTGAATTTCCAGCATCTGCAGAATTCTTGTTGTTTGCGATTTCATTAAGTGTTGTGTTTTGAAAAAGGAGAGTGAAACATAGAGTGAAACTTTTCAAAATACTTTAAATTAAATCAGTTTGTGTCATGGTCCGGTCCATGAAGACGGTAGTCCGGTTCACGGTCCAGTCCATCGACCCTTGCTCCAGGTTTTCCTGTCTACCCTGTTTCTGTTCTTGTTGAGCTCTAATTGAGGCAGCTGATGCTCGTTGAGGCTGGCTGCATAAATACCTTCAGAGACCAGGGTGTGGCTGCTGGATTGTTCTTGTCCTTACTCCTTGTATCCCTTCCTCTGCCATCTGTTTCCTTGCATGAAGCCCTGCCTTGTCTTGCCAGTAACTCTCGCCTCGCCTGAAGTTTTCGTCTCGCCTTGCTTTGCCAGAAGCTTTGCCTTGTCTTGCTGGTAACTCTCGCCTCACCTGAAGTTCTCATCTCACCTTGCATTGCCTGAAGCCTTGCCTTGTCTTGTTGGTAACTCTCACCTCGTCTCGCCTGCAGTCTTGTCCTGGAGCCACCCTGTACCTAGATCCCTTCCTGTCCCTTGCCTCTGCCTAGGTAAGCCAGGCCGTCTTGCCATTACCTGCGGTAGGTTCTGTCCCTTCCTGTCCCTTGCTTCCGTCGGGTAAGCCAGGCCATCTTGCCGTTACCTGCAGTTGGTTGTGTCCCTTCCTGTCCATTGCCTCCGTCGGGTAAGCCAATCTGTCTTGCTGTTACCTGCGGTTGGTTCTATCCCTTCCTGTTCCATGCCTCCGTCGGGTGGTGATCCGTGCCCTACCCAGGAGTACAATGCCCTGCCCAGGAAGAGCCCGCCTAGCCCCAAGCCTGAAGATTCCAGCCTCCTGCCGAGCCTCAAGCCTGAAGACTCCAGCCTCCTGTCTAGCCTCAAGCCTGAAGACTCTAGCCTCCTGCCTAGCCTCAGGCCTGAAGACTCCAGCCTCCTGATGAGCCTCAAGCCTGAGGACTCCAGCCTCCTGCCTAGCCTCAAGCCTGAAGACTCCAGCCTCCTACCTAGCCTCAGGCCTGAAGACTCCAGCCTCCTGCCGAGCCTCAAGCCTGAAGACTCCAGCCTCCTGCCGAGCCTCAAGCCTGAAGACTCCAGCCTCCTACCTAGCCTCAAGCCTGAAGACTCCAGCCTCCCACCTAGCCTCAGGCCTGAAGACTCCAGCCTCCTGCCGAGCCTCAAGCCTGAAGACTCCAGCCTCCTACCTAGCCTCAGGCCTGAAGACTCCAGCCTCCTGCCGAGCCTCAAGCCTGAAGACTCCAGCCTCATCCTGGCCTGCCTGCCAAACCTCATCCTTTCCTAGTTCTGGGGTCCGAGCCAGAGGCAAGACCCAGGTATTGGGTCCTTGTCCAGTCTCTGGCTTGGAGTCCAAGTCCGGGCTTCTAGCTCTCTTGTCCAGTCCTGTTCCAGGTTCCCCGTTTTCATGTCCATGTCCTTGCCCTCATCCTGTATCCTAGTCCTGTCCCTAGTACTTCAGTGTCTGTGTCTTGCACTCGGGTCCATTCCTAGCCACCTCCTTATGACAGTTTGTTATTTCAGATGTTGCAATTTCAAGTCATCAAGAATGGTGTTCTTCTCAGAGGAGTAGTAACAGGGGACAGGGAGCAGCTGCGTGAGCTGGGAGAGTGCAAGGTGGTGCAGCAGGGAGTGCTTTTGCAATGAACTTCCAGAGTGAGAACCTGAGCTTGACTCCTGAGCAGAGCTTGCACATTTCCCTTGGAACTGAGATTGCTCCAGTTCTTCCCAGATCCAAAAGCTATGCTAGTTGGGAGGTGAATAAGCTCCTGTAAATTTACTCCTAGTGCTGGTGGGGTGCGCAAGGATGGTGGATTAATGAAGATTTGAAAGAGCGCATTTTGTAAGTAAATATAGAAACATAGAAACATAGAAAATAGGTGCAGGAGTAGGCCATTCGGCCCTTCGAGCCTGCACCGCCATTTATTATGATCATGGCTGATCATCCAACTCAGAACCCTGCACCAGCCTTCCCTCCATACCCCCTGATCCCCGTAGCCACAAGGGCCATATCTAACTCCCTCTTAAATATAAGCAATGAACTGGCCTCAACTGTTTCCTGTGGCAGAGAATTCCACAGATTTACCACTCTCTGTGTGAAGAAGTTTTTCCTAATCTCGGTCCTAAAAGACTTCCCCTTTATCCTCAAACTGTGACCACTCGTTCTGGACTTCCCCAACATCGGGAACAATCTTCCTGCATCTAGCCTGTCCAATCCCTTTAGGATTTTATACGTTTCAATCATTTCCCCCCTCAATCTTCTAAATTCCAACGAGTACAAGCCCAGTTCATCCAGTCTTTCTTCATATGAAGGTCCTGCCACCCCAGGAATCAATCTGGTGAACCTTCTTTGTACTCCCTCTATGGCAAGGATGTCTTTCCTCAGATTAGGGGACCAAAACTGCACACAATACTCCAAGTGTGGTCTCACCAAGGCCTTGTACAACTGCAGTAGTACCTCCCTGCTCCTGTACTCGAATCCTCTCGCTATAAATGCCAGCATACCATTCGCCTTTTTCACCGCCTGCTGTACCTGCATGCCCACTTTCAATGACTGGTGTATAATGACACCCAGGTCTCATTGCACCTCCCCTCTTCCTAATCAACCACCATTCAGATAATAATCTATTTTCCTATTTTTGCCACCAAAGTGGATAACTTCACATTTAACCACATTAAATTGCATTTGCCATGAATTTGTCCACTTACCAAACCTATCCAAGTCACCCTGCATCCTCTTAGCATCCTCCTCACAGCTAACACTGCTGCCCAGCTTCGTGTCATCCGCAAACTTGGAGATGCTGCATTTAATTCCCTCATCCAAGTCATTAATATATATTGTAAACAACTGGGGTCCCAGCACTGAGCCTTGCGGTACCCCACTAGTCACTGCCTGCCATTCTGAAAAGGTACCATTTGTTCCCACTCTTTGCTTCCTGTCTGCTAACCAATTCTCTATCCACATCAATACCTTACCCTCAATACTGTGTGCTTTAAGTTTGCACACTAATCTCCTGTGTGGGACCTTGTCAAAAGCCTTCTGAAAATCCAAATATACCACATCCACTGGTTCTCCCCTATCCACTCTACTAGTTACATCCTCAAAAAATTATATGAGATTCGTCAGACATGATTTTCCTTTCACAAATCCATGCTGACTTTGTCCGATGATTTCACCGCTTTCCAAATGTGCTGTTATCACATCTTTGATAACTCACTCCAGCAGTTTCCCCACCACCGACGTTAGGCTAACTGGTCTATAATTCCCTGGTTTCTCTCTCCCTCCTTTTTTAAAAAGTGGGGTTACATTAGCCACCCTCCAATCCTCAGGAACTAGTCCAGAATCTAACGAGTTTTGAAAAATTATCACTAATGCATCCACTATTTCTTGGGCTACTTCCTTAAGCACTCTGGGATGCAGACCATCTGGCCCTGGGGATTTATCTGCCTTTAATCCCTTCAAATTACCAAACACCACTTCCCTACTAACGTGTATTTTGCTCAGTTCCTCCATCTCACTGGACCCTCTGGGCAATGAACATGTGAGGCAATGAATTGGATGAGATTCCTCTGGAGACTGACAGTACTTACGTCATGTGATGGAGGTCAGCAGTCACCATGAGGGGTGCCTACTTTATTCTATAAGATTGCAAATTAAACATAACTTACAAGAGAGAGATCCACATCTGACTGAGTCTGATTTTAGCATTTCAGTTGAAAATTATTACTTACAACAATGCAATAAGCTCCCACTAGAGCTCTCAACTGACTGCCTGGATTGTTTTGCACAAAGCTTGGAGCCAGACTTGAACCCATAGTCTATGATGTCACAGCCAAGCATGAAATCTACTGAGCAGCAGATGGTAAATTGTTGTTATAAAAAGCTCAATGACATAAGAACATACGAAAAAGGAACACTGAGAAGGTGGCTGGGTCCTCAAGCATGCCCCAACATGCAATAAACTTGTGACTTACTCTTAAATCCATTTTTGTGCATCTTATCCATACCACGTGATTCATGTTTGAATGAATCCATTACTTTCAAGTCAAAGTAATGTTCATCACAACATTGAATGCACTTCACAACTCAGTCTTTGCAGCTCTCAGTGAAAGAGATTTCCAAATAACCACAGCTCACTGAGAAAAGAAATTCCTTTTCGCCTCAGTCTCAAATGAATGATCTCTTGCCTTGAGACAATGTGCCCAGTTTGAAATTCCCTCCATATGAGCTTCATCAGGATCTCACATATTTTGATAAGTTCACCTCTCAATGTGCCTAAATTTCAATGAATATATGGTAAACCTAACCTATAAAATAATCCCGTCATTCTTGGAATCTTTAGACTGCATCCAAGTAGTCATATCCTTCCTTAAATAACGGCTCCAGTAATGTGGTCAGGAGTCAAGGTGTGATGTCACTAATGCCTTGCATAGATGTAGCAGTGCTTCCCTATTTGGAATAATCCATCCTTCTTGTAATAAAGGCCAACTTTCTGTTAAGCTTTCTAATTACTTGCTGTACTTGTATGCGAATGTCATATATCGTTGGTTTCCTTCCTTTTCCAGAAATCCAAACAGTTTTGAATTAACTCAGTGATTGAGACCACCAGCTCTCCAAGGTGGAGAATGTCACAGGTTCACTATACATTCAGTGAAAAACTTTCTCCTCATTTCAGTTACTAACAGTCCTTAATATAAAACAGTGATCTCTGGTTCTAAAGTCTTCTGTCAAGGGGGAAACGTCCTTCCCACATACAGACTGTGAGGTCCCACAGGGATTTTGTAAACTCAGTGAGATCTCATCTTATTAACCTGAACTCTTCTGAATATATTCCTGCTCTCCTTATCCAGTAAGCCTGCCTTCCCTGGAAACAAAATAGTGAATCTGTTCCACACTTCCTTAATAACAGGTTTATCCTTCCTTAGGCAAGAAGATGACACCTGCACACAATATTCCAACTGCAGTTTCAATATGTCTCGAAGCAATTGCAGTATGACTTCCTCCCTCCTGTAATCAAAACCCCTTGTGAAAAAGCTAGCATACTGCTTACCTTTCTTATTGCTTTTTGCACTCAAATGTTTTTTGGTGATTTGTAAACAAATCGTTTTGGACATTAACATTACCCAGTGTTCTAACATTTAAAAACTACACTTTTTCCCTGTTTTCTACACTGAAATGGATGACCTCTCAATTATGTTCTAACTTCGAAGTCCTTACTCATGTACTCAATGTGTTCTTATGTCCAGGTAAATGCCCTTACCTAAGAGGACTGCCAGACCTTACTGAACAGCAGCATGCACAGCAGGCATACAGGAGTGAGAAAGGACGGCTGGTTGAATGGTGAGTGCAGCAACATTACACTCAACATCAGTAAGACAGGGGAACTGATTGTGGACTGCAGAAAGAGGAATTTGAGGGAACACACACCGGTCCTCATTGAAAGATCAGAAGTGG
Organism: Mobula hypostoma; assembly: GCF_963921235.1. Classification (NCBI taxonomy): domain Eukaryota; kingdom Metazoa; phylum Chordata; class Chondrichthyes; order Myliobatiformes; family Myliobatidae; genus Mobula; species Mobula hypostoma. The sequence continues at coordinate 132,231,390 of NC_086101.1, read as the reverse complement.
AAAGAGGGAGCATTTTCAAGTTCCTGGATGTCATCGTGACTGAGGATCTCACCTGGGGCTAACATATTGAGATCGATCTGGTTGCATCATAGTTGGTATGGAAGGGCTATTACACTGGAACAGAAAAAGCTGCAGAAATTTGCAAACTCAGCAACCTCCAAAATGAGCGGTAACCTCCCCAGTATTGAGCACATCTGTAAAAGGCGATGCCTCAAAAAGGCAGCATCCATCATTACGACTTCCATCATCCATATTATGACCTCTTGTCATTGCTACCATCACGGAGGAGGTACAGGAGCCTGAAGACACACACTAAAAGTTTCAGAAGCAGCTTCTTCCCTTCTGCCTTCAGATTTCTGAATGGACAATGAACCCATGTACACTACTCAACTTATTATCCCTCTCTTTAATCACTAGATATAATATGTTCTTATTATAATTTATAGTTTTATCATTATATATTGCAATATACTGCTGCAAAACAAATTTCATATACTGCATCATATTCCAATATTATTAAACCTGATTCTGATTCCTATAAAAAAGATCCACTCAATTGAAGTAATATTCTGCATTTCTATTCTTCTTACCAATGTGGAGATCCTCACCACTCTCTATATTATAATTCTAGGACCTGATAAGGATAGTCTTCCTCTTCATCCTTGAAAATTATTCACCTTCTGAAATGAATGGTTACAGAAATCATCTTTCACTCTCCAAATAGTTCCACATGTGAATAACTTCATAGTATGTGCCTTGTATCCATTAATGGAGATTACTATCTTAATAATCCTTACTACGCCTTTGGCCCTCATGACCAACCATTCTTAATTAGTACCGCACCATCTTCTGTGAGACATCCATGAAATACTGGATATAATCTAATTGCTGTGATGCTGTTGCTAGAGCAATTATTGGGCAATCTTATCAAAGTGGATCCAGATTTGAATTTGAAAAGCTTACAATTTGTCCTAAAAGCTATGAAACTGGTTGGGAGCAGCTCCATTTTAGTTGTGGGAGAGGGTAAGTATGGTCTTCCAGTTTTACCTTCAGGTTAGAGGCTAGCGAATGAGTTAATCATTTATTCTCTGTGAAGCAACATCAAATGAATGCTTTTAAAGAGAGGCAACACTGATACTGCATCAACAAGATAGAATCAGCTGAATCTAATCAATAGACTCATGGGGTTGCACAGCACATAAGCAGTCCCTTTGGGCCAACATGCTCATTGCTAACCAAATCCACGTCCATTACTAGTCAACTCTGGCAGGGTTTGCAGGACATTACTTCCTCCAAACTGAAACCTAATATCATGAATGACAACAATAGTTAATGCCGGCTGAGCTCAACGGCTTTGATGCCACTTTGAAAGGGAGAATGTAACTACAGATGTGAAGATCTCTGCTGCACCCGGTGACCCTGTGATCTCTGTCTCAGAGGCTGATGTCAGGTGGTCTTTTAGGAGTGTGAACCCTCTTAAGGTCTCGATGGAGTGCCTGGCAAAGCTCTGAAAACTTTTGCCAACCAAATGGCTGGTGTATTCAAGGGCATTTTCAACCTCTCATTGCTACAGTCAGAAGTTCACATCTGCTTCAAATTATGCCAGAGCCCAAGAAGAGCAGTGTGAACTACGTTAATGACCATTGTCCACAGGCTACATTGTTGTCTATTAATAGGGAGGGGTGTGGGTTGCTGAACAGGATTGAAAGAAGCTACAGAAAGATGCAAAATCAGTCTGCTGTGAGGAAGAAGGTTCAGAAGCCTGAAGGCACACACTCAGAGATTCAGGAACAGCTTCTTCCCCTCTGCCACCTGCTTCCTAAATGGACATTGAACCCTTGAACATGACTTCACTTTTATTATTTATGTTTTCGCACTATTTTTCATTAAGCTGTTTAATATATGTACACTTTAATTGATTTACATTTTTTCTATATTATCAAGTATTGCATTGTACTGCTACTACCAAGTTAACAAATTTCACGACATATGCCAATGATATTAAACTTGATTTTGATTCTGATCAAATCAAGCCAAGTTGAGTCAGGCTTATTGTCTAGCGCAGAAATACTGTATGATGCAGTACAGATTCAATGAAAAACAAAAGATGCCAGACTGAACTGTCTCATTAGCCTACACTAGGTCCATATTCCTCGAAACCTTTCCAATACACAAGCATGTCTAAATATATTTTATATATTGTAATTGCACACATTTCTACCATTTTCTGTGGTGGCTCATTCTGCACACCCACCACCCTCTGTGTGGAAAACCAGCCCCTCAGCTTCCACTTAAATCGTTCCTTCTTACCGTCAAACTATTCCCTCCAGTATTAAACTCCTCTCCACTCAGAAAAAATACATGATCATCCGCCTCATGACATTCCTGTAAAAGATCTCCCCTCACTATAGCAGTCTGTATATGTCTGGTCCTTTAATCTCATCTGAGCTCTTGGTGCATTAGGCCAATGAACTAGACAATCTCAGTCAGAAATGAATTATGTGTTTTGCTGTATTGTTGATACTATTTCAGAAAGTCTGACACCAGAAAAACATTGCAAAACCATATGCTGTTCTCACATATGTTCAGATTTTATTACCGATTGAATCACTCATAATATACACAAAATTGCTTGATACCGTGTTAATGCAATCTTAATTTTCTGTGTATTTTTGCTGAACATCATTGAGCTAAATTTACAGCCACACATAAAACCATTAGACATAGGAGCAGAATTAGGCCACTCAGTCCATTGAACTGGATCTGCCATCCCATCATGACTGATTTATTTTCCATCTCAACTCCGTTCTTCTGCTTTCTTCCTATAACCTTATTCCCTGACTAACCAAGAAACTATCAGCCACTGCTTTAAATATACCCAATGAATTGGCCTCCACAGCCCTCTGTAGCAGTAAAGACTACAAATTCACCAGCCTCTGACTAAAGAAACTCTTTCTCATCTCTGTTCTAAAATGGATGTTTATTCTGAGGCTCATCCTCCTGGCCCTAAACTCACTCACAATAGGAAACATTCTCTCCACATCCACTCACTCTAAGACTTTCAAGATTTGGTAGGTTTCAATGAGATTTCCCCTTATTTTTCTAAACTCCAGTGAGTACAGGTCTTGAGCCATCAAACACTCATCACACATTATATTTTTGTCCTCTCAAAATAAATACTAACATTGCATTTGCCTTCCTTGACTTAACCTGCAAATTAGCATTTAGGGGAATTGTGCATGACGACTCCCAAGTCCCTTTGCCCCTCTGATTTTTGAATTTTCTCCCTGTTTAGAAAAGTCTACATCACTGTTCCTTCTAACAAAATGCATGACCATACACTTCCCTACACTATATTACATCTGCCTCTTTGTACCCATTCTCCCAATCTGTCCAAGTCCTTCTGCAGACTTCCTGCTTCTTCAACCCTATCTGCCCCTCTATCTAGTTTTGTATCATCTATAGACTTGGCCACAAAGCCATCAATTCCTTCATCCAAATTATTGACATATATTGTGAAAAGGAACAGTCCCAATTCCAACCAGCCTCTGCAGAACACCATTTGTCCACAGCAGCCAGCCAGAAGAGATCCCCTTCCTTCCCATTCTTTGCTTCCTGCCAATCCAACAATATTCTATCCATGTTAGTATCTTTTTTTTTGTAATACCATGGGCTCTTATCTTATTAAGCAGCCTCATGTGCAACACCTTGTCCAAGGCCTTCTTAAAATCCAAATAAAAATATCCACTTACTTCCTTTGTCTATCCTGCCTTTTATTTCCTCGAAGAATTCCAACAGATTTATCAGACAAGATTTCCCTTTAAAGAAACTAATCTGACTTTGGTCTACATTTTCATGCACCAATAAGTATCCTGGAACCTCATCCTTAATAATAGACTCCAAATCTTCCCAATCACTGAAATCAGGCTAACTGGCCTATAATTTCCTTTCTTCTTCCTCCCTCCCTTCCAAAAGAATGGAGCGACATTTGCAATTTTCCAGTCCTCTGGAACCATTCCAGAACCTAGTGATTCTTGAAAGATCATTACTAAAACATCTACATTTCTTCAGCTATCTCTTTCAGAACCCTGGGGTGCACACCATCTGGTCTAGGTGACTTTTCTATCTTCAGACATTGTCCACATGTGAATATCTTTAAGACAACCAGCCTATATATTTTAAATTCAATGGGCAGTACTTGTGGAGCAGAGATGGTGGCCAAAGAGTTAGAACTGGAATAAATAGTTAACTAAATTGACTCAAAAACGTGTAATTGGGCATGTCAAGCAAGAGATGCAGATAGTAGAAGGTTTCAATATTCTTCTCTGCGAAGTTAAAACACTCCTGAGATAGTCAGATGCTTGGAAATCTGCTCAATATAAATGCCAGATGTAATATCCCTGAAGCCAAAAATCTGAGGAATCATATTGCATTTTAATGAATTGAGCAGAAAAATCTAATTTGACCCTGCAGTGCAGTTCTGAGAATTACTGTCTGCTCCACGTGCTGTTCTTTGGATTGAGACCTTATACCTAGATCCACTAGGATGGAAAAATAACTCATGCTATTAATTTGAAGGACAGCAGGTGATTCATCCCTGGTGTCCTAACCAGATTTCATCCTTCAATCAACATTTCGACAGCTGATTACTTGGTCTGCACTGCAGTATGGCTTGATGTGTGCAAATTGACTGTCACAGTTCCTATCCTAAAAGAGAGATACATTCCAACAATAATTGCAGGAAAGCACTGGGAATCTCCTAAAAGTTCTTGAAAAGCAATACAGAAATGAGATTTCTCTTCTTTTCAGCTTGAGATTTCTTGGAGGATGCATGATAAATTAATTGCTATTCATTATAAAGAAAACAATATGACAGTTGCATTATCACCAGTACTGGTAGAGGTTGATGATGATGCAAACCTTGTTTAAAGTCAGACAGGGGCAAGTAAAATGGAGATCACTGTCACCAAACCAACAGCCCCTTTGTTGTAATGCATAATGCTTTTGGGAACAGAGAGGAGTTATGGGTCAGGTTAGGGTTCAGCAACCAAGATGTGGGGAATTCTGAAGTCAGCCCATAGTCTAGGTTTCGGGTTCCATGCTTTATATTCTGCATTTAAAGGGCAGTGATGTGGACATACGATCTAGTATATCCGTGGACGGATGTCAGGCCTGCAATCATTGGGGATAAAGACCAGTGAGGTCGGCTGGTCCCAAAATTGGAGGTCTGTGCAGGCATGAGTTTGGCAAGTTACTGACTCCAGAATTTGAGGTTGTTTGAGGCCCTGACATCGGTGAGTCCTAAGGTTGATAAAGAAGATCAAAGCCTGAAGGTCAAAGACCAAAATTAGTGGGTCTGAAAGTCCAAGCCTGATAGCCGAAGTCCTGAGTCTGTAAGTCTGTTGTTAAGTTTTGTAACTCAAAAACATTTAGAAGAACCTAATTGAAAAGAAAACAAGGGAAATGGGAGGTAACTTGTGTACGTTCATTTTTACGTTAAGCGAGGCATGTGCATATGTAATCTAAATATCTTTATGTGCAACCCATAATTAATCATTTAAACAAATAAAGAATGCTTACTCAAACAATATATTTATAATATTACTCAAATATTACTGAAAATACACGCCATCCTGCCCTGCTTAGCTATAAATTCCAATTCAATATGCATATATACGTATACAATTGTAATATACTGTAAGGTTTTACTGCTAATGTAATGGTTCCTCTGTAGCAGCAATGTTTGGATTATGACTAGAGATAACGGGGTTTGGAATGCTGGGGGCTAGCCAATGAGAGAACTGTTATTCTTCCTTGTGAGTCTGGAAGAGAGACTTTCACAGTCTTTTGCTGGGGAGAGATGAGGAGAGACGACGCGAATAAAGAGATCTGGTAGACCGCTGGACGGAGAGGACTTGGAGCGAGGGTCCGAAGGGCAGTGACGATCGGAGGAGGTCGATGGTGGATGACCAGCTTATCGGTGAGCTCCAACTTTGCACAATAGACTGTTTAATAAGAATGGGCCCTTTTTCTTTGTTTCCTTTACTAACCATATAGTCAAAGTAAGAATTATAAATCTTAATCGTTTAATCGCATATTGTGTACTGTTTGTTATTTTGGGGTACTAATTTGTAACGGGCGACATATTGCACAGCATCCACCCAAACAAGATTTCTTAAGTTTGGCCGGGCAGGGGGCAATCACCCCCTATATTAAGCCACGAGCTGAAGCGACAGTTACACAATATATACAGTATGTTATATAATATGACTACTATATGGACATCCACAGCATAGTAAGACTTAAATTGTGCCATTCATGCCTAAAGATTTAATCGATGTGGAGGATTTCTTACCTTTGTGGGATAATTTTTTTCCTAACCAGGGGTGGGGAGGGGGTGATCACTCTGCTTGGCAGGAGAAAACTGTGACTGTGAAATACTGTCAGGTTCTGGGGGCCCCTGCATGGTGGCTATAGGAGTTGACGCTGGGACTGCAGGAAGTGGTTCTGGCAGCTTTGAATACCTTTCTTTTGGATGTGTTGGCATCCCTAACAGTGCATGGCAAGCTTCACTGGACAAAATGGATCATATGTCCAATGTCACCATTTCCTTTAACTTTTGGAAAGCCATCTCACACTGCTTTGTCCATTGCCATTTCTTCACAATCTCTGAAAATGAGTTTAAGGGTTTGAGCACCATTGCCAGGTTTGGCAGGAACCTGCTATAGTAATTAACAAATCCTAAAAAGGACTGCAACTGTAACTCGCCCCTTGGCCTTGGGGCATCCACCACTGCTTTAATTTTCTCAGCACACTTGTGTATTTTTGTGCATTGATAGTGTGCCTACAGAAAGTGATGCTTGGTTTAAAGAATTCACACTTGGTGCATCGTGCTCAGTCTATAATCCTCTAATATTTTTAATCACTTTTCTGAGACTTTGGGGATGTTCCTTGTCATCCTTACCGGTAACAATAATGCCATCAAGGTACCATTGAGTGCCTGGGCAGTCTTGCAGCACATGGATTATAGCTTTCTGCCAGAGTGTAGGTGCAGATGTTATTCCAAAAAAAAACGTATTAAACCAAAAAAACAAACAGGGTCTCGGCCTAAAACGTTGACTGTACCTCTTCCTAGAGATGCTGCCTGGCCTGCTGCATTCACCAGCAACTTTGATGTGTGTTGACAAAAAAGCCCCTTTTGAGTATTTATAATGAGAAATACGTCAGACACTTTACATCTCGATCTGTAGGTAGGCCTCAGCTAAGTCCACTTTGCTGAAGTGCTTCCCTCCAGAAAGTTGTACAAAGATATCCTCTATCCTGATGGTATTGATGTATTTTCAGTATTGAGTTGATGGTGACCATAAAATCACACAGATGCTGACAGACCAATCTTCTTTGCTACTGGGAAAACTGGTATTGACAATGGACTCCTCAACCTTGGAAGGAATTTCTTCATCCTCCATGTGATCTAGCTCTCTAGCTACTTTATCACAGGTGGTATAAGGAACTGGACGGGCTTTGTAAAACTTCGGTGTGGCACTTTCATTTAATACTATTTACCCTTGATATGCATGAGTTTTCAAATACCATCCACGTACACTGCTGTGGAATCATTCAGTACCTTTCTTAATTCACTTTCAGTTGAGTCTCTTGCAGGGAATGTGACATGCAAATGGTGGATAGATCTCCAATCAGGTTGTAGTTGTCTCAGTCAATCATGTCCTCCCAATGCTGGCCCTCCTGTTTCTAACATATACTTTACTGTGTCCCAATGTGCCTCGTTGGTTATTGTATTTCACTGTTACAAATGTCATTCCCACAGAAGTTACTTTTTCTGCAGTATATGTTCTTAGCTGGTAAAGCTACAGGCTTCAGTTTAGCATGTTTCAAATGTCAATCCAACTCATTTAGTCGAATGACAGAAGCAGCAGGGCCAATGTCTAATTCCATTTTAATAAATTTGGCTTTCACTTCTGGTGTAAGCTATATTGGTTATCTATTGTTAGTTTTCACATGTAAATCCCAAGGCTGCTCATTCCTGTGTCATTCTCGTCATCAGATTTTTTTCATCAGCAAAATGCAGATTAGTGCTTATTTAGAAACTGCAGCTTGACTGCTTAGCTTATTCTTTCCCTTGTACAGTCCATTTATGTTTGTCTGCTTGTTATGCTCTTTGTACCTGTACTATATTGTTGCAGCTTCTGCAAGTTTTACCTTTAAACTTGAATTGGTCTGTAGTATGTGAGTCATGTCACAATGGTAACACAATTTAGGCCATAAGATATAGGAGCAGAAGCAGGCCATTCGGCCCATCAAGTCTTCTCTGCTACTCAATCATGGGCTGATCCAATTCTTCCAGTCATCCCCACTCTCCTGCCTTCTCTCGATACCCTTTGATGCCCTGGCTAATCAAGAACCTATCTATCTCTGCCTTAAATGCACCCAATGACTTGGCCTCCACAGCTGCTCATGGCAAGAAATTCCACCGATTTACCACCCTCTGACTAAAGTAATTTCTTTGCATCTCTGTTCTAAATTGGCGTTCTTCAATCCTGAAGTTGTGCCCTTTTGTCCTAGACTCCCCTACCATGGGAAATAACTTTGTCATATCCAATCTGTTCAGGCCTTTTAACATTCAGAATGTTTCTCTGAGATCCTCTCCCATTCTCCTGAACTCCAGGGAATACAGCTCAAGAGCTGCCAGACACTCCTCATATGTTAACCCTTTCATTCCTGTAATCATCCTTGTGAATCTTCTCTGAACCCCCTCCAATGTCAGTATATTCTTTCTCAAATAAGGAGCCCAAAACTGCACACAATACTCCAAGTGTGGTCTCACGAGTGCCTTATAGAGCAGCGATCCCCAGCCACTGGGCCACAAAGCATGTGCTACCGGGCTGCAAGGAAACGATATGAGTCGGCTGCACCTTTCCTCATTCCCTGTCACGCACTGTTGAACTTGATGATAGGGTTGCCAACTGTCCCTTATTTGCTGGGACATCCCGTATATTGGGCTAAGTTGATTTGTCCCATATGGGACCGCCCTTGTCCCATATTTCCCCCTTTAAGGTAGAGTGTTCCTATGAAACCTTTCGTGCTGAAATGGCGTAAAACAAAGAAGCAATTACTATTAATTTATATGGAAAATGTTTTTGAGCGTTCCCAGACCTAAAAAATAACCTACCAAATCATACCAAATAACAGATAAAACCTAAAATAACACTAACATATAGTAAAAGCAGGAATGATATGATAAATACACAGCCTATATAAAGTAGAAATGATGTATGTACAGTATAGTCGGAAAGATTAAGCCAAAACCAATTTGTGGAAAAAAAATCGGCACGTACACACATGCACACGTCACGCATGCGCATACAGGTGCCCGCACAAGGCTTCATGGTCATGGTAGTCTTCCTCGTGGTAAACACAAGTGTCCCAGGATTTGACTGTTACTTTTGTCCCTTATTTGGGAGTGAGAAAGTTGGCAACCCTAACTGTAAAAGACATGTTGATGTGAGTTTAACCCTACTTGAACACCCCCTCTGGTTGGCCGGTCCGCAAGAATATTGTCAATATTAAACCAGTCCGCGGCGCCAAAAAGGTTGGGGACCCCTGTTATAGAGCCTCAACATCACCTCCCTGTTCTTATATTCTATATCTCTAGAAATGAATGCCATCATTGAATTCACCTTCTTCACCAGAATCTCAATCAGGATGTTAACCTTTAGGGTATCCTGCACAAGGACTTCCAAGCCCCTTTGCATCTCTGCATTTTGAATTCTCTCGACATCTAAATAATAGTCTGCCCATTTCTTTCTTTCACCAAAGTGCATAACCATACACTTTCCAACATTATATTTCATTAGCCACTTCTTTGCCCATTCTCCTAAACTATCTAAGTCTCTGAATGCTCTCTATTTCCTCAACACTACCCACTCCTCCACCTATCTTTGTATCATTGGCAAATTTAGCCACAAATCCATTAATCCCATAGTCCAAATCATTGACATATATTGTAAAAGCAGCAGTCCCAACACCAACTCCTGTGGAACTCCACTGGTAACCGACAGCCAGCCAGAATAGGATCCCTTTATTCCCATTCTCTGTTTTCTGCCGATCAACCAATGCTCCACTCATGCTAGTAACTTCTCTGTAATACCATGGGCTCTTGTCTTAATAAGCAGCCTCATGTGCGGCACCTTGTCAAAGGCCTTCTGAAAATCCAAGTACACAACATCTACTGCATCTCCTTTGTCTACCCTGCTTGTAATTTCCTCAAAAAACTGCAGTAGATTAGTCAGGCAGGATTTTCCTTTCAGGAAACCATGCCGGCTTTGGCCTATCTTGTCATCTTGTCACGTGCTTCAAGGTATTCCATAATCTCATCCCTAACTATCGATTCTAACAACTTTCCAAATACTGATGTCAAGCTAACAAGGTCTATAGTTTCCTTTCTGCTGCCTCCCACCCTTCTTAAATAGCAGAATAACATTTGCAATTTTCCAGTCATCAGGGACAATGCCAGAATCTATCGATTCTTGAAAGATCATTGTTAATGTCTCCGCAATCTCTCCAGCTACTTCCTTCAGAACCCCAGAGTGCATTCCATCAAGTCCAGGAGATTTATTCACCCTCAGACCATTAAGCTTCCTGAACACCTTCTCAGTTGTAATTTTCACTACACATACTTCACTTCCATGACACTCTTGAATGTCCAGTATACTGCAGACATCTTCCACTGTGAAATACGTATTCAGTTCCTCTGCCATCTCTGCGTCTCTCATTGCAATATCTCCAGCATCATTTTCTATTGTTCCTATACCTACCCTCAAATCTCTTTTACCCTTTATATACCTAAAAAAGCTCTTACTATCTTCTTTGATATTAGTTGCCAGCTTCCTTTCAAAATTCATCTTTTCCTTCCTAATGACCTTCTTAGTTTCCTTCTGCAAGTTTATAAATTTGTTCAGCCAGGCAGATTTTTGTTTAGATTTTGCAATTTTGTTCATGCTCACTTCCATTCCTGACTGCAACTCAACTGTGTCTCTGTCTGCTGTTTCCATTGATAGTGTAATTTCAAATATTTTTTAATGTATAGTAAGTTGTGCTTCAGTTAGGAGCCATTTGTGATTTTTTTCTTTTCCGATTCCATAAACTAAATGATATCACAGTGCATCATTAAGCCCTTTACCAAACTGAGAATTCTCAGACAATCCCTTCAATTCAGCCATGTACGCTAAAATAGACTTCCCTTCATATAACCATATAACAATTACAGCACGGAAACAGGCCATCTCGGCCCTTATAGTCCGTGCCAAACTCCTACTCTCACCTAGTCCCACCAACCTGCACTCGGTCCGTAACACTCCATTCCCTTCCTGTCCATATATCTATCCAATTTAACATTAAACGTCAACATCAAACCTGCCTCAACCACTTCTGCTGGAAGCTCGTTCCACACAGCTACCACTCTCTGAGTAAAAAAGTTCCCCCTTATGTTACCCCCTAAACTTTTGCCCTTTAACTCTCAACTCATGTCCTCTTGTTTGAATCTCCCCCCACTCTCAATGGAAAAAACTTATCCACGTCAACTCTGTCAATCCCCCTCATAATCTTAAACACATCTATCAAATCCCTTCTCAACCTTCTACGCTCCAAAGAATAAAGACCCAACTTGTTCAACCTTTCTCTGTAACTTAGGAGATCAAACCCCGGCAACATTTTAGTAAACCTCCTCTGTACTCTCTCAATTTTATTGACATCTTTCCTATAATTCGGTGACCAGAAAAGTACACAATACTCCAAATTTGGCCTTACCAATGCCTTATACAATTTCAACATTACATCGCAACTCCTATACTCAATGCTCTGATTAATAAAGTCCAGCATACCAAAAGCTTTCTTCACCACCCTATCCACATGAGATTCCTCCTTCAGAGAACTATGCACCATTATTCCGAGATCCCTCTGTGCTACAGCATTCTTCAATGCCCTACCATTTACCATGTATGTCCTATTTTGATTAGTCCTACTAAAATATAGCACGTCACATTTTTTAGCATTAAACTCCATCTGCCATCTTTCAGCCCACTCTTCTAACTGGCCTAAAATCTCCCTGCAAGCTTTGAAAACCTACTTCATTATCCACAACACCACCTGTCTTAGTATCATCTGCATACTTACTAATCCAATTTACCACCCCATCATCCAGATCATTAATATATATGACAAACAACATTGGACCCAATACAGATCCCTGAGGCACACCGCTACACACCGTCCTCCAAACTGACACACAGTTATCCACCACTACTCTCTAGCGTCTCCCATCCAGCCACTGCTGAATCCATTTTATTACTTCGATATTAATGCCTAACAATTGAACCTTCCTAACTAACCTTCCATGTGGAACCTTGTCAAAGGCCTTACCGAAGTCCATATAGACAACATCCACTGCTTTACCCTCGTCAGCGTTCCTAGTAACCTCATCAAAAAATTCAATAAGATTTGTCAAACATGACTTTCCACGCACAAATCCATGTTGACTGTTCCTAATCAGACCCTGTCTATCCAGATGATTATATATACCATCTCTACGAATACTTTCCATCAATTTACCCACCACTGACGTCAAACTCACAGGCCGATAATTGCTAGGTTTACTCTTAGAACCCTTTTTAAACAATGGAACAACATGAGCAATACGCCAATCCTTCGGCATCATCCCCGTTTCTAATGACATTTGAAATATTTCTGTCAGAGCCCCTGCTATTTCCACACTAACTTCCCTCAAGGTCCTAGGGAATATTTTGTCCGGACCCGGAGACTTATCCACTTTTAAATTCCTTAAAAGCACCAGTAATTCCTCTTCTTTAATCGTCATACTTTCCATAACTCCCCTTCTTGTTTCCTTTACCTTACACAATTCTATATCCTTCTCCTTAGTGGATACCGAAGAAAAGAAATTGTTCAAAATCTCCCCCATCTCTTTTGGCTCCGCACATAGCCATCCACTCTGATTCTCTAAGGGACCAATTTTATCCCTCACTATCCATTTGCTATTTGCATAACTGTAGAAACCCTTGGCTGCCTCGTATCTTCTTTTAGCTTTTCTAATTTCTTTCTTAAGATTCTTTTTGCATTCTTTATATTCCTGGAGCACCTCATTAACTTCATGCTGCCTATATTTATTGTAGATATCTCTTTTCCAAACCAAGTTTCCTATATCCCTTGAAAACCATGTCTCTCTCAAACTTTTAACCTTTCCTTTCAACTTAACAGGAACATAAAGATCCTGTACCCTCAAAATTTCACCTTTAAATGACCTCCATTTCTCTATTACATCTTTCCCATAAATAAAACAAATTTCCCAATCCACTCCTTCTAATTCCCTTCGCTACTCGTCAAAGTTAGCCTTTCTCCAATCAAAAATCTCAACCCTGGGTCCAGTCCTATCCTTCTCCATAATTATATTGAAACTAATGGTATTGTGATCGCTGGACCCGAAGTGGTCCCCAACACAAACCTCTGACACCTGACCTATCTCATTCCCTAACAGGAGATCCAACACTGCCCCTTCACTAGTTGGTACCTTTATGTATTGCTGCAAAAAACTATCTTGCACACATTTGACAAACTCCAAACCATCCAGCCCTTTTACAGAATGGCCTTCCTAGTCTATGTGTGGAAAATTAAAATCTCCCACAATCACAACCTTGCGCTTATTACAAATATCTGCTATCTCCTTACAAATTTGCTCCGCCAGTTTTCGGTCCCCATGAGGTGGTCTATAATACACCCCTATAAGCGTCACACCTTCCCTATTCCTCAGTTCCACCCAAATATCCTCCCTGGACAAGTCCACTAATCTATCCTGCCAGAGGACCACTGTTATATTTTCTCTGAGAAGCAATGCAACACCTCCCCCTCTTGCCCCTCCTATACTTTCATACCTGAAGCAACAAAATCCTGGAATAGTTATTTGCCAATCACACCCGTCCTGCAACCAAGTTTCACTAATAGCTACAACATCATATTTCCAGGTATCAATCCATGCTCTAAGCCCATCCACCTTTCTTACAATGCTCCTAGCGTTAAAATAGATGCATTTAAGAAACTCTTCACCTCTTATTCTCTTTTTATCCTTAATGGAGCAAACAACTTTGTTATCTTTTTCTTCCTTGTCCCCTACATCTTTGGTCTGAGTGCTCCTGATCTCTGTCCCCTGCCTATCCTCCCTCACACACTGTCTACTAGCTTTCTCTATTTGTGAACTAACCTCCTCTCTCCTAGTCTCTTTAATTTGATTCCCACCACCCAACCATTCTAGTGTAAAGTCACCTCAGTCGCCCTCGCAAATCTCCCCGCCAGGATATTGGTCCCCCTAGGATTCAAGTGTAACCTGTCCTTTATGTACAGGTCACACCTGCACCAAAATAGGTCCCAATGATCTAAAAACTTGAATCTCTACCCCCTGCTCCAATCCCTCAGCCACACATTTATCCTCCACTTCATTGCATTCCTACTCTCACTGTCGCATAGCACAGGCAGTAATCCCGAGATTACTACCTTTGCGGTCCTTTTCCTCAACTCTCTATATTCTCTTTTCAGGACCTCTCCCCTTTTCCTCCCTATGTCATTAGTACCTATATGTACCATGACCTCTGGCTTCTCTCCCTCCCACTTCAGGACATCTTGGACGCGATCAGAAACATCCCGGACCCTGGCACCAGGGAGGCAAACTACCATCCGGGTCTCCGGACTGCATCCACAGAATTGCTTATCTGACCCCTTACTGTCGAGTCCGCTATTACTACTGCCCTCCTCTTCCTTTCCCTACCCTTCTGAGCTACAGGGCCAGACTCTGTGCCGGAGGCACGGCCACTGTTGTTTCCCCCAGATAAGCTGTCCCTCCCAACAGTACTCCAACAGGAGTACCTATTGTCAAGTGGCACAGCCACTGGGGTACTCTCTATTACCTGACTCTTCCTCTTCCCCCTCCTAGCCATGACCCACTTGTCTGCCTCCCGTGGCCCCGATGTGACCACCTGCCTGCAACTCCTCTCTATCAACTCCTCACTTTCCCTGACCAGACGAAGGTCATCGAGCTGCAGCTCCAGTTCCCTAATGCGGTCCCTTAGGAACTGCATCTCGGCGCACCTGGCGCAGATATGGACGTCCGGGAGGCTTGGAGACTCCAGGACCTTCCACATCCAGCACCGCGAACAACAAGCTGCCCTCACACTCATACTTCCCCTCTCCTCAAATAACAACAACAAAAAAATACCAAACCCTCTTTGCCTCGCCTGTTTCTG
Organism: Mobula hypostoma; assembly: GCF_963921235.1. NCBI lineage: Eukaryota > Metazoa > Chordata > Chondrichthyes > Myliobatiformes > Myliobatidae > Mobula > Mobula hypostoma. The sequence continues at coordinate 132,216,070 of NC_086101.1, read as the reverse complement.
CTTAAGCCCGTTGAGCTGAAGCCCTTAAGCCTTCACTCTGCTCCCAGCTCACTCCGCAGCCCACAAACTACGCTGTCTGCTGTATAAGGCTGTGCTCCTTTTAAATCTTCCGCGCTTCACTTCCCGACGTCACACGCCTGCGCAGTCCCGCCTCTCTGAACGCCAATAAAAAAAAACCCGAAAAATTCAAAAATGGCTTCCTCTGCACTCCCGCTCTGATTCTCAGACTTCCTTCTCCAAATTACACCCGAATCAGGACCTTTTGATTCTACTTATGAAACCTAAAGCATTCTGAAATCAACAATGGTTTTGGTTCTAAATGTTCCTGCATTATTTTCATGATGTCAGCAAAGCTCATTTCAGCTGGTTTAGAGCAGTCAAACTTCTAAGCAAATTGTATGCTCTTCTACAGAATACATCAGCAAAACTGGCACTTGTTTCTTATTGGCTATTCAATTTGTTTTAAAATTCTGCTCAATCTGTTCAGTATATATATTCTATTTCTTGTGTAATCAAATACATCAATCTTTCTAATGTAGCCTGCTAATTCTACTGATTTATAATGATTATTATCACCCAGTACTGACTGTTCATACACCTGTGAATTCTTCCATTCTTTGCCTTTTTTTAACTCCATCATCTTCCTTTTGCAAAGAAAATGTACTGCTCCAAAAAAAAAACATTCTAAACATTTTCTTTAATGGAACCATTTCTTATTGTACTTTCTTTTAACTCGAACATCTCGCTGTGCTTCAATAGGTAGGTAGTCATCTCAAGTTTGCTTTAAAAATACCTCGTCACCACTGTTATGTTCTGTTGCTCTAAAATATAAAAACTAACTGGAAGGAAAACAAGAAAAACAAGAGATACCTCATGTATGTTTGATTTTACTTGAAACCAGTTGCACATGTATCAGGTGATAGTGTCATAATATTTGCAATTTACATGTTTTTTACATTTAACCCTTATTGAATTATTTCAACAAATAAAGAATGCTTACTCAAGAAATACATTTACAACATTACTCAAATATTACTGAAATAATAAAAATACACATTCTGTGAGTCCGCTGGGGAAGTTAATGTCCCAATGTCTATGAATATTTGAGTCCAATGGTGGCTGGAGGCCTAGAGGTGGCCTACCCTTGGGCCTGTGCTTGTGAGTGGGAGGAAGGAAAGGAGCTTATCTTGCAGCTAGTATTTTTGGTAGTGTTGTTCTGCTGAACACTGTGTACATGCAATGTTGGTGCCAGTATATGTAGGGATAGTTGTGGGCTACCCCCAGCACTTCCTTAGTTTGTGCTGGTTGTTAACACAGCGACACTTTCACTGTATGTTTTGAGGTTCATGAGATAAGTAAATGAATCTTAATCTGAATCTAAAATTGAATGCCCCATGAAATCAGCTAACAGCTTTTAACAATTCATAAAATTGCATAAAGTTAAAATGTGATATTCCCATGTTCAGCCTGGTCATGTAGATTGCTGCAGGCATTTAAACATTGCAGCATCAAACTCTCACCATGCAGCAGTTTTGACCTGAGGCAGGAAGATTTCTGTCAATATCTGCCTTTGTTAATCACAGTAATGCAACACTGGAGAGTTAGCTGGTGTCATTAATGTCTTGGGCAGGCAGATGCCCTGGCCTCAAGAGGAATTTCTTCCACACTGTACCTTCATCCTTCTGATGAATCTTCATTGTTAGAAATAGTTTTATGTGGATCCAGATTGGAGACATGGTCATTAAATATTGTTATTATCTCACTGCTAATACTGTAAAATTGGACAATTACGTGAGCAGAAGCACTATATTTATAAAGAAAATCTGTTCTTTTTCAAACTACCTCATGCAATTTATCTGTCAGTAAGGGAACAGATTCTAGCTTTGTTATGCTGAATTCTCTCTGGCCACTCAAATATCTGGAGCACTCATAAATAGCTATTGTTTGAAAGTAGTAATTATATTTCTCCTACATCTTCAGTTCAGGGTAGTGTCAAATAAAGTAATGATAAGTTTAGTGTATTACATGAAGGTAACACAATCTATATAAAAATCAGGAGATTGTTTACTGTTCTTTATTCCGGCATCTACAGCCTCTTTTATAGGCAGGTATATTTTCTGGTCATATTCAACAGGAGGGAAGTGTGTTGTGCCGACTTTGTAACAAGCTAACTGTGAACTGATTAAACCAAGCAGTCTGTAGTAATGGCTTGAAGACTCAGCCCATCTAAAGATTAAGTTCCTGTCTTAGCCAATTTAATGTACATTCTGTAAATACTGTGTCTGTCATTTGTGAATAAATTACAAATTATTAATGAGAATGACATCACAGACAATTTTGCTTTGGATTTATTGAACAAAAGTCATGACTGTCAGTTTAGTTGAGTTTGTGACAGCAAAGCAGATTTAGTGCTTTAGGTTCAGATTTAGCCACGTTCACGGAAACTCATTTGTTCAAGTCTCTGTGTGTCTAAAGAACACAGCACAGCAAGCCATAGTAGCAGATAATAATGGTATTGCTTATCACATGAATTAATGTAGCCATGGAAATATTTAACCCAGATGCCTCAGATAGAAATATCTGGTGAGTATAACCAAACTTGAGAACCAATTATATCATACAGCAGATGAATAGACGTGTTATAAAGTCAGACAGAGAGATAGCATGGAAACAGGTCCTTCAGCCACAGAGTCTACTCTGACCATCAATTGTACTAAACTTATATTAATACCATTTTTTCATTCTCATTATCTGGCCCGTGCTCTTCCACTCACCTATAGACTCGTAGCAATTTACAGGGCTTAATGTTATTTCATGGTTGAAAGAGAAAGCAATATTGTGATAAAATGATGGTGTATACTAGCATAAGAAAGCAAGAGTCCTGACAAACATATGGCCCACTCACAAGTTCTTCTTTGTCAAATGAAAGTTGTATTGTTTAAAGATGTTACATTGAACCTGGAAGATATTTGTTTAATGTCTCAGTGGGCATAAACGCATACAAATCTCCATAATTAGGTGAGATGCATTCCAGATTATTATGGGAAGTCAGAGTAGAGATAGCTAGGGTCCTAGCAGACAAGGCCAGATTTTAGGCAGTGCTAGGCTGGGCTGCAACCCAGGGGCCAGAGCTGCAGAGCGGCCCAAAATAGGTAGCTATCATCATGGCGGACAAAAAAAAACGAGAGTGGAGCACAGAAAAGAAAAAAGGAACAAGAAAAAGAGGATTGTGAGAAAGAAGCATTAAAAAAGACATTGAAATTGACGGAATTTTTTAAACCTGTTCTCAATGATGCAGCAGTACCATCTCTTTTGTCACAGTCTGAGACTGGTGGACAAATGGATACTTGTTCAACAGCTAGCACTAGCACCAGCGTTAGCACAGGACCACCGTCCTTCACAGTCAGCAGCTAACATTGAAGAGGCAGAGAGCATGGCTTTGGGATTCCTGACTACAGAGGCCTCTGAACAACCGAGTCGGGCCGCCATTAATGTTAATGTTACCGCTACTGAGGATCCTTACAGCACTGATCCTGCTCGCTGGGGAAAGGAAACGTTAGATGATTCAGTCCAAGCATACTGGGTTAAGAAAGGGCCGGAGTTCTGCCAGAATAAGGATGTGGATATCAAAGCTTCAGAATGCGTATACAAACAGAAGAGAGGTTTTTTTCTCCAAATTTCACTTCAAACATAAGCTCATAAATGGTGAGTGCATATCAAGGCAATGACTCTTATATTCTCCTTCAACCGGCTGTATGTTTTGTTTTGTGGAGGAGATTGTCCATTTCAGGGAATTTGTAAGTGGCAAAGATATTTCATCCGCAACAGAGCTTTTATGCTTCCTCAGACAAAAAAACTTGCAGGTCATCTTCCCAAATGTAAGCATTGCTTTGAGGCTTTACTTGACTCCCTCTGTCACAAATGCAAGTAGTGAGCAATCTTTCTCCAAGCTCAAGCTAGTGAAGAACAGGCTCAGATCCACAATGGGACAGGACAGGCTGAATCATCTTACTCTGACGTCACTTGAAAGTGATCTTGTTTGGAAACCGGATTTTAGTGATCTGATCAAGGACTTTTCTGCAAAGAAATCCAAAAGAACTAGGCTTTAATTTAAAAAAAAACAAGCATCTGACTTTGTAAATATCTTGGCTTGTGTGTCAGTGCTGTTCCTGTTTTTGTGGCAATAGGCTAATAGTTGACTGTTTAGAAACCTAGTAAGTAATAACTGGTCTTTACTCTGCAAGCCACACAGCACAGCAATAGGTTAGTATGTGCTAGATCTCATTTTTCAAAAAGATTGTTGGAGTATTGTCAAGTTTCCTAGTTTGCCATAGTGCCATCTCTCTTGGCCTTTTTGTCTCTCATTTCCATTTTACTTTCTCAGAACACACGGTTGAGAAAAATACCTCGATAAAAATGCTTTGGCATTGTTTGAGAAATAAGACCTATGGTATGTGCAGCAATAGCTAAATAAAGATTTAAGATTGGGTACATCATACTTCGTCTCCCTCATAACTTTACTAAGCCAACTAAGCCTGTCAATTTTTGAGTGCTTTAGATGCTGTCCTTCAAACTAAGAATCTGCATTACTTTCTGTCCTCCCTCTTAAGGCCTGTAAGTTTATAGCCTATGTATTGTACTAAACCAATGTCTTGGTCCACAGCTTTGATATTTAGACCAGTATGACGTTTGCTCTTGTTCTTGCCTTTTTTTGCTTGGTACAGCAGCATTTTATGGTGTCAGCAGGGGCCCAGCAGGGCCTCCGGCCCCTCTAAATCCAGCCCTGCTGACAGATATGATATATTAAAATCTTTACTATCCACAGATGAAGTTCAAAATGACTGGAGGACAGAAAATGTAGATCTTTATTCAATAAAGGCAGGAAATATAAGCCAGGAAAATAAAACCTGGTATGTTTAAAATAGTACCGAAGTTACTGGAAAAAAGTTTTGAGGAACAGGATTAATATACATCCTGAAAGCAAAAGATTAATCAAAACTTGTCAGCACATGGATCTGTTAGGCGTACACCCTGTCAGACTAACTTGTTTTGAATCCTTTGAAGAAGGAATGAAATGTATAGTTGACAACAGTGTAGTTGATGTAGTCTCATGAATTGCAGTAAGGCTTTTGACAAGGTCTCCCATAATAGTCTGATCCAAACTGATTAGCACCCATTGGATACAGGAAAAGTTGACAAATAGGGCTTTTAATAAGAGACAAAGAGTGATGGTGGAAGGTTGTTTTGTGATTGAAAGCCAGTGACATATGATGTATCCAAGAAACACTGTTTGGACTCCTGCTCTTTTCATCTACATCAGCAGTTTTGTTATAGTGTAGGAGGTATGATTAGTTAATTTGCAGTTGACACAAAAGTTATTGAGGAGAATCATTATAAGCTATGGAATAAAACTGGCAAGTAGAATTTAATCCTGATAAATGTGAGGTGGTGCGCTTTGGGAGAAATAATAAGGGTAGATGATAACAGTGAATGTGAGGGCCCAAGGGATTATTGAGAAACAGTCATATTTTAGTGTACAAGCACAGGGATCATTAAAAATGGCAGAAAAGTTTGATAAATTGGTGAAGAGGGCTTACAGGATCTGGGCCTTTATTATCAGCAGCGTAGAATATAAGAGCATAGGTGTTATGGTATAGCTTCATTAAACAGTAGTTAGGTAATGACTGATGTATTGCATACAGTTGTGATTGTGATCCTATAGGAAGCATGTAATTGGACTGCATAAGAGCACAACAGAGATTCCCTGGGATAGAATATTTCAGTTAAAGGGAGAGACAAAATAAGTCAGTTTCCTTTGGAGCTGAAGGTCGTAATTGAAAAATGTAGGCAAAATTATGGAGGCATAAACCGAGTAGATAGTAAGAAACTTTTTCCTATGACAGAATCATTTAAAAATAAGAGGCATTAGTTTCAGGTAAGAGCTATGAGTTTAAGAAAAGATCTTCAGAAGAACATCTTTGCCTGGAAGTGTTAGAAAAAAAAATAACACATTGCATGTGTGGCTGTTTGGAAGAACATTTTTGCCTAGATGTGTTAGAAAAAAATAACACATTGCATGTGTGACTGAGACAGGTACTCTCACAACATTTACCAAACATCCAGTTGAATCACGCAAGCATACGAGGCTACAGACCAAGTACCGGAATATAGAATGAGAAATGGATGGCTTGGCCATGGTGGGTAAACGACCTGTCTCTCTGCTGAAGGACTATGATTCTATGATTCTATAAGCTTATTTCTGACAACGACTGCTGATATCAGCCTACTCAGTTTTCAAACCTTGCGAAGTGGAATGAAATGAAAGGTGCCCTTGTCCCTTCATATGGCGTCAAATGGAACAAGAGCATATTTGATTCTCAAAACTCAGGAATGAATTTCAAACTTCAAAGTAAATTTATTATCGAAATACATATATGTCACCATATACACCCTGAGATTATATTTTCTAGTGGGCATTCACAGTAAAGGCAAGAAACACAAGAAATTCAATGAAAGACCTCCCCCAACAGGATGGACAATCTATGTGCAAAAGATAACAAATTAGTCATAGTCATAGTCATAGTCATACTTTATTGATCCCAGAAATTGGTTTTCGTTACAGTTGCACCATAAATAATAGATAGTAATAGAACCATAAATAGTTAAATAGTAGTATTGTAGCGGTGTGCTACACACAGCGCTAGAATGACCACACGGAGTCGGTGAGTTGGAGTTGCGATGAAAGAGATTTATTCAAACTTCGTGGCCTGCTTTAAAGCCTTCCCATTCCCGCCCTCCCTGGGCGGGACTACTGTGGGGAATGCATATTCCCAGATCCTTTCCGCGCGCGGGATTTTCCCTTTTTGGGGCCGGCCCTCTGCCTGCACACGCTGTTGTGAGCCGGTTCGTGTGTGCTAGAAAGTGGGTCGCCACATAACCCCCGCCCCCCCAGAACCGGCGATACCTCCCCCAATGTCCACAGTCTGGATCGGCCTCTGTTTGGGAGATCTGCCCCTGCGCCACGGTGCCTGAGCCTGGACCGGCTGTGCCAAGTCCACATGGGCCAGTTTGAGTCGGTCCACCGTGAAAACCTCCTCTCTCCTCCCAATGTCCAGCACGAATGTGGACCCGTTGTTCCTGATCACTTTAAAAGGCCCCTTGTAGGGCCACTGTAGCGGTGCCCGGTGTTTGTCCCGTCGTACAAAAAGAAACTTACAGTTCTGCAGGTCTTTGGGTACGCAGGTCAGGCTCTGTCCATGCCGTGAAGTGGGTATGGGGGCCAGGTTACTGAGCCTCTCACATAGTCTGTCCAGGACTGCTGTGGGTTCTTCCTCTTGCCCCCTTGGGGCTGGTATGAACTCTCCTGGGACGACCAGGGGCGCGCTGTACACCAACTCGGCCGACGAGGTGTGCAGATCCTCCTTGGGCGCCGTGCGGATTCCGAGCAGGACCCAGGGAAGTTTGTCCGCCCATTTAGGCCCCTCCAGGCGGGCCATGAGAGCCGACTTCAGGTGACGGTGGAAACGCTCCACTAGTCCGTTCGACTGTGGGTGGTCGGCAGTTGTGTGGTGTAGCTGTGTTCCTAAAAGGCTGGCCATAGCTGACCACAGGCTGGAGGTGAACTGGGTGCCCCTGTCGGAGGTAATGTGGGCCGGTACCCCGAAGTGGGCTACCCAGGTTGCGATTAGTGCTCGGGCGCAGGATTCGGAGGTGGTGTCGGTGAGCAGGACTGCCTCTGGCCATCTGGTGAACCGGTCTATCATAGTTAGGAGGTACCGCGCTCCTCGTGACACTGGCAGGGGTCCCACGATATCCACGTGAATGTGGTCGAACCTCCGGCGGGTGGGTTCGAACCGCTGCGGCAGAGCCTTGGTGTGCCGCTGCACCTTGGCCGTTTGGCACTGCATGCACGTTTTGGCCCATTCACTGACCTGTTTACGAAGCCCATGCCACATGAAACTGTTGGCGACCAGCCGGACGGTTGTCCTGATGGAGGGGTGCACTAAGTTGTGAATGGATTCGAAAACCCGCCGGCGCCAGGCTGCTGGGACGACAGGGCGGGGTTGGCCGGTAGTTACGTCACATAGTAGGGTCCTCTCACCTGGGCCTACGGGGAGGTCTTGGAGCTGCAAACCGGAGACTGCAGTCCTGTAACTGGGGATTTCAGCGTCTGCCTGCTGTGCCTCTGCCACTGCTGCATAGTCCACCCCCTGGGACAGGGCCTGTATGGTAGGTCTGGAGAGTGCGTCCGCCAGGACGTTGTCCTTTCCTGAGACATGCCGGATGTCCGTCGTGTACTTGGAGATGTAGGACAGATGTCGCTGCTGGCAGGACGACCAGGGGTCGGACACCTTCATGAATGCAAAGGTAAGCGGTTTGTGGTCTGTGAACGCAGTGAAGGGCCTACCTTCTAAGAAGCACCTGAAATGCCGGATTGCCAGGTATAGTGCCAATAGCTCCCGGTCGAAAGCACTGTATTTGAGTTCAGGTGGTCGTAGGTGTTTGCTGAAGAACGCCAGGGGTTGCCAGCGACCCTCGATGAGTTGTTCCAGCACTCCACCGACTGCTGTGTTGGATGCGTCCACCGTGAGGGCAGTAGGAACGTCCGTTCTGGGGTGCACTAGCATCGTGGCGTTTGCCAAGGCTTCTTTGGTTGTAACGAAAGCGGCTGTGGCCTCTTCGTCCCAGGTAATATCCTTGCCCTTACCCAACATTAGAGTGAACAGGGGGCGCATGGTTCGGGCTGCTGAGAGGAGGAAACGGTGGTAGAAATTCACCATACCCACGAATTCCTGCAGGCCTTTGATTGTGTTGGGTCGGGGGAAGTTGCGGACCGTGTCTACCTTGGCGGGCAGTGGGGTTGCCCCGTCTTTAGCAATCCTGTGGCCCAGGAAGTCGATGGTATCGAGTCCGAACTGGCATTTGGCTGGGTTGATTGTAAGGCCAAATTCGCTCAGGCGGGAGTAGAGCTGGCGGAGGTGGGACAAATGCTCCTGCCGGCTACTGCTGGCTATGAGGATGTCGTCCAAGTAGATGAATGCAAAGTCCAGGTCGCGTCCCACCGCATCCATTAGCCGCTGGAAAGTCTGTGCGGCATTCTTTAGACCAAACGGCATTCGGAGGAATTCCAAAAGTCCGAACAGGGTGATGAGTGCTGTTTTGGGGATGTCGTCTGGAAGTACCAGGATTTGATGGTATCCCTGGACGAGGTCTACCTTGGAAAAGATCCTTGCGCCGTGTAGGTTTGCTGCAAAGTCTTGAATGTGCGGCACAGGGTAGCGGTCTGGCGTTGTAGCCTCGTTCAGTCTGCGGTAGTCACCGCATGGTCTCCAGTCCCCCGTTGCCTTGGGCACCATGTGCAGGGGGGAGGCCCATGGGCTGTTGGACCATCGTATGATCCCTAATTCCTCCATCTTCTTGAACTCCTCCTTTGCCAGTCGGAGCTTGTCCGGGGGAAGCCTTCGAGCACGGGCGTGGAGGGGTGGTCCCTGGGTCGGGATGTGGTGTGGTACTCCGTGTCTGGGCATGGCTGCCGTGAACTGCGGTGTCAGTACTGATGGGAAATCCGCCAGGACCCTGGTGAATTCATCGTCGGACAGCATGATGGAGTCCAGGCGTGGGGCTGGCAACTTCGCTTCACCCAGGAAGAACGTTTGAAAAGTCTTGGCGTGGACTAGTCGCTTCCCTTGCAGGTCGACCAGCAGGCTGTGGGCTCGCAGAAAATCCGCCCCCAGGAGAGGTTGGGCCACGGCAGCCAATGTGAAGTCCCACGTGAACAGGCTGGAGCTGAACCGTAGCCGCACCGTGCGGATGCCGTAGGTTCGTATTGTGCTGACATTTGCGGCCCTCAGGGTGGGTCCGGGTTCTCTGTTGCGGGTGTCGTAACTCGTCGGAGGTAAAACGCTGATCTCTGCTTCGGTGTCGACCAAAAATCGGCGTCCCGACTGCTTGTCCCAGACGTACAGGAGGCTGTCCTGATGGCCAGCCGCTGTAGCGATCGGTGGTGGCTGGCCCTGGCATTTCCCGGGAATTTGCAGGGTGGTCTACAGTGGTGGGCCTCTGTGCCCCACCGCTGGTGGTAGAAGCACCGTTGTTCGTTGGGCTCTGCTGCTGGGCCTGGTCTGGTCTGTCATTGGGCATGCGGCTTGGTGATCTGTGCGACGGATGCCCCTCTGTCTTTCTTGGCATTCCACAGCACATCTGCTCGGGCCGCAACCTCCCAGGGGTTGCTGAAATCTGTGTCGGACAGCAGCAGGCATATGTCCTCGGGCAGTTGCTCTAGGAACGCCTGCTCAAACATGAGGTAGGGTTTGTGTCCTTCAGTCAGGGCCAGCATCTCGTTCATTAATGCCGACGGCGGCCTGTCTCCCAAAACATCCAAGTGCATTAAGCGGCGTGCTCGTTTGCGCCGTGAGAGTCCAAAATTCCTTATGAGCAGGGCTTTGAATGCTGTGTATTTGTCGTTCTCCGGGGGCGACTGTATAAACTCCTCAACTTGTGCAGCAGTCTCTTGGTCGAGGGAGCTCAGCACGTAGTAGTAGCGAGTGGACTCCGAGGTTATCTGCCGAATGTGGAATTGTGCTTCTGCCTGTTCCAACCACAGACGAGATCTCAGCGGTCAAAAGCTTGGCAGTTTTAACGAAACTGCGTGAACAGATGCAGCGTCAGTCATCTCCGGCCCAAATATTGTTTGGGCCGTCGGGGTCACCAATTGTAGCGATGTGCTACACATGCGCTAGAATAACCACACAGAGTCGGTGAGTTGGAGTTGCGATGAAAGAGATTTATTCAAACTTCGCGGCCTGCTTCAAAGCCTTCCCGTTCCCGCCCTCCCTGGGTGGGACTACTGTGGGGAATGCATATTCCCAGACCCTTTCCGCGCGGGGGATTTTCCCCCTGCTGGTGAAGTTGGCCTGGTGCCCTTTTTGGGGCCGACCCTCTGCCTGCGTGTGCTGTTGTGAGCTGGTTCGTGTGTGCTACAAAGTGGGTTGCCACAGTATGTCAATTATGCCAGTAAATTATGAAATAAGTCCAGGACCAGCCTATTGGTTCAGGGTGTCTGTCCCTCCAAGGGAGGAGATGTAAAGTTTGATGGCCACAGGCAGGAATGACTTCCTATGATGCTCTGTGCTGCATCTCGGAGGAATGAGTCTCTGGCTGAATGTACTCCTGTGCTCACCCAGTACATTATGTAGTGGATGGTAAACATTGACCAAGAAGGCATGCAACTTGGACAGCATCCTCTTTTCAGACACCACCGTGAGAGAGTCCAGTTCCATCCCCACAACATCACTGGCCTTACGGATGAGTTTGTTGATTCTGTTGGTGTCTGCTACCCTCAGCCTGCTGCCCCAGCACACAACAGCAAACATGATAGCACTGGCCACCACAGACTCGTAGAACATCCTCAGCATCGTCCGGTAGATGTTAAAGGACCTCAGTCTCCTCAGGAAATAGAGACGGCTCTGACCCTTCTTGCAGACAGCCTCAGTGTTCTTCGACCAGTTCAGTTTATTGTCAATTCGTATCCCCAGGTATTTATAATCCTCCACCATGTTCACACTGACCCCCTGGATGGAAACAGGGGTCACCAGTACCTTAGCTCTCCTCAGGTCTACCACCAGCTCCTTAATCTTTTTCACATTAAGCTGCAGATAATTCTGCTCACACCATGTGCCGAAGTTTCCTACCGTAGCCCTGTACTCAGCCTCATCTCCCTTACTGATGCATCCAACTATGGCAGAGTCATCCGAAAACTTCTGAAGATGACAAGACTCTGTGCAGTAGTTGAAGTCTGATGTGTAAATGGTGAAGAGAAAGGGAGACAAGACAGTCACCTGTGGAGCCCCAGTGCTGGGACACACAGTGTTGCAAGCACATGTACTGTGGTCTGCCAGTCAGGTAATCAAGAATCCATGATACCAGGGAAACATCCACCTGCATCGCTGTCAGCTTCTCCCCCAGCAGAGCAGGGCAGATGGTGTTGAACGCACTGGAGAAGTCAAAAAACATGATCCTCACAGTGCTCGCTGGCTTGTCCAGGTGGGTGTATTGTGCAAATACAAACATTTAATAATAATAATAAACATTAAATATCGAGAATATGAATTGAAAAGCCCTTGAAAGTGAGTCCAGAGATTGTTGGAACAGTTCAGTGATAGGGCAAGTGAATTTAAATTAAGTTATTTCATCTGGTTCAAGAGACTGATGGTTGAGGGAAGCAATTGTTCCTGAACTGTTATTTAGTTGATGCTTTCTGAAGTACAGAACAGTCTCACACAAAACTGGGAATTGATACTTCGATCTTTGTTCAATCAAATTTCTCTTTAAGAGGTGAACAGAAAGGTTTGAGTTAAAATGTGGCTTTAACACAAATCAGAGGGAATATGGATTCATACAAAATTAGTGAAGATAATTAGATGAAACTATTCTTTCTCAGGAAGTTCCATCTTACACAAGCAGCAGGTGAAAACTATGGAAGAGGTTTACAGAACAAGAGATATTTCTGTTCACTAGGTTAAAAAATCTCTGCTAGCAATGACCCAAGTCTGGTCTGAGACCTGCTCAATTGTGAAATGGTGTCTGAGTGAACTTCAGGATGTGAAGGATCAATTCCACACAAGTCTGACAAAAAAGTATTTGATTTCAAATCTAAAAGCAAATAATTGAAAAGTAAATTTATCATAGAAACATATACGAGGATCCTGAAGACTCAAAAGTTGCTCAAAGACTCCTGTTTACTGTATACCTTTTCAATAGGTGCCAGTTAATTAGGCCGTTAGCATAAGTGGAGCCGTCACGTACTTGGGGAAATACACACTAAGTACTGGAGGAACTCAGCAGGCCAGGCAGCATCTATGGAAAAGTGTAAACAGTTGATATTTTGGGCCGAGACCCTTAACCAGGACTGAAAGAGTAGCGGGGGAGAGGAGGAAGAAGTACAAGCTGGCAGGTGATAGGTGAAATCAGGAGAGAGGGAGGGGTGAAATAAAGAGCTGGGAAGTTGATTGATGAAACAGTTAAAGGGCTGGAGAAGGAAGAATCTGATAGGAGAAGATCATGGGAGAAAGGGAAAGGGGAGGAGCAGCATAGGGAGGTGATGGACAGGTAAGGAGATAAGGTGAGAGAGGGAAACAAGACTGGGGAATATGAAAATGGGTAGGTGATTACAGCAAGTTCAAGAAATTGATGACCATGCTATCAGGTTGGTGGCTACCCAGACGTAATATAAGGTCTTGTTCCTTCAATCTGAATGTGGCCTCATCATGACAGTAGAGGAGGCCACAAACTGACATATCGAAATGGGAAAGGGAGGTAAAATTGAAATGTGTGGCTACCGGGAGATCTTGCTTTTTGTGGTAGATGGAGCAAAAGTGCTCGATGAAGAGGTCTCCCAATCTATATCTCACCTGGAAGGACTGTTTGGGACCCTGAATGGTAGTGAGGGAGGAGGTGTAGGGGCAGGTGTGGCACTTGTACAGCTTGCAAGGATAAGTACCTGGAGGGAAATTGGCGGGTAGGGACAAGTGGACAAGGGAGTCACATAGGGAGCAGCTCCCTTGTTGCTCCCTACGTGACAACTCTTGGAACAACTCTTAAAGAACAAAAAATAATCAAAAAATAGCTGGGATTCTGTTTATTTATTTGGGACACTGTGACACTTATTTGGAGCAGGGGACTGCTGCCTGACACTGCTGTCAGTCATGTGTACTTGCGTAGCCAATAGACACTTCACCATAGTTAGAGCAAACAGTTTTTAAATTGTGTCAGCTGTGTGTGCTTGTTTTCAAAAAGCAGCGATTTTTGTTTCTAATAGTTGCCAAGAAATAAGCAGTTGGATAATTTAGAACTGTTTTGTTCTCTGTGGTTCCAAGCATTCCAGCTTGGGGATGCAGAAATGGTCGGGAGTGAAAATGAAATAATGTTACTACTTCAACAAGTCAGAAAATATGAAGAATTTGAAGGTATCAATAATCATCTTGAATGTTACAATGAAAATGAAGATTTGGAGGATGCAGTCATCAAAACCATTGTATGAAGGCAGGCCATTATCTGCACTAGATGTCTGCATTGATTTTGTTCATTTACAGTCAATCAAAAGAATGTGGCTGCGTACACTGAATGAATTCCTCCATCAATAACTATTAGGAACTAATGCAAACTTTATAATACTGTTGTAGTATTGATAGCTCTAATTTGTTCTGTATTTCATTTAAATGCAGAACTTGTTACTCAGTTAAATGATACTTGGTCTTTTTAATACATTTTTAGCTAGTTCCATAACACTTCGGCTAATTAGGGCAGCCACTTAATAGGGCCAAAATGCTCCTAATGTGTCCCAGTTAACTGGGATCCATTACATTATCTATGAAATGTGTATAATGCATTGAAAGGGTTAATATGGTATGGAAGAAGCTTTCTCTTAAAACTTCTGTTGAGAACTGAGATGCATCTAAAAACAAGGTCATATGTGATATTGTTGAACAAGATTGTTTGCTTTTCAAAGTAACTATGACACTGAAATGCAGAGGTGAGACCTTGACAAGGCAACATGTAAACTGCTTAAGTGTTCTGCCTTTGAAATGAACCACCGTATTTTTTGAAAAGCAAACATTCACTCTTAATGCATCTGGGAAGATGTTTCAGTAAGATGCACAAAAGTAACTGATCTCACTTCAGATCCAATTCACTGCAGCTCACTTTGGTTGTTTGAAGCAAAGCACAAAAAACCGAGAAGAAAGTAAAAGGTAATTTAGATCATAATTCTGCCCTGCCATTCAGTAAGACTGTGGCTGATTATAACTTAATAGCACCAAGCCACCAATGCTCCATATCAGTTAATATCTTGTTGAACATAAAATGATCAAACACTGAGTTAAAATTAACTGTCGTAACTTCAGTTGGCATTTGAAGAGGAGTGCTCCAAATTTTCTTTAAAGAATTCCATTGTTTTCTCCCCCTTATCTCCACTTTCTCATTCCTCTAAGTTTCCCTTGAAAACACCCTTCAAACTCTACCTTATCCAAGGGAACATAACTTTCACCTCTGTAATCTCCCTTTGCAACATGACGCTAGGAGTCTAGGCAGCACTATCAGAATCAAAATTTGGTTTAATATTGCCGGCAAGTGTTCTGAAACTTGTATGGTGGCAGCCGTACATTGCTATACATAGTAATATTTTTTAAAAATATGGTGAATTACCATAAGAAAAAAATATATATATATTAAATTAAATTACTAGTGCAAAAGGAGCACAAAAAAGGGGAAAAGATAGTAATAAAGGGTACAAGGGTTCATTGTCCATTCAGAAATCTGATGGAGGAGGGGAAGAAGCTACTCCTGAAACACTAAGTGTGTACCATCAGGCTCCTGTGTATTCTCATTGATGGTAACAAGGAGAAGAAGGCATGTCCTCTGTGATGGGGGTCCTTAATAATGGAAGCATTACCTATTGAAGAGATCCTCAGTGCTGGAGAGACTGGAGCATATGATGGAGCTGGCTGAGTTTACATCTTTCAGAAACTTTTTCTGATTCTGTGCAGCGGCTGCTCCACACCAGATGGTGATGCAAACAGTTAGAATGCTCTCCACAGCACATCTGTAGAAATTTGCGAGAGTCTTTGGTGACATGCCAAGTCTTGATAAACTCCTAATGAAATACAGCCACCGTTTTGTCTTCTTTGTAATTGCATCAATATGTTGGGCCAGAATAGATCTTCAGAGATATTGACATCCGGGGACATGAAACTGACCACACTTTCCACTGCTGACCCCTCAATGTGAACCCTTGACTTCTTCCTGAAGTCCACAATCAGTTCCTAGGTCCTGCTGATATTGCGTGCAAGGCTGTTGTTGTAACACCACTCAACCAGCTTATCGTCACCACTTAAAATTCTGCCAACAATAGTTGTGTCATCAGCAAATTTATAGATGGTGTTTTGAGCTGTGCCTAGCCACACAGTCATGGGCATAGAGAGAGTAGACCAGTGGCCAAGCACTCATCCTTGGGGTACACAAGTATTGATTGTCAGCGGTGGAGGAGATGTTATTTCTGATCCAAACTGACTGTGGTCTCCTGATGACGAAGTCAAGGATCCAGTTTCAGAGGGGGGTAGAGAGGCCCACGTTTCGGAGCTTGTTTATTACTACTCAGATTATGATGATGTTGAACGCTGCGCAGTAATCAATAAACATCAGTCTGACATAGGCATTGCTGTCGAGAAGGTGATGCAAGGCTCAGTGGAGAGCCACTGAGGATGCATCCACTGTACACCTATTGTCATGATTGGCAAATTGCAGCAGGTCCAGGTTCTTGCATAGGCAAGAGCTGATTCTCAAACCTCTCAAAGCAGTTCATCACAGTAGATGCAAGTGCAACTGGGGTATAGTCATTGAAGCTTCTCACCCTACTCTTCTTGAGCACTGGTGTGATTCCCCCCTTTTGAAGCAGGTGGGAAACTCAGTCCGCAGCAGTGAGAGGCTGAAGATGACCCTGAACACTCCCATCAGCAGGTTGGCACAGGTTTTCAGTGCCCTGTAAGGTACACCATCAGGCCTTACACCTTACAAGGGTTCACTCTCTCGAAAAATATTCTGACGTCGGCTTCCAAGTCAGAAATCACAGAGTCACCAGATGCTGCAGGGATTCACACAAGTGTAGTTTTATTCTCCCTTTCAAGGCGGGCATAAAAGACATTGAACTCATCTGGGAGCGAAATATCAGAGCCATAGTAAGCTTGCCCCGCACATCATCTGAGATCAACACATCTGTTGCTGTTCGATATTAAAACCACTATTCTTCTGCCCGTGCAGAAAAACCTTTCCGTAGCTAATATTGGAAAAGAGCAGCACTTGAAATGCATTCATGAGGAAATGAAGTGCAACAAGAAATATTCCTCATTCCCACAAGTAATAAAAATAATTTGCTACCTTCTATTTACTATCTGTCCACTTCCTAGTCTCTTTACAATTTCATATGACACTATTTTCTTAATGATATTTATATCTTAATTTATTAGATATCTGATTTTGTTTGCTAACTAGATAATATAGCATTGAACTGAATTTATAATCTCTTTCTAATATTGCTTCCAATAATACTAAAGCAACCGAAAACTTAATGGAAGTAATTTTAAAACAGTTAGCAACTGAGGCAGAAGGCACATTTCTACCTAATTTAGATTAGATTAGATTATGAGGACACTCAGTCCTCGTTTATTGTCTTTTAGAAATGCATGCATTAAAAAATGATACAACATTCCTCTAGAATGATATCACAAGAAAACATAGGACAAACCAAGACTAAAGCTTACAAAACCACATAATTATAACATATCGTTACAACAGTGCAAAGCAATACCATAATTTGAT
Organism: Mobula hypostoma; assembly: GCF_963921235.1. Classification (NCBI taxonomy): domain Eukaryota; kingdom Metazoa; phylum Chordata; class Chondrichthyes; order Myliobatiformes; family Myliobatidae; genus Mobula; species Mobula hypostoma. The sequence continues at coordinate 132,198,700 of NC_086101.1, read as the reverse complement.
AAAGGGCAGACCATGGGCACGGTTAAAAAAAAATCTCGGAGTTCCAATAGCCTCATCATCTCACACTGGCGGCAGAAGGGAGAAACTCTCCCTGCCATGAACATTTTTCCTAATGCTGGAACTGTTACGGTGTATCTATTTTAGATCTAATCTTTCTACATGTCTGATTTGGGACTCCACTTTAAGGTAATGGGGGAAGTAACATGTGTGAGATTAGATATTTCTATACAGCATGTGCTTATGATTTGAAAACCAATGTAGAAGAATTTTCACCATGAACTTTTGAACAAAGAGGTTGCATGAATGGGGAAATGAACATTGCAGTGCAAGGGGAAAAGAGAGTGACTGTTACCCAATAGTTAGTTCTTTCAAAGAGATAGCATTGGCTCAATGACAGAGAAGCCTCCTTTTGTACTGCATCGTTATTTTGAAACCTATATTAAGCTCCAGTCTGCAGCAAAAAAAGAGACAAACTAAAAGTAGAATTTATTGCTATCGCTAAGGTGATAAATATAGAATGACAACGATAATGTGTAAAGTTGCAGTGAGCAAGGGCAGTAAACTCCAAAGAGAGGAAGATTTGAAGCTGCAATTGGACATCTGTTGCAAGGAGATTGATGAGAAACCGTTGTGATGTCTGATGAAGTCAATTCGAATATATTTACATTTGAGGAATCAGTAACAACATTGCAGGATATAAAGAGAATCATTTTGTCTCTGAATCGAGCTGAGGAAAAAGGATAAGGTTTAAATCTGCCAGCTGTTGGCAGGATAACACATTCCTGAGATAATCACCATGCTCATAGGTTTACTACTTTGCTTTAGTAGATTTGACCAAATGACTATTGAATGAGAATAGAATTATCCCATCACAATTCCCAGGATTGAAACCAATAATACATTTTTGTTTATGAGGATTTTTTTCTCTTAAACCAAAGTGGAACAAGACGTAGAACAGAGGTAATCATTGAAGTGAACTCAGGTAACAGAAATATAAGAGAGAAAGCTTAGCAAAAGGACAACAAGATAATTTTCAAAATAATTGAGAAAAGGATCGTTTGCACACATCTTGAGAAATACCGATAGTCATATAGAAATGACAGGAAACTCAACCAAGTATGGTCAACAATTGTCCTGAATTCCTTCCAAATCTGATCACCAGCAGTTTACCAACTGCATTCTGACATTAAGGTCATGATATCCAGCAATGGAGCCAACAGTTTCCGAGCAGTTTTACTAGCTAAGCTGCTGCTAGGTTAACCTAGACATCAGGTCTACGCACGTTGGGCACGTGGCCAAGTGGTTAAGGCATTCGTCTAGTGATTTGTAGGTCACTAGTTTGAGCCTCAGCTGTGGCAGCGTGTTTGTGTCCTTCAGCAAGGCACTTAATCACACATTGCCCTAGTCTGTGCAAGGAGTGGCGCCCCACACAGACTTCCAATCTGCACCTTGTAAGGCATGAAAATGCCCGACACAGGCCTCTTGTGATCTGAGTCGACATCCCCCTCAGATCTGCCAAACCATTAATTTTTAATGGAGAGAAAGAGCCCTGAGCGGGAGTGTGTCTGGTGAGTAACACACTACCTAATTACTTAAGTAGAGTTAAATGTTTTTAATAGAAGTTTGAAATGCTATTTTTATCTTATTTTTGACATTTTATAGCTTCTAATATTTTTTGAATGTTTATCGACTTCTCTAACATTAACAAACTGTTTGACAGCTTTGACAGCCAGTTCAGCTGGAGGTGTGACTTCACTGGCTGTCAGAATAGTTTTGTGTCAATATGCAATTCAGTTATAGTATAGTCCTGACGAAGAGTTCCGGCCTGAAACGTCGACTGATCTTTTCCACGGATGCTGCCCGACCTGCTGAGTTCCTCCAGCGTGTTGTGAGTGTTGCAATTCAGTTATCATCTTAAGACCCTGGGTTTTTCATTCAGAACTGGTTTTCTGAACAAGGTTTCCTTGTGAAATTGGCAGAAGATACCAATGGAATCATTGGGCAGGAGAATGGTGAGATATTCACAAGATATTAAGCACCAATCACATGAGATTCTATTGCACCTTCTTGGCTTCAGATCTTGGCCTTGCATGACATTTTTCACATTTCCTGTTAGACATCCTATGGTGTTCTCATCCAACACTGTAATTCGTGCATAGTCACTGTTGTGTAATGTAGGAAAAACTGCATTTTTGCAAGCTCTCATAAACTACCATGTTACAATGATGAAATAATCTATTTTCAGAAAATGATTGAGGAATAATTACTAGACTTTGCAGAAGGATAACTCCCATGTTCTTCTCCAAAATGGTCCCATGAGATCTTTTCTATACATTTGGAAGAGTTGAAGGTGCCTTGATGCCTTATTTAAATAATAACAAGATTTCTGAAGGAAAAAGAAATGGGAGAAGCTAGAAATCTGAAATAATCAGAAAAAAAAAATGCTGGAAGCACTCAGCAGGTCAGCCATATATTCTGTCTTCACAGAAATTTTACTCACAACTAATTTAAAATAGGTCTTTAAAAAGAGTCAACTACTAAGAATTGTCATCTGTGTACCTACACTCATCTCACTGAGATATGAAGAGCTGCTGATCTCACTTGCCCTCCCACTTATGCAAATGTGCTTTGTGCGATGTATTGTGGATGCTGTCCTTTTGAACATATTTATGAATGTTTTCACACCTGGCAAAGCTGGAAACCTTCTGACATTCAAATATACTTAAAAATTCATGAAAATGAAATAGACATTAAAAATGCATTAATGACAACCAAACAAAAACACTGAAAACTAATTAAATAATGAAACTAAAGCAATTTAAAAAACAGCTTACGTGGATGTTTGTGTGCCACAGTCCCCATTTTATAGGGTTTGGGCACTGGGCCAGATTTGACCAGGTTATTCTGAGGAATTCCTACAAGACTAATATGGCATAACATGTTCTGCTAAGAGTATCAGGTCTGCCTTCCTCTGCTGGAGGAAACAGAATAATCAGTCTTTTATCTTAACTGCCTAAAAGTTAAACATAACACAAAATGGCAGCAATGCAACAGACTCCTGAAATATATTCCAATAAGAAGCTACATTTATGTGGCACCTCTCACAACTGTCTCAGGTGATTTATTATCAGTTAATTCAGTTTGAAATATAGTCCTTTGTTGTGTAGGAAATACAGAAGAATCTCCAATTTTGGATTCAATTCTATACCTAGGTTAATTGCTGTTAATATTTTATGAGAAGACCTCTTGATCCCCATAATTTGGTTTTATCAGAATAAACTTTTCACTATTATTTTCAACTCAGCCACTCCATAGTCATTTGTATTTTGTGTCTATTAAACAAAGTTTGCTACAACAGAAAAGCTACCAATGTAAATCCAGAGGACAGGAAAACAAGTTGCACTTTCAAAATAAAAAAGTTTATTGTTCTACCAAATAGTGATCGTTCAGCTTCCATTTTATAATGCTATTCAAATAGCATGGTGCCAGAATAATTATGGAAGTTCAAGATAAAATATTGCATAATGAAGTCTGAACTTTATCCTTCCCTTAGGCTTTACATGGTAGTGTTCTCTGTTGAATTATATATAGCAAACCATCAGTCATTCGCATTGTGAGGGGCTTAAGGTTATTTACACACACTTGGTGTGCCAAATCATAGATTAACATGAATGATTAATCAAAATTTAATGAGAATAAGAGAGAGCTATGGCAGAGGAGACCATTCATCCCTTGTGTCTTTGGACAAAAAACAACCATTCAGATTATTACTTCTTGGTATACATTTCAGCCCTGTAGTTTATAGCACATCATTTGTTGACCTAGGTATGTTTAAATATCAATGGGCTTTCTACAGTCAGCATCCTTTCAGTCACAGTCCATTGCCCACTGGATGATGAAATAATGCTGAAATCCTCCCAATCCTTCATCAATTGCTTTAAGTTACATCCCTGAGTACTGACTACTCTGCTTAGGATATTAGATCCTTCCTTTTGATTGTGATGCATGTTCATTCGTTGATTGTCTGCTAAGCTTCCTTTATAAATAGTAGCTGCCATCAGTAAAATCAGAAATACTTGTAAGTAAACTTTCAACAAATGTTCAGTTGCCAGTCATAAATGGATGTCAGTCTTCAGTTCTTAAAATGTAAATTACAAGCAGTAATCAGACTAAAGGTAAAAAAAAGTACTCTCTATAGAACAACTTTGGATACAAGCTCTGTATTTAGAAAGTGTTTTGTTTCTGACGAGCAGATAGTAGCTCTCATCATCTTGCCTTGCTGCTCAAGGTGCAGTATCAGACAATGCATTGTTTAATTTGGATTGCTTCAAACAGATAAAATGACTCATAAGTTGCTTAGTTCAAGGAAGCTTACAGAACTGATGGAAAGTATAATTTAGCTGATCAATAACATGTATTTATAGTTGGGAGTTTCATGTTACTTTTACAGCGTTAATGTGAACTTTGAACATTTAGCTAAGGTCTATGTCTCTGGAAATGCTTTTAGACTATATGTATTAAAAGGACATCAGTAGAAACATTATATGCATGTGAAGTCACTCAAGTGGGAGAAGAAGAGAATAAATGTGGAGAGCAGTTCAAGCTTATTAGGAATGGTATAAGGAACATCAAGAATCATGAAAGAACCACAGGGTTAAAGAGAATCTATTCCTCCTGCTTCATTTTCTGTGACAGATGACTTGTTCATCTTCATCATTGATATGTCTTCTTATTTGAGAGGAATTGGAGCTGTATTTTGGAAATCCTTTGTGATTCAGAAATGCTTTATGTTAGTGAAAAGCATTGTGTTATATAAATGGTTTGTAATTTGGTAATATTTTATAATGCTTCAAGATTCAAGATAATGATTCCATTTTTCAAGATAGAATAGAAATCGTCTGTGAGAATTGGGAAATGTTTAAGATAGAAATCCTCTGTGAGTTTTATATGTGTCTAAAGAAAGTGTAAATTTAAATGAGTATCTTTGACAATAAATGAACTATGTTTTAAACTACTTTGTCAGCTGGAAGTATCTTCTGCTTGGTAGGGAGAGTGGACTGACTGCTCGAATAGTCAGTATTGGCAGATAACGGTTGTGCGGGTAAATGCTCATCAAAGTCACGCATGTATTATTAATATAGCAGAAATATGGGAGAGTACCCTGACTGCTACTCAAATTGAATATGATGAATATTTTATTCTTCAAGTCAGAGACTGGAACGATGAAGGGATAGAATGTAGAGTAGGATGCAGATTAGACAGACTAAACTGTTGTTGTACGACCTGCCGGACTCAGACCATAACAATTTGCACCAGATCCCAAAAATGTAGCAATAATTTGTGCCTGGAGACAACAAATTGGCTCCTTTTTAGATAGAACCCAAGCCCCTGGGTGAGGACCACATTCTTATGCGATAGAACCTGGTGACCTACATCTTAACCCCAATGCATGGGGATCCAATACCCACATCAGTAAACCCTAGATGAAACGTGGAGAACTAACACTTGGAAATGTGCATTACAATTACTAAGAAGATTGACTATAGCCAGTTAAAAAAAAATACAGGAACAGGTTCCTTTACAGGGAGCCACTGCAACTTCCTCAATACAATCCACCCATCAAGCTTTTAGATCTCTGACTATTCAGAGTTTGCAGACAGTATATGCAACACCTCCAGATGATGCTGAAGGAATTCTGAAGCAGCTACTTCAGAATGCCGGGAAGATACAGGCTTTTGGGCCAGTCATACTCCCCAACATATTCAGCCATTCCTATTCATGTTATTTTCCACAGTCTTGGTACCACCTTTACATGAGTGTGGAAATCAATATCAGATCCATGTGTGGATTTATAAACAAATAACTGGGGGTGATGTAGGTGGGGGATTTAGTACTGTGTTGAGTAAAATAGTCAAAAGCCAGGGCTTAAACACAGCTTATAAGATTGGAGAACAAATGGCAAGAGACTGGGATGTAGTTCATTCTATAAGGTTACCCCTTTACTGGGGAAAACCCCTGCATGATGTGTGGAATAGTCCTTCATCAATGATTTTAGGTTGTTGAAGAGATCCTACACATTCACTGCTGGTAGCAACTCAGAGAAAACAAAATGTAAAGAAAGGGAAGGCAAACATTAATGCGATAAAAACTGTGCAAGAGAATTTTAGCAACAATTCTACTCAAAAATCTCCATTTCTACTCAGAATTCTCCATCTGACAAACAGGACACAGGCGTACTATGTCAGTGCTGGCATTTTTGCCATAATTTGACCCTGCCATTTTGATACAGCAGCAATCATTATAACAAATGCTACAAGGATTGACACATAATGAAGTATTATTCTTTCATAGATCCGGCCAATTGTTTCTTTTTACATTTTGTAAGTGCAAAACATAAAACTAATTGAAAGAAAACACAGAGCTGGGAATGCATGTCTTAGATTTATTTTTACTTTGAAAGTGACAGACAGAGGCTATGTAATTAACATCAAAAACTTCAGCTCTCCCATACAAAAGTAAATTTCCTAGGTATGACAATTACCAATTCGGAACACAGACAAACCCTTGAATTAAGACAAAAAGTCACTCGTTTAGGATATCCAAAGATCACTGAAAGACCTATTGAATTACTGAATACTGGAACTTTCATACCTGACTATATTCAAGTCTTAAAACCATTACATGACAGATATAAATAGAAATATGCAAAACCTTTTGTTTTTACCCCAGAAGAATATAAGATACTACAGAATTACAGTCCAGCAAGCAAGAGACCAAACAAAATCCCTTGTGCTCCAAATTTGTGTTTCTCCAAAAATCTCTGCAGCCAGCTACTATAATAAGGGAGAAGATACACATTCCCCCATACAGGATACCTCATATAAACACACTCCAACAAAAGAGAAACTTACTGCCTAAGAATGATGTCTTGCTAGGTTATTCCATATGTTTATTGCAGCAAGACCACTGCAAGTGGGCAAACCAATTATTACACAAACAGAGTTTGTGGTTTAGAAAAATGACAGAATATTACCCACAAATGAGTGGAGAGCTACCCGAGCTAGATTTGGGAAATAGCAAACACTTCAGCAAGACAACACATTAAAGTGGGAATATGTTCCTGAGAGCTATGAATTGCAGTCCTTATTTGTCATGGTAGATGCAGAGCTATCTTCTCTATGACCTAATGTAGCAGTACGTCCTTTAGAGCATTATTCTCAAACATGGTACTGTGATGTAGCAACAATGAGAATCCAGAAAGATAGATCCACTCAATTATAATCCCTGCTCTTGATTATAAAAGGAAAAATTGATTGTAAACTGAATTTGAACCATATAAATTGCAAGAGCATCCTTTAGTGAATCATACAGCGCAATTTGCAGAGGTCGAAGCCCCAGAATGAAGTCGAGAATAAGTAAATACAACAGAACCAGTCAATATGTACTGAGCAACACACACTAAATGCTGGAGGAACTCAGCAGGCCAGGCAGCATCTATGGAAAAGAGAACAGTCAATGTTTCTTGCCGAAACCCTATGGCAGGACTGAAGAAAAAAATCTGAGGAGTAGATTTAAAAGGTGGGGGGAGGGGAGAGAGAAGCACAAGGTGATGGGTGAAACCTGAAGGGGAGGGATGAAGTAAAGAACTGGGAAGTTGATTGGTTAAAGAGACAGCAGGCCATGGAAGAAAGAAGGGTTAATCTACTCCTCAGCTTTTTTTTTTCTCCAGTCCTGCCGAAGGGTTTCGGCCCAAAATATCGACTGTACTCTTTTTCATAGATGCTGCCTGGCCTGCTGAGTTCCTCCAGCATTTTGTGTTCAGATGCTCAGATTTCCAGCATCTGCAGACTTTCTCTTGTTTGTGATTATGTACTGACTTTATTTAGGTTAGAAATGCGGTGGAATGAGATCTTCCTTTCTGGTCAGCTACTGGTTGGAGAACACACAGAGGTAAACTGCTTCCACATTTGTCCATGTGGAAGAATATTTATGTATTATTATTGACTCGACTATTTGTACAGGTGTTACACATCCTGGGATATACTGCAGGATTCTTACACAGCTCTGGTAATAAACTAGCCAATAAATAAGTAATGAACAAATTAAGCAAGCTGTAGGGATGTTAGGGAGGCCAGGGTTTTGGTAGAAACTAAACAGAAATAAAAATAAACAGAACGATGTGATAAGAATTCTGTTAGATATTGCTAAACCCAATTTCAAAGAATTTCAAAATTGTTACAAATATAAAGTTTCACCAAAGCAAATGTTTGGCTATACCGGACTAAAAAAAATAAGAAACGAATACCTTCTTCCCACAAGTGGGAAGCACTGATTTGATAAGTCGACCAAGGATTTGGACACAATCATTGTGGTGGCAAGATTGATCAGCCGTGTTGAGTGATCGTAAGCAAATCATTGCAAATTGTAAAGAAAGTCTGCCCTATAATAAAGGAACAGTCACAAGACCACCTCCTCTCAGACAAAAAAAGCAACCCACATTATCAGAAATCTAATAGGTATACTCTTGTGATAATTGATTTTGGATGGGATATATGTGTTTCAGCTCTATGATTCCTTGTAGTGACACCATAACTGCCACGGCACAGCAAAATTCCATATTCCCACATGCTGGCACCTCACCTGCATACATGCCGACCAAGGGTCTTCCTTCAGTACTAGAGGTTTTCAGTTTGTGTGTGAACAAACAGGTATGCCAGTGGAGTACAGCATTCTATTCCAGCTACAAAGAGTGAAGGAATCGAGTGATTACGCAAGGCCTGGCATAGCTGGTCTACTCGAAAGGCAAAGTATGCGACACTTAGTGTAACCTACTTGGTAGGGGTTCTTGGTGATGAAAGCAGCATCCATTGTTAAGGACCCATTCCACCCAGACCATGTTGTCTTATTGCATAGGAGCTTCAGGACCCACACCACCAGGTTCAGGGACAATTATCACCTCTCAACGATCAGGCTCTAGAACCAGTGGGGATAACTTCACTCAACTTCACTTGCCCCATGACTGAACTATTCCCACAATCTATGGACTCACTTTCAAGCACCAGATATTTCATGCTGTAGACATTTATTGTTTATTTATTTATTATTATTATTATTATTATTATTATTATTATTATTTCATATTTTTCTTTAGTACTTGCACAGATTGTTGTCTTTTGTACATTGGTTGTTTGTTCACTCTGTTGGGTGCAGCTTTTCACTGCTTCTATTACATTTCTTGGATTTACTGAGTCTGCCTGCAAGAAAACAAATCTCAGTGTTGTATACTGTTTGGTGACACATATATTATTGGATAACATACTTAATTTGAACTTTAAACTTTGAACTTCACACTTCTCTCTGAAGTTTAAATGTCAGTAAACAAAATGCCAATTGTGAAAATTGGAGTTCACAACAACGTTACACCATACTTCTTAATGTACAGTGTCCACCTAAATACACCCCTGATTGCCAACTCAGACCAGCTACTGCCTCAACTCAATACAACTCTCCTCGAGGAATTGAGAGTTTATGGGAATTCAAGGGAAAGCAAAAGAACCTGACAAGACAGCTTGAAGACCACCAAAAAGGAGACTGGGTCCAAGAAAAGAAATTCCACCCTATTTTCCATCCTAAATGGATAGCCCCTTGTCTCATTACCCAAGTAACTGAGACCATGAGAGGGAACATGACTGTAAATAAAATTGTTTCCATTGATAATATCAAACCTGCCCCAGGAGGATTTATTCCTATAGAAAGAGTGGAAACCTTCTATTGTACATCAGTCCACCACAAAACCCCGACACCTCTGCGGGAAGGAGGATGAGATGTATTGAAAAGATTAAAAAAACAGGCTTAGATCTGAAAAGCTTTGTAAAATTTCCTGTTTACTAGTGGAAGAGTTCACAGATACATTCCCCAGGATAATACATTCAAAGTCCATTGTTGTTTTCAGAGCAAGACAGACTCAAACTCTTCCCTCAAATCCATTCAGGACCCCAAACCTTTCTCCCAAGTGAGGCAACCAGGTAGTTTGCCTACTGGGAGTACATTGGAATCGATGACATTGTCATCTACTAAGGTAAACGGAGCCGACTCCTGAGGATAAGCAGGGCAGTACTGTGAGGAACATGTTTTTTGATATCTTGAATGCCGTCAATACTTCACAGCCCTCGTTGCTGGGGGAAAAGCTCTGTTCAAGGCAGGTTGGCACTCCCATTGTATCCCGAATAATGGACTACCCGGCTGGCAGACCACAGTTTGTGTGGTTTCAGAGCTGTGTGTCAAACATGGCTATAAGTAGCATTGGGGCCCCATAGGGGTCCGTATTGGCTCCCTTCTTGTTTACTCTGTATATCTCAGACTTCTGATAGAACAATGAACTATGTCATCTGCAGAAATTTTCTGATGACTCTGCAATAGTTGGGTAGATAAAGGGAAGATGGGAGGATGAATACAGGGCCCTAGTGGAAGACCATGTTAAATGGTGCAAGCTGAATCATCTGCAGCTCAACATCAGTACAACAAAGGAGATGCTGATAGGCTTTAGGAAGACTAAGCCTGCACTGTTCCCTGTTACTATTGATGGTGAGAATGTGGATGTGGTGGAGACTTACAAGTACCCGGGGGTGCACCTGGATGACAGACTTGACTGGAGCACCAACACAGAGGCTGTGTCCAAGAAGGGCGAGAGTCACCTCTACTTCCTGTGGAGACTGAGGTCCTTTGTTGTATGCAGGCCTTTCCTTCACATGTTCTACCAGTCTATTGTAGTACAATCTTCGATGCAGTGGTGTGCTGGGGCAATGGCATCAACATGGGTGATGCCAACAGATTCAATAAACTGATTAGAAAGGCTGGCTCTGTTATAAGAATCAAACTGGACACACTGAAGTCTGTGGTAGAAAAAAGGACGCTATAGAAAATTCTGGCAATTCTGGACAATGTTTCTCACCCTCTGCAAGCCGCCTTGGCTGAACAGAGTAGCACTTTTTGTAATAGACTAAGATAACTGTGTTACTCCAAAGAGCGCTATATGACATAATTCTTACCCCCAGTCATTAGGCTTTATAATGAGTTAACCTATAGCTGGAGAAGTGATGACTCCTTCTGTTAGACAGTTTGAGGCAACTTATTTTTTATTCTTTCTTACCTCTCTTGTGTATTTATATATCTGTGCACTTGGAATGCTACCGTGACACTGAAATTTGCTTTGAGATCAATAAGTTATCTATATATCTGCTAGCATTGTCTATTGCATCCGATGCTCCCGATGCAGCCTCCTTAACATTGGCGAGACTCATCATAAATTGGGAACCACTTCATTGAGCACCTCTGCTCCATCCATCAAAAGCAGAACCTCCTGGTAGCCAAACACTTTAATTCCAATTCCCATTCTCGTTTTGACATGTCAGCCCATGGCCTCCTCTTGTGCTATGATGAGGTCACCCTGGAGATAGAGGATCAACACATTATATTCCATCTGGGTAGTCTCCAACCTGATAGAATGAATATCAATTTCTCCTTCCAGTAACATTTCCCCCTCCCCCTCTCCTCTTCTTCTATTCCCTATTCTGGCCTCTTATTTCTTCTTACCTACCTATCACCTCTTCTTGGGTCCCCTCCTCCTTCCCTTTCTTTTATGATCCACTCTCTTTTCCTGTCAGATTCCTTACTCACCAGCCCCTTACTTTTCTTATCCACCTTGCTTCACCTATCACCTTCTCGTTAACCTCCTTCTCCTCCCCCCACCTTTTTATTCTGGCATCTTCCCCCTTCCTTTCCAGTCCTGAAGAAGGGTCTCATCCTGAAATGTCTACTGTTTATTCATTTCTATAGATGCTGCCTGATCTGCTGAGTTCCTTCAGCATTTTGTGAGTATTCCCCAGGAAGAAACTTTTGCTTTTGCTATTCTTTACGTTTAATATTTGTGCTTTTAACAATATTGTTCACTTCTGCCTTATTTACCATTTGCTTTTTTTGCAGACGAAGTCACATTTACTACAGAAATCGTCCAATCTGGCTCGGACATCCCTAAAATTAATGACTCAGAGAATATTAGTTTAAGGGGATCTGTGAGCAATGATGATTTTAATTTAAATATGACTGAATGGTCCTTACCTCTTGGTCATATGTGTACTAAAACACTGGAACCCTTAGTTATTGTCTTTGGCAAAGTGAGTTTCCATCCACTTAATCGGTCACTCTGACCATATTGTAGATGAAATGAATATACTTTAGATACATGGGAAGGCACAGAATCACTTGTGGAAATCATTAACAACACCCCAACAAAACTGAAAGATTCCAGCCTAGATACTGAATGTAAACTAATAGAGGAATCCCTTGACATGGATTCCTCCACACTTGAAGAGAAGTATAAACATTGTTATGTCATTAAATAGTCCCTCTCATGGGAACATGATATTAAAATCGTTAGACTAGAACATTGTGAAAAATCTTTTTAATGAAGAGATTTCTGCATTAGACAGATATCTTATTGCATTCTCCCTTTATAGCCAACAGGTATACGAGCATACAAAGATTTTAGACGTTTCAATTTCTCCAGTTATGGCCGCTATTTTACTTCCTTGTTAAATGTCAAGTTAACATGATAAATTTCTGTTTTTCCGGATTATGTTCGAAATGGTTCAGTGAAGTCCTTGAACCAGGTTTTTACATGAGAAGAAAGGATGGAAAGATGCACTGAAGCAGAAGCTAAGAGGAAACATAAATGTTTTCCTCCCTGGTCTACCGAAATTGATAAGTCCAATAAGCTTTTTAGAGATTTTAGTCCCATAGACTACTGTATCTACGCAGATTTTCTATTTGCCCTTAATTAAACATTCATTTGTAAGGTGTTATTGGTACTGTGGTGTCAACAAAAATTAGTTAAGAAATATTATGAATTCAATTGTATTTCAGATTGACTTTGACTACAAGTTGAAAAGCGAGAAAACACATTTTGCTATTGGAGACCTATAGATAATGTTAAACTTTGGGGTTACACAGATAACATTATTTCCAAAATAGACAATGTTACAATGAATAAATCTACAGAGTGTTGCATATCTCAAGACCATATTGCAAGTCCAGTTTTAAGGAACAATTTATGATAGATAAGACAAAACATTTTCTGGAAGGACTTGACATTCGTCTACAATGGCTAGAAGAAACTCAGTCAAATTAAAAGAACATTTCTTTATACATTGCAAGAGTAACAGAACAGACACAGTCTTTTCAAACTTGCCTTTGCCAACTCACACTAAGTCCTTGATTGTCTTAGCGCTCTAGCTGAAACATTAGCTAAGACTTTCTAGCTGTTGCAAATTTAACTTCCGCTGCAGTGAATGCAGTTTCTGGGTGGATTGACACTACTTTAAATTAGGTTACAATGGACAACTCCCCTAGCCATTGGAAATATTATTTTTGTAGTGCTCATTCTGTTGAGACGTTGAAACCAAAAGATGGAAATTGGTGATTTCTGTTTTTTGTATAATGGTTTCACTCTTAAAACTTCTCGCCTCATCTGGAGTTGGGCTGGGATGATTCTGTTGCAAATATTTGGTCTTATTACATAATCCCACAGAAAGATGAGTTAAACATTATTTTTCACTTACTATCTGTATGTTGCGTATTTTCTTTCTAATATTGGAAACTGTATATATATGTAGGTTAGCAGTGTAATTTGGTTAATAGGGTCAAATTCTGCAAATTCTGATCAATACATTTTGGTCCAATTAAGCAGCTGCCCAATTAGCTGAAGTTTCATGGAAATAGTGAGAAATGTATAAAGCATGTATAAAAAATGTATAAACTACCCCTTAACTGAGTAACAAATAATTTAAATGACATACAGAACAAATTCAAATACTACCAAAACCACTACAGTACTATAAAACTGCATAAGTTTGTTAAATTAGTGATGGAGGGATTAATCCAGTGTACACTGCTGCGTTCTCTTGATGGTCCGTAAATGAACAAAATTAGTGCATTCACCTAGTGCAGATAATGGACTGTGTTTAAAACAATGCTCTTGATGATTGCATCCTCCAAATCGTCATTTTCATTGAAACATTCAAGATAATCGTCAGTACCTTCAAATTCTTCATAGTCCTAACTTGTTGAAGTAGTACAGTCGTTTCATTTTCACTCTCAGCTATTTCTGGGCTCTTCAAGCCTGAATGCTTGAAATTCATCATCATCAGGTGCCATGCCAAGATTGAGCTTTGACTCTCATGGCCCACACACTCCTGTTTCGGGTCAAGTGGATTAATTCATTGGTGTTCATTTCCAGTTCTCTGGCTGCTGGCTCCATCATCATTTGTCTTTGTCTTCCTCTTGCTTTCTTCCCTTCAGTCTTTCCCATAATTACAATGCATTCTAACTCTTCTTTCCTAATCACATGTCCAATGAATTTACGTTCCCTTTTCATGATCTCATACATTATTTCTCTTTTTGTGTTTGCTCTGTTCATAACATCCTCGTTAGATATTCCTTTGATCCATGATATTCTTTGCATCCTCCTCAAAAACCACATCTCTGCTGTTTCAGTTCATTTCCTCATGTTACTGGATATTGTCCAACATTCTGAGCCATATAACATAACTGGATAAACGTAACATTTCAGTACTCTGAGGCGGGTTGTCATGCCAAGTTTAGTGTTGGTCAGTATACTCTTCATTCTCGTAAAAGTGTCTTTTGTCATCCCTATTCTTCTTTTGATGTCCATGTCACACCTGCCATCTGATGTCACCCAGCTTCCTAAGTATCAAAAGTTCTGTACTTGCCTTATGTCTTCCCCATTTATTTTCAGCCTACAGATAGGATTCTCGGGGGACTTCCGGTAGCGCTCATGGAGTGAAGTCGCGTTCTTGACTCGCTCCATTACCTCTGAGTTTTTTTTTCTATGATCAGCTATACTTTAATTAACCATTAAGGTATCAACTCTTACAATACTTTGAATTAAATTGAACTCTCTGATAACTGGATGAAACTTAGATCTGCTATGTCTAAGAACGGGAAAAACGGCAAGGATGGTAAACCTCCGGTTAAACCGAAAGGCATGGATCTTCCTCCGACTGAATCACCGGTGACTTTGAAAGCTATATCGGAGTTAATTCAGAGGGAAATTTCAACCTCTGTTAGGGAGATGATTCGTATGGAAATTGCAGGTTCTGTTATGGACCTGATTCATACGGAGATCTCAATTAATCTCCAGAAAATTGCCGATTCAGTCGATAAGATGCAAACATCCATTGCGGAACATCAGTCGGCTATATCTGATCTTCAAAAATCTGCACAACAAAGTGAGCTTAAGATGGGGAAAATCGAAGAAATAATTAATGTAATGAAGAAGAAACTTGACTTTTTGACTTTTAAAAACTCTGACTTGGAATCTAGGATGCGACGGCAGAATTTACGAATGACTGGGGTGCGTGAAGCTGTTGAATCTAATAACCCCATGAAGTTTTTTTCTCAACTTTTAAAAAATGCATTCCCTACTGTATTTCCTGACCAACCACCGCTACTGGATCGTGTTCACAGAATCCCATCACACTCGTCTAGGTCAGATAGACCTAGGCATGTTATTTTACGTTTTCATTACTTTCAAGATAAGGAGAGACTGTTTCGATTCGCTCGATCTAAAGGTTTCATTGATTTTTCGGATCTTAAGTTCTGATTCGTGGAAGATTTCAGTAAACCAATCTGGGACCAACGGGTTCGCTACAGATCTGTGATGTCGGAATTCTATAAGATGGATTTAAGACCAGCGCTGCTGTACCCTGCACGTCTAAGGATTCGCATGTCAGATGGAGTCCTTCGTTTTTTTGATTCTCCATCGGATGCCCAGAGTTATCTGGATCAATTGTCACCTTTAACATCTTAATTGCTATTTTTTTTAATTATCTCCGTTGATCGGAGGCTGTGAATTGGTTGGTTTTAACTTTTTCGTGCCCTATTTGGGCAGAAAAGTTTATTTTTTTGATTTCTTAATATGGTTGCTAAACTTTCTTTTTAACTGCGTCATTTCTTTCTTTTCCCAGGGGATTTTGGGTGGTTACTTCCTGTTTGTCATCTTACGTATTTCCTGTGTGGCCTTAAATTTTGTAGTTTTTTAAAAAATTTTATTTTGTTTTGCTTTTTATAACTAGTTTATGTTAATAATCTTATTTTTTCTTGTTGTTTTTTTGTTTATTCATGGGTTTGGGGTTTATTGTGGTTTTTTTTAATATATATTTTCTGGCTTTTGTTCTGTTGTGTGTGTATTTTAATTGAGTTACCTTTTTTTTACTTTTTTACTGTTTTACAATTAGCTGATCTTTTTCATATTTATACCTTTTTTTAAGGGAGCGTATACCGGAAGTCATGGGGGTAGTTTTAGCGCTTGCTTCTTTCCGGCGGGTCTGCTGTAGATTTTGCCTTGGGGTCTTGGGGCGGGGTGGTGGGAGGGGCTTCACGTTTTAGTTTTTTTCTCTTTGGGCTATATATATTATTGAAGTACTGGTTGCGTCCTTTTTCCCGGTATCTTTTGTATGTTCTGTTTCCTCTCCGGGTTCGTGGGTCGAGCCTATCGTCAATCCCCCTCGATGTGGGTTGACTTTAGGATTTATGGAGTCTATTATTAATTTTGTCTCCTGGAATACTAACGGTCTTAATCATCCTATTAAAAGGAAAAAAGTTTTTAAAGTGTTCCGGAGACTTAAAGCACAAATTTTATTTTTACAAGAGACCCATGTACGGAGGGGGGACAGACTACGTTTTTTTAAATTCTGGAAGGGACAACAATTTCATTCGAACTCCAATGCTAAGATTCGAGGTGTCTCTATTTTTATAGATTCCTCAGTTACTTTTATACAACAGGATATTATTTCTGATCCGAATGGTAGATTTTTATTGGTTAGTGGTTTACTATTTAATAAAAAAGTAGTTTTGGTTAATGTTTATGCTCCTAATATGGATTGTCCGGAATTTTATAAATCATTGTTTAATCAGTTTCCGAATTTGAACGAGTTTTCATTGATTTGGGGCGGAGATCTTAATACCTGCTTGTCTCCAGCTTTGGACCGTTTGGCTCCTTTACGGACCTTACCTAATAAATCTGCAACTTTGATTAACTTTTTCCTTTCTGATTCTGGGTCGACGGACATTTGGCGTTTTCTGCATCCTCAGGAAAAAGATTTTTCCTTCTTTTCACATGTTCATCATTCCTATTCAAGAATTGATTTTTTTTATTGATTCTCGTCTTATTCCTTCAGTGATTAAATGTGATTATGATTCTATAACCATTTCGGATCATGCTCCACTTAAGCTTTCTATTAAAATTATGGCCAATATACAAAATAATAGACAATGGCGTTTTAATTCGCTGTTGCTTCAGGATTCGGACTTTGTTAACTTTATGAATGAACAGATTGAGCTTTTTTTTACAATTAATCATACAGAGGATATCTCGGTTAACACTCTTTGGGACACTTTTAAAGCCTATATTCGTGGTCAGATTATTTGGTATTCTGCTGCTTTGAGGAAGAAACAGAAGCAGGAGGAGATGGCAATTGTGGACAAGATTAAAGAAATTGATAAGAAATATGTTATGGCTCCTTCTGAGGAGTTATACAAACAAAGAACTGAACTTCAAATGGAACACAGTTTATTACTATCGTCCTCGATTGTAAACCAATTAAAGAAAACAAGAAGTGAATTTTATGTTCACAGTGACAAAATTGGCAAGCTGCTGGCTAATCAATTGAAATATAATTATGTTAAATCTCAAATCAACCAGATTTATGACCAAAATGATCAATTGATACTGGATCATGTGGGGATTAATCAAAACTTTTGTGATTTTTATTCTTCTTTATATCAATCAGAGTCTCCTCAAGATTCTAAATATATGAATGATTTTTTAGATAAGTTAGACTTCCCTAAGATTTCACAGGATATGTCTTCTATATTAGATACTTCCATTACTATGGATGAGATTAAGAATGTTATTTTTTCTATGAATCTGGGGAAAGCTCCTGGCCCGGATGGGTTTACCATTGAATTTTATAAATGTTTTGCTTCTTTATTGATCCCTTGGCTCTGTAGGGTCTTTGAGGCTTCTCTGAAACTTGGTAAACTTCCTGAATCTTTTAATAGAGCGTCAATTTCTTTAATACTAAAGAAGGATAAAGACCCTGCTCAATGTGCATCTTATAGACCAATATCTTTATTAAATGTTGATTCTAAAGTTTTTTCTAAGTTATTAGCAAATAGACTAGAAAAAGTACTTCCTTCTATTATTTCGGAAGACCAAACGGGTTTTATTAAAGGTCGTTACTCTTTTTATAATATTCGTACATTGTTAAATATTGTTTATACTCCCTCACAAAATGTTCCTGAGTGTGTTATTTCTTTAGACGCCGAGAAAGCTTTTGATAGAGTAGAATGGCCCTATTTATTTAAGGTGCTTGAAATGTTTAATTTTAGCTTGAAATTTATATCCTGGATTAAACTGTTATATCATTCCCCTGTAGCCTCGGTCCGTACTAACTCTTTAAACTCACCTTTTTTTCCTCTCTTTCGAGGTACTCGACAAGGCTGTCCTCTTAGTCCCCTATTATTTGATATTGCATTAGAACCTCTTGCAATTGCCATTCGAGAATCTTCAAATATTACTGGGATAACTCGGGGATTAAAGTCCCATAAATTATCACTCTATGCTGATGATTTACTGTTATATATTTCTAATCCTGAGAAATCCATTCCTGCTGTTTTAGAGTTATTAGCACAATTTGGTTTTTTTTCAGGTTATAAATTAAATCTTAGTAAGAGTGAACTTTTTCCGATTAATAAACATCTTCCCTTATATTATAAATTTCCATTTAAATTGATTGATAATTATTTTTCTTATCTTGGGATTAAAATTACTTGTAAATATAAAGATTTATTTAAGATTAACTTTTTACCATTAATAGATCATATTACTCAACTTTCATCTAAATGGTTTCCCTTATATTTAACTTTGATTGGTCGTATTAATGCAGTTAAGATGTTTTTTTTGCCAAAATTTTTATATGTGTTTCAGGCATTACCAATTTTTGTTCCAAAATCTTTCTTTGATAAAGTTGACTCTAAAATCTCTTCATTTATTTGGCAGAATAAGAATCCGAGACTGGGTAAAATACATTTACAGAAAGCTAAGAGAGATGGAGGTTTAGCATTAGCTAACTTTAGATTCTATTATTGGGCTATTAATATTCGACATATGAAATTTTGGTTACTTGATCAGGATATACTATCTATTCCTAAATGGGTAGCATTGGAACTACAATCTGTTCAGGGTTATACACTTGGCTCTATTTTAGGCTCCTCTCTCCCCTTTGATTCGAAACGCCTTAAGCAGGTCTCTAACCCGATAGTTAAATATGCTTTGCGCATTTGGTTTCAATTCAGAAAATTTTTTGATCTTAATCAATTCGGGTTAGCGATTCCTATTTTAGGTAACATATTTTTTCCTCCCTCTTTTACGGATCGCGCTTTTCAAACCTGGAAGACTAAGGGTATTTTACGGTTTTTGGATTTATTTTTAGATGGTTCCCTTATGTCTTTTGAACAATTATCTAATAAATATAATTTATCAAGAATACATTTTTTTAGATATTTACAAGTTAGAAATTTCCTAAGTACTATACTTTCTTCCTTTCCAATGCTTCCTCCTACATATATTTTAGATTCGATAATTAACCTCAATCCATGTCAGAAAGGTGCATCGGTTATGATTTATAATATTATTATGAAACTTAGGAAAGCTCCATTTGATAAGATTAGGGTAGATTGGGAACAGGAATTGGGGCTTACCATTTCTGTGGATGATTGGGGGCAGATTTTACAATTAGTTAATACTTCCTCTATTTGTGCTAAGCATTCCCTAATTCAATTTAAAGTGGTTCATAGAGCACGTATGTCCAAAGATAAGTTAGCGCGTTTTTACTCGCATATTAATCCTTTATGTGATAGATGTTCGGGGCAGATAGCCTCTTTAACTCATATGTTTTGGTCTTGTCCTACTTTGGAAACTTTTTGGAGAGATATTTTTAATATTATTTCTAAGGTATTAAATATAGATATCTCTCCTCACCCTATTACTGCTATCTTTGGACTTCCCAAAATTTCTAGTAATCTTTCCCCTTCAGCCCGTAGAATGATCGCATTTCTTACTTTAATGGCGAAAAGATGTATTTTACAACATTGGAAAGAGCTTAATGCTCCAACTACCTTTTTTTGGTTCTCTCAGACGATTTTATGTTTGAATCTGGAGAAAATTAGAAGCAACCTTTATGATTCTTCATTTAAATTTGAACAGATTTGGGGACCTTTTATTCGATACTTTCATTTAATGTAATACATACCCTTCTTGTTTTTTTTCACTGTTTTTAATGGAGGTCGGGATTGAGGACGTGATTTTAAGTTTAACTCTGTTTGGTTTCAAGTTAGCCCATTGCTTTGCTTTGCTTTTAGTTAGTTGCACGGTGGGTTTTTTTTTGGGGTTTTTTTTTTCTTTTTTTCCATCGATATATATATAAAATTTAGTATACTATTATGTTATCTTGGTTTTTTTATGTTTAAATTACATTGTTTGTAGTATTTTTTTTTGATATTGATACCTTCTGGAATTTTATTATATTTTAACATTGTATTAATGTTTATATGGTTTACCTTTTTGTATACTTATTCAATAAAAAGATTTAAAAAAAAACCAGATAGGATTCTCCTTCTTTTTGGATATCGCCATACATTCTGTCTTTTTGCAATTGATAGCTAGACCGATTTTTGCACTTTCCTCTACAACTATATCAATTAAGTTTTGTAGTTCTTCCTCCGTACTTGCAATTAACACAGTGACATCTGCATATCTCAAATGATTAATGTTTTCACCGCCAAACTTTGATTCCAAAGACGTCTCTTACTTTTTGTAATAAAAAGAAAAAAGCACAAAGAATAAATGGATGACAGATGAAATCAAAAATCTCATGGAAGAAAAAAGACTGAAGAAATCAAATTCTACGGAATATATAGTCCTTAGACAAAAAAGTTAAAAGCTTATGTCAAAAAGCAGGAGAAGAATGTGAGTAACTAGAAAGAATCCCTATTACTGATCCAAAAAGTGTACATCAACAAATCAAGAATATCACTGGTAAAAAGCTCCTCTGTTCTTCAGGTGGATGCTTGAAAGCAAAGGACAGTGCCATTAACATGTAAAAAGATGAGATTATGAGCAGATGGACTGAGTATATTCAGGAATTGTTTGAAGATGATCGAGGTGAAAAACCAGAAATTAAGAAGAACATTGAAGGTCCAAGTATTTTAAAATCTGAAGTTCGTAATGCAATAAATAAAATGAAGAAAGGAAAGGCAGCAGGCCCTGATGAATTAGTAATAGAACACATTATCGCCCTTGAAAATTATGGTATTGAAAAGCTTTCTGATTTAATCAATGACATTTATGAGACTGTAATAATACCAAAGAGATGAAATAATCAGTATTTATCACTCTTCTTATGAAACCTGGAGCAATAGAATGTAAATTACATAGGACCATAAGTTTAATGAGTCATATCACTAAGATACTTCTAAGAATTTTGATGACAAGCACTAAAAGTAGGATACAAGCTGAAATAGGTAAAGAACAATGTGGTTTTATGAAAGCCAAAGGTACAAGTCACGCAGTATTGATGTTAGGGATACTATCAGAACGAGCTATTCAAAAAGATTTATTTGTTTGTTTTATTGACTACACAAAAGCATTTGATAAATTCATGCACAATACGTTATTTTAAATATTAAAGAAAACTCTAGATCTAGATTCAAGAGACCTCTGCCTAATCAGGAATCTGTACTGGGAACAAACTGCCACTGTAAGAATAGATGGAGAGGTGAGTCAGTTTACGAAAATCAAGAGAGGCGTTAGACAAGTGTGTATTTTCTCCCCTGATTTTTTTAATGTGTACAGTGAAACAATGTTTAATGTGCTTGAAATTACAGTGAGCAAAACGGTCCAAATTGTCTTACTGCTTATTTCTCACCAAGCAGTGACAAGAATGATTGCCTTTTGAACACAAACACACAGCAGTGACGATATTTAAAAAATATTCGTTCTATGCATGGTGTGGTGTCCCACAGCCAATATGACATGCACGCGACTGACACTAGTTAGAAACTGTTCGGCAATAGTGTCCTGTCCCATTTAAGTGACATAGTGTTCCAAATAAGCAAAAGGAATCACGACTATTTTCTCAATTTGCTTTTCTTTTTTAAGTGTCATCCCACATAAGTGGCTGCCCTGATTAACCTATGGCCCAATTAACCAGAATCCACTGTATATTGTTGTTAAGGTTTTATATAATTTACTTTGTAAATGAGTTGATCACTTCTGATGATGACATGATATTCTCGTGGTTTACATCTTTGATTTTCAAGCCATTCATCTTACTATATTTTCTGAGTTACATTGTACAAAGGTAAAGACTTACTAGGAGGAGAAATATGGCTGTACCTGAGGAATACTGCACTCCTGATAACTGTTTGTTACCTATTTGGGTAAGATTTGTTTGAAAAGGGAGAAGTAATCCCAGAGCCTCCATGATCTACAAAGCATTATATGGTTACTTGAAAGGCCTTTGCTTACTGTTTGGGTGTAAGCATATTTTGTGTATGTGGTATTCCTGCAATGCAACAATAGGGCCACTCAGTCTATTAATATTGTTATTTGTGTTATGTTTAATGTTATTAGAATAACTTGTGTATTTGGTAGATAAAATCCCATGGTTTGACAGAACAGTCTGAACAGTCTTGTTCAATGTAAGTTCTCTGGGAAAAACACAGAAGTTCTCAGTCAGATCCAATCCTTAACAAAGTAAAGAGGGAAGACCTGAACAATTATACACAAAATCCTGAATCATGAAAATGGGAAGAAACTTGGGCAGGTAGTATGGTCGGTATTGGAATGTTAAGTCACAGCATATTAGTAGGTATTCACTGCAATGGAAGGGACAGAATCAATCCCTATGTATTGATACTTTTTTAGGAGCTTAGAATTTAAGTTATAGACAGAATCCTCAACAGGGGAACTATGCTCTGCTTTGCTTTTGTGATTTTATGTATATTATTATACTGTAGAATAATGCAGCTGATGGATGTAAGTTTTATAACTAAGATGAAAAATTACTAATCCTTAGATAAAAGCAGACAGCAGTATGTGATCAGTAACTTGTTTATGAAATTTATTTTTCAGGGAACCTGATTAAAGTCATGCACCACATTGGAAGCAATATGAACACCGCTGTGAAAGAGATGAATTATTTTCAGCTTGTTGAGAGACATTGCCAGCTGACCTGCGATGATCTGATGGTAACAGAGACAGTAATTTAAACTTGCACCATGGAAATGGTAAGAACTACTGGTGGGGAAGAAGGTCTTAAAGATTAACTTAATGCGAATTGATAATGTGGATTTTGATGAGCTGTATTGCAAGTTTGTGGAAAATTGTAATAGTGACATTCCTTTGAAGTTTAGGAAATGTGTTCAGCTGAGATTGAGGAAGTAGATACATAACAGAGAAAATCATACAGAAATCCATACATTGGGAAGTATTCTATGAGTGCTTTGAGTTTCAGGGTGAAGAGAGCCTTTTCTAGCACTGGTAACCTACTGGAATGATGGGTTGTTTGCAAAAGGAGTCTTGATCTCGAAGCTGATATTGGTAGGAAGAATTTGGGTTAGAAATCTTCATTTAGGAAGAGGGAGGTGCAATGGATACTCACTATTTGGTTGTTTGCTAAGTTTGCTTTCTAAATAATAGCTGCCTGTCGTCAGATCAAAAACACTTATGATTAAACTTCCAACTAACACTTTGTTTAGTTTCTGGTCATAAATGGAAGTCAGTCTTTAGTTCTTAAAATGTAAATGGTAAACAGTAATCAGACTGAAGTTAAAAAAGGTACACTCTATCGAACAGCTTTAGAAATGAACGCGGTACATAGAAGATGTTCTGCCTGTGAAGAGAAGATGGTGGCTCACAGCATCCTGTCTTGCTGCTCAAGGTGCAGTATAAGACAGTGGACTGTTTCACACAGACAAGCTGACTCTTAAGTTGCTGAGTTCAGGAAAGCTTACAGAACTGATGGAAAATATCGTTTAGCATTTCAATAACTGATGTGTTTATACTTCAGAGCTTTACGTTAGCTTTACATCTTTAATTGTGAATGGTGAGCTTTAAGCTGAGGGCTATGTCCTCAAAAATGCTTTTAGACCTTTTGTGTTAAAAAGATATCTGAGGGAATATATGTGTGTGAAGTCACTCAAGTGAGAGTAAAGGGGTATAAATATAGAGAACAGTTCAGACTTACTAGGAATGGGGTAAAGAACAATGAGAATCATGAAACAAACATGGGGTGAACAAGAACCTGTTCTTCTATCTCTGGTTTCTGCCACCAACTACTGGATTATCTGCAATGTGTGTATGTCAGCGGGTATGTCAACTTTTTCAGTTTATAGGAATTGTACCTGTGTTTTGGAAATGCCTTGTGTTTAAGAAATGCTTCGTGCTTAATAAATGCTTAGTGTTTATGAAATGTTTTGTGTTATAGAAATGGCTAGTAATTTAGAAATGCTTGAAAATGCTTCAAGATTCAAGATGATGATTCAATGATTCAAGATGAGATAGAAATCCTCTGTGGGAATTAGGAAATTTTAAGTTAGAAATCTTTTGAGTTTTATTTGTGTTTTTTTCTTTTTAAATCTTTTTATTGAATTAGTACACAAAAGGTAAACCATATAGGCACTGATAAACTGTTGCAATATAACTTTACAAGAGATATTAATACACAAAAAGAAGTTAGTACAAACAGTGCAGTTTAGATATAAAATAACAAGGTAATATAATAGTATACTAATTTTCAAACATGTCAATAAGGAGAAGGAAAAAAAACAAAAAAAAACAAAAAAAAACCCACTGTGCAACTAATCTAAAAAGCAAAGCAAAGCAATGGGCTAACTAGGTATCAAGTAGAGTTGAACAACTTAAAACAATCATGTCCTCAAACCTGACCTCCATTAAAAACAGTTAAAAAGCAAGACGTATTTGTGTTTTAAAAATGTGTGGGTTTAAGTGCGTATCACTGAAAATAAAAGAACTGTGTTTTAAGCTATATAGTTAGCTGGAAGTATCTTCTCCTTGGTAGGAAGAAGGGAACCACTGCTCAAATAACGGGCATTGGCAGCTGCACTCCCCATGAAGAATAGACAGGAAAGTGAGTACTGTTCTAAGGCAGAATTACCCTGATCCCCTGAATGTCACCACACACTGAAACCTTGAATATCTCCTCAACACCCTCCCACAGACATTGATCTGCTTTTAAAGCCCATTGTACGATTGAATCATAATTCTTGGTCTGGTGCTAAAGTGATGTTTTATAACGTTCTTTTATTAGCCAATACATTGTATTTCTATGGATTCTGCATCAGATTGCTGGAAGAATTGTTGTGGAAAATGCCATCATCACTACTGCAACACTAGGAGAATGGAGCCTTTACAGGAAGCAGGGTTGGAAGAGATGTAATCAGATAATTGTGGAAGACTGTGAGATTATATTAAATATTTTATCTGTTGTGATGCAGACACCTACCACACTAGAATTTCTGAAGAAGATGGCATCAACAAACAACAGGACCAAGGGCGACATCCTCCGGATGGTTCACAAAATGACTTCTTTAACTTCTTTTACATTTTCTTTTTCTTTCAAATGTGTTTCTTCTACTGTTGGAGCCTGTGATCTACATTTCAGTGGTGTGTTTTTCACCCAGTCAAGTGACCAGGTGCTTTGCTGTCTCCAAGGGTGTTTGGAGAAGCTTACAACTGTGAGACGAAGAAGCCTAGAGATGGGGTACAAGCCCATAATTGATTTGATTTCTTATCGATCTCACCAATTAAAGCATCGAGGAAGATTGAAATCGAGATGAGAGTGGGAGACGAGTGGCTGTTCAGCGCTCTACCAACCGCTTGCTCACTGTTACTGGAGGAAGATGTTTACGTGTGACAGTCTCCCTCTCTCTCTCTCATTTGCTGCTTCTAGAGAAAAGTCCTTGCATTCAGATGGTCTCCCTCTCCCTCAAAGCAGTTGGATGATGGTGCCGGAGTCCTGAGTCTTGGACAAGGTTTAAGTGATGCAGCTCAGGGATTGGACTCTGTAGTTCATGGTATGATGTGTTTCTGGTTTCTGGTAGTTCCAGTTTTTTAATTGTTATTTTGGGTGATCTTGATCGGGGCGGGCTGCAGATAATGAGTGGCACAGTGCTAGATTTAACTAGAAAGGAGCTGAATTAAATATGCTGGACTCATTCGATTTTGTATTTTATATTTTGTGTTTTACACTTTTTTTGCTATTTGCATGATTTTCTTTTTGCACATTGCAGAGGGGGTTTGATGATTTTCCTTGAATAAGTTCGATGGTTTTCTTTGTTTTCTGGCTACCTATGTGAAGATGAATGTCGGGGTTGTATACTGCATATATGCTTTGAAATTAAGTGTACTTTGGATCATTGAGACCTGTTTCGTTTTAATTGTCTGAGGTTATATAGCACCACACCCTCTTTCAAAACATGTATAACTTATTAGGCACATTTTTGAGCTGCAGTATTTGCTAACGTATCAGAATACAAAAGAACAACTTAAAGGCGGAGAAAAATTATGAGATATTTTGGAACAAACTAACTTATGTGAATGTATAAACATGCATTGAGAAATTTGACAGAAACTTGTTTATTTTCAAAATGAAATAAAATAGAATAAAGTATATATTATGCTTTATACCCTGCTTTTTCTGAAAGGTAATATCTAATTTATTCTGTTGTGAACTTTATTCAGCCTTTTCAACTCCTGGAAGCAATGAATAACTACAGAGATCCGACAAGAAGAAAGAAAGATGCATGGTGCGCTTCACTTTGACCCCCTAAGGGGCTGAAACGCTCCATGATAGCAATCTAAAATTACAATCTATATTACTCAATCTTGAATGGTTATATACCACAGCTGACATTTCCTTAGTCCTGGTAGTGCATTACCAGATTCTCCTGATAGACTATTTGATCATTTATGTCAATACTCATCTTTATAATCTTCAATCTCATTAGATGTTTCCTAGGCCTTTCCAAGAGAATTAATTGATCTCATATTTTTATGGGAATTTTCGGCAATATCTACTGATCTATAGAAATAAATTGCACTGACTTTTACAGCTCCGCTTATGAATTTTCAATACAGGGCTCAGATCATGTAGTGCTGTTGTAGGTTTTGGCAAATAAAACAGTGTTTATGTTTATGAAAAACTGTAGCAACTCATTTATTGAACTCCAAACTCTGAACACATAGCGCGGTACAAAAATACTTTATCAGACCAGACTCTTAAAGTGAACCCCAACTCAATGTTGGTGGCAGTGAATTATGTACGTTTCCACCAAATGCATTATCCTACATAGCCTCCCCTGTCCCCCTCCCCTGCGGGAATTCACTAAAAATGGTTTTGTGAGCCTGTCGGGAGCTCAAGCCCTGTTTTTCCATGAGTGGAAAAACTGCAGCATCCTCTGGCTCATCCAGAGGTGTGTTGACAGGTTCGTGGTCATGCCATGCCCCATGATGGCAGGGGGAATGGTAGCAGAATCTTTCAAATCTTAGTGGACTGATTTAAAATGATCTACTGAAATACATTCAGGTTTACCCTTCTTATCTATGATAAACATCTTTTTTCTCTGTTCCAAAGTGCAGAACAGGCCATCGTCAGGGTGTCTAAGGGGATATTGGTGTACATTATGGCAGATGAAAACAAATGATGAAGAATGTCAGTCAACATGAACACAAGTGTGCTGTACGCCATGATGTGAGATAGGAATAAGTGCAAATTAATTGAACTTACTCTGGAGACTGGAATGCTGTTGAAAGGCTGACCAGGCGGTCATCACATCAGGAATTAAATCACCTAGCACTTGTAACGGCTGTCCGAATACCAATTCAGCCGCAGACAACTGCAGGTCCTCTTTAGGAGTTGTTCTGAACCCCAGTACGACCCATGGGAGACAATAATGCCAACACTCATCTGTCATGGAAGCATTCAGAGCAGTCTTTGAGGAGTGGTGAAACCACTCATATAGGTGATAGGACTATGGGTGATAGGCCATGATGTGATGCGCCCTAATGCGGAGTTTCTGGGCCATCATAGCCCAGAGGTCTCATATGAACTGGGGACTGCGGTCAAAAGCAATATCAGATGAGGTGCCAAACCAAGCAATCCACATGCTGTTGAATGCCCGTGCCACATCTGCAGCCATTGCCATTGCTAGAGCGACGACCTCTGGCCACCTGGTGGTATGGTCCACCATGGTAAGAAGGTTTGTGAAACCACGGGAGGGGGAAGAGGATCAACAAGATCCACAGTGACGTGGTCAGACTGTCGTTCAGGAACCACAAAAGGTGCCAAAGGTGCCTGGACATTATGGTTGCCTGCTGGTTCATTCTAAGGCTCTGGCAAACAACTTTAATGCAACCAGTTTCTGTAAGGCCTTCAGGCTCAGATGTGAGAGAGGCCATGTGTGGAGTCAAAAACAATCCACCTCCAGTTTACAGGCAAGATGTGACAAGGGCGAGGAGAGAAACACCAGCTTCCCCGAACTTAATGTCAACCAACTGCAGGCCCATGACTGCTGTTCAGTAAGCCTGGACCTCTAGGTTAGTAGCTTGTCGGCTGCCATGCTGGCATAATCAATCCCTATGTGTACAGCCTCAATGGCTGGGTGTGAGGCAATTGGACACAGCATTGTTTTGCCCCTTGACATGTTGTATATCAGTTGTGAACTCGGATATGTAGGCCAGGTGGTGTTGCTGCCATGCAGACCAAGGGTCTGATGTTTTGGCAATCGCGTTCTCGAAGGGTTTGTGGCCAAGGAATGCTACGAAATGGCGACCTTCTAGAAGTAAACAAAAATGGCAGACAGTCAGATAGAGACCAAGAAGCTCATGGTCAAATGTGCTGTACTTCCTTTCGGGGGAAGGAGCTGCCGTCTGAAGAAGGCAAGCAGCTACCACATGCCTCTGACCACCTGTTTGTGCACAGCACACAGAGGACAATCTGAGGCTTCAGTAGTAATGGCTAGAAGACCATTGGGGACCAGGTGTGCCAGTTGGGTCGCGTTGGAAAGAATTTGTTTGCTGTTTCTAATGCTCTGGTCATATCCATTGACCTGTCAAGCATGTGATTAGGAGCATTTTATTTCAGCCCACAGTACAGGGGAAGCATAAGTTCAGCAGCCCTTGGAGTGAAGCAATGATAGAAATTCAGCATGCCTAAAAACTCCTGCAGATTTTTAGTAGTGCAGGGCACAGGAAATCCATAATAGTGACACCTTCTGCAGAGCTGTGATGGCTGAGAAAGTCAGTGGTTGACAACCCAAACTGGCATTTAGTAGAGTCAATAATCAACCAGTGTTGACCTAAGCACTCGAAAAATGTGCGGAGATGAGAAACGTGTTTGGAGATACTTGTTAAGATCAACTAATAGTCAATTGTTGGGCATACAAGAAATCTGCACCGAGCAAAGGTCTAGCCACTTTGGCCAGGACAAAGTCCCATGTGTAACATCACCCACTGAAGCAGAGCATCACCCATCATGTCCCTCAAGTCTGGATTTTGTTGGCGGCCTCCATTGTGGTTTCATCACTCTGCCTTCTTATCAATAGTTATTGCTGGCAGCACACTCATTTGAGGACCCTTGTCACCCAGGAAACGTTGCCATGAAAGGGTGTCTGTAATAAAAAGTAGACAGTCCTGGCAGCTGGAACCCATGGTGTTCACAGACCTCTGATGTCTTGATATGCTTACACTGTCATTGCTGCAAGGCAGTCGGCATGCCCTACTGCTCATACCAAAGCAAACATGGTAAATACATGGGCCAGGCGTAGTCTGTTTTGCAGCTGCAATTGTCCTTCTGTTGGGGGCCTTGTTGACCAAGTTTATTGAGGTGGGGAAAAGAGGAATGATGCACTGCTTCCTACCTGAGTGTGAACTATCAGCCATTTTATCAAGCTCCTTATAGTCATTCACGGGTTTATTAGTGAGGGCTAAGCAGACTTGATTAGATGTTTGCTGCACGAAGGGTTCTTTAAAACTAAAACAAGGAGGGACAACATGTGGTCCATTACGTGCAAAGGCTTAGCATTATTCAGGCTAGGCAAGGAAAGCAACTGTTTAACATACTCACTCCATAGTACAAAATTCAATAAAAGGCGAGTTTTCGGTAAGGTATTTATGGTGTTCAGATGGGTGTTTTAGTAGACTGAGCACACTCACAGCCAGGGAGTGGCATTGCCACATTGAAATATTTGGTGCTGTTGGTGGAGATTTCTATCAATGCGAATTGGGCCTTGGTTTGTTCAAACCAAGCAATGGCATTTTGCTCTCGAAACTCCAGCAGTTTCAAAGCAACTGTGTCAGCCGACATGTTCAATAACTCTGGAATTCTCCTAAAGCATCAGGGTCACCAATGTAGGTTTTCACAAATAAAACAGCTTGAGGCATTTTATGTTTACAAAAAACTGTAGGAACTCATTTGTTGTGCTCCAAACACTGAACACAAGCTGCGGTAAAAATTGCTTGACATAATTACGTCATCACATCAGACCAGCGTCTTAAATTGAACCTCAATTCAATGTCGGTGGCTGTGAATTATATGCATTTCCAATAATTACATTACCCTACACTGTAATAACAGCTTAAATCAATGTAAATCTTTACAACAAAGAACTGCAGTGCAATCAAGCATGAAAGGAGACCATTCAGCCTGGCATCACTTGGGCTGACTTCTTGAAACAATCTATATCTTAACACTTCATCTGGACCATTGCTCCAAAATGTTGATGGTGACCCAGTTGTTGTTTCAATATGGCTGCTTTTCTTTACTCTCTATTTTTCTCTATGTCTGAACGCACTTGTCCCCACTTACAACCTAATAGGCCAGGTTAGTCAACAGATCACGCAAGTGAATGCTTTGGCCACATCTAATCTTCCTGTCAATATTCATGTGTATATCTTCCAGTGGAACCCAGTGTAATCAACAGAGTTTAACAGCAGTGAGACCAACTTGATCACTTTGCACTGAAATGGACAAAATTATTTTGTTGTGCTTTTTCTTGTAAAAATAGGTCAAAACATGTTTAATTTAAGTTTTTCCTTATGGATGCTGCTTATAAGATCCTGTGTCTGCAATGTTACTGCAAGTAAGTAATTCATTGTACCTGTGCATATATATAATTGTGGATATGACAATAGATTTCAACCAACTTGCCTGGGATGTATTCATGAAACAAAAGTTGTGGACACAATAAAGTCTTTTAGGAGCCTCTTAGATAGGTACTGGGAGCTTAAAAAAATAGAAGGCTAGACGCTAGGGAAATTCTAAGCAGTCTCTAGAGTAGGGTACATGGTTAGTACAACACTGTGGTCCAAAGGGCTTGTAATGAGGTGTAAATTTCTATGGTCTATGTCTATGTCTATGTGAAAAATTGTAGATTCATCCTCAGTCCAGAAACTCAGACACAACAACCTAAAGTAACTCTCCTGTATAGAGCCTAGAGGGATTCTCTTTGAAAGGATCTAAGGCATTATTTTGGAGAACACCATTCATTCCGGGTATAGTGACAAATACTTTCAATCAGTTTCATTATTGAGATTATCTAGTCTGTACCATGCGGTTGCCTACAAGACGCTGTTGTATCGAAGATGGCTACCTTACTTCAAGTCCAAGTTCAAGGTTGCTGTCATAATCATGAATACACAGGGTATAAGTGCCATTTATCACATTGTCCAATCTTCCTGCTTGATTTAGGGTTCTTACATTCCAAGTGGCAATAATTTTCTTTCGTGTTACTTGAATTTTTTGAGCAGTAGCTTGATGAAGGTTGGGGATCCCCTGCTGACCAAAATCAACCCTACTGAGCGAAGCATCTTCAGAATGCTCTTGAAGATCATGGGAATTAGTGAAGTTATTTGGATAGGTGCTGGAACATGTCAGAATAGAAATAAAACACTAGTTTATTCCTATGGAACATCCCATACTAAGGGAGTAGGAATTCTTATGGATGAAAACATAGCAAAAAGTGTTTTAGGACATTGGGCAATATCAGAAAGAGTGCTCCTTGTTAGATTCAGAGGACAACTATTTGATTTAGCAAGTATACGGGTATATGCACCAACAACAGATGGAACAAATGAGGATATAGATAAATTCTATGAAGAACTTGAACAAGCAAAGAATGGATGCAAATCTCAAGATATTATTATTGTCATGGGAGATCTAAATGCTAAAGTAAGACAAGGTGCTGATGGAAATACCATAGGAAAATCTGAACTAGGGGAAAGAAATGAAAGAGGTGAGAAATGTGTAGAATGGTGAAAGATGAATAATCAGGTCATTATGAATACCTACTTTAAAAACCATCCAAGACGCTTGTGGACCTGGAAGAGTCCCGGTGATAACACTAGAAATCAAATTGACTTTATTGCTATGAACCAAAGATTTAGAAACTCAGTGACTCAATGCAAAACATATCCAGGTGCAGAATGTAATAGTGACCATAACCCAATAGTATGTCATGTAAAAGTAAAACTTAAAAAAAACTAAAGAAGCAAAAACTTGAACAATCCCTTGACTACTTGCCATTAATTAAAGAAGAAAAATTAAGACAAGGAATAGATTTCAAAGTCTAGAAATAAAATCTGTTGAAGATGATAGCAATCATGTAGAAATGAAATTTAACTCCCTAAAGATGCCTTGGTAGAATCAGCAAAGTCAGTGATTCCTAAAAAAAGGAAAAAGCACAAAGAATAAATGGATGACAGATGAAATCACAAATCTAATGGAAGAAATGAGATGGAAAAAAGCAAATCCTATAGAATATAAGTCCTTATATAAAAAAAGTTAAGAGTTTATGTCAAAAAACTAAAGAAGAATGGTTAAACCAGGAATGTGAGCAAATAGAAAGAATCCCTATTAAAGATCCAAAACGGTTACATCAACAAATCAAGAATATCACTGGTAAAAATCTCCTCTGTTCTTCAGGTGGATGTTTGAAAGCAAAGGACGTAGCGTTATCATGGAAAAAGATGAGATGGACTGAGTATTTTCAGGAATTGTTTGAAGACGATTGAGGCGAAAAACCAGAAATTAAGAAAAACATTGAAGGTCCAAGTATTTTTAAATCTGAAGTTCGTAATGCAATAAATAAGATGAAGAAAGGAAAGGCAGTAGGTCCTGATGAATTAGTAATAAAACAAATTATCGTCCTTGAAGATTATGGAATTGAAAAACGTACTGATTTAATCAATGACATTTATGAGACTGGAATAATCCCAGAAAAGATGAAAAAAACAGTATTTATCACTCTTCCTAAGAAAGCTGGAGCAACAGAATGTGAATTACATAGGACCATAAGTTTAATGAGTCATATCACCAAGATACTTCTAAGAATTTTGATGACAAGAGCTAAAAGTAAGATACAAGCTGAAATAGGTAAAGAACAATGTGTTTTGTGAAAGACAAAGGTGCTTGAAATGCAATATTGATGTTAAGGATACTATCAGAACGAACTATTCAAGTGCAAAAAGATTTGTTTGTTTGTTTTATCGACTACATAAAAGCATTTGATAAAGTGAAGCACAATAAGTTATTTGAAATATTACAGAAAACTCAAGATCTAGATTCGAAGGACCTCCACCTCATAGGCGGCCTTAGCTACGTTTCACCCGTTTCAACTGAAATGGGCTCCTGACTGACATGCAAAAATTTAAAGCACAGCTCCCAGACGCCACAATATTCTCCTGCTATTGCCAGCCGAACCACCAGTGGGTGCTCGCTGACTGACATCTGAGAAAATACATTAAAATATTTACTTACTTGTAAACATTGCTCCTAGCAAAGAAGGCTACTTTTCAATGAGAGGAAAATGAAACGCTCCTATCCTAGTGATGTTGAAAAATGGAAAATATTAGACAACAAAACAAAACATCTAAATAGTCTCCCAAAAGTTACATCTTTCTTTGGTCCAGCATCTGTAAAAGGCCCGCCGACTGCAGTTGCTGCTGCATCATCATCACAGCATGGGGCTGCAGTGCCAAGTGACAGTGTAAGCGGTACAAGAGATGTTGATAATCAGAGCAATGAAAATGAGAAGAACAATTCTATTCAAACAGATGGTGATAATGATGACCAAACTCTGTTTGATGAACAAGCACCACAGCATGAGGACAGTCCTACAACTGAGACAGGTGAGAAAGATGCTGCCACCAGCACACCAGACAGAGAGAAAGCCACATTAACATTCACAGAAACCAATCCGGCACGTTGGCCAACGCCTATTACTAGTGACCAATGGATCGACATTGTTAGGAGAGGTCCCGTTCAGTTAGAGGACGTTAACTTTCCACAAAGCCAATCATGCCGTCGTTTTACCAAGAACAGATACCTTATGAAGATGAAAAGAGGAGAAACCATTCGTAGGTCATGGTTAGTGTACTCAGAATCATC
Organism: Mobula hypostoma; assembly: GCF_963921235.1. Classification (NCBI taxonomy): domain Eukaryota; kingdom Metazoa; phylum Chordata; class Chondrichthyes; order Myliobatiformes; family Myliobatidae; genus Mobula; species Mobula hypostoma. The sequence goes on along the minus strand of NC_086101.1, from coordinate 132,164,096 downwards.
TGATTCAATCTTCTGTTTCTTCTGTACCCTATTTGGCAAGCAAAATCAGTCTCACTTGCGGAGGTTTCAGAATGTGGGAGCGACTCACTCTCACACTCCAGGATCAAGAGAAGTCAAATGAACACCGTGCCAACATGGATAGCTGGCGTGAGCTGGATACGCACTTAAGAACGCACAGTGTCGTTGACAGCACGTACCAAGAAATGCAAATGCTGGAAAAAAACACTGGAATAATGTCATGAAGAGGTTCATTGCCATAATCTGTCACCTTGCAGAACAAAACCTTGCTTTCAGTGGCGACAATTCCACCCTACATGAACCAAATAATGGGAACTGTCTAGGTCTGGTGGAGCTGCTTGCCGAGTTCAACCCAGTGATGAGCGAACATGTCAGATGAGCAGAGAAAAAAGAGATTGCTGACCACTACATGGGGAAAACCATACAAAATGAGTTAATCACACTTATTGGAGACAAGACACTGGAAGCGATAACAGAGAGAGCAAAACAATCACGTTACTACTCGGTGATAATGGACTGCACCACTGACGCTGCGCACATAGAGCAGCTCTCTGTGACACTGCGCATTGTCACATGCCAAGTAAATGTCGGAGCTACTGTTAGTGAGCATTTTGTCGGTTTCCTACCAGTGCTTGACACAATAGGTGCAGTTGTAACCGACGCTTTCTTAACACGTGTGGAGAAGTTAGGATTAGATATCTCAAAATGCAGGGGGCAGGCATATGATAACGGGAGCAATATGCAGGAGAAAAATAGCGGGATACAGAAGAGGGTACTAGATATTAACAAAAAAGCACTGTTCATGCCATGCGCCAGACACAGCCTAAACTTAGTCATTGTCGATGCTGTAAATTCAACAGCAGAGTCTGTGAGCTTCTTTGGGGTGCTGCAGCGTCTATACACACTATTCAGCTCATCGACACAGAGATGGGAGCTTTTCAAGGAGAACGTGCCACAGATGACCCTCAAGGTCATATCCAACACGCAATGGGAGTACCGTGTGGAAAGTGTGGAAGTCCTGCACTACCAGCTTCCCGATGTTGGCAATGCGCTCCTGTCACTGATTGAACATGCCACACAGAAAGGTGACAGTGAAACCACATCTGCAGCCAGAGGCCTAGAACAGGAGATCATGTCATGGAAATTCCTGCTGACTGTTATCATCTGGTACAACGTTTTACCTGAGGTGAATCGTGTCAGCAAGCTGCTCCGGAGTCCACAAGTGGGAATCGATGTGCTACAGCGCGAGGTGGAATAGGTTCTGAAATTTCTCAAGGAATACAGAGAGAACGGTCTTTCATCTGCCCAAACAGACGTCAGAGACATAACTGAAGAGATAGGGATGCCAATGGTCTTTCCTACTGCACGAACCAAAAATCCAAAACACCAGTTCCAGTACGAGTCCCAAAGTGCAGGTCCTTCCCTGACAGTGGCACCCGAGGACGGTACAAGAGAGAAGTTTTCCTTCCACTAGTGGACTCTGCCATCACAGGCTGCGTAAACATGGAGAGGACACTTGGTGAGGACCTATTGCGCGAGGTGTCGGCTGCTGTCAGTGCCGTACCTGCAAAAGAAACCACTGGCCTGCAGATTCTGAGCTACATTTACAGCAACAATCTGGTTGATCTGTATCCTAACCTCACCATTGCCCTAAGACTCATGCTGACAGTGCCTGTGACTGTAGCGAGTGGAGAGAGTTTTTCAAGGCTAAAGCTCATCAAAATGCATCTGAGAACAACCATGCTCCAGGAACGTCTGTCAGCTCTTGCTCAGATATCAATTGAGCATGAAATAACAAGATCGCTGGACAAAGTTGAGCTCATTAAAACATTCTCAGCACTCAAGCACAGGAGGGTGGTGAAGTTCTAGTGGTAAGTCTTTTAACACATTTTTAGCAGAAATAAAGTTTATAATTAAAATAATAAAATAACCCATGTATTTCACTCAAAATGTGTATAGGCGATTAGGCGGCATTTCCACAAATCGTAATTTCTCTCTCCCATTTGCGCCCCTCTCTGTCTTACTATCCTCTTGTTCGCTCTCCGGGCCTTACGTGAGCTGTCCATGGTGCTGAAAGAGTGCGAGACGCAGTTTATTGTAAACTTCCAGTAGTTAACTTTCAGACACTGTTCATTGAATAAATAAAGTGTGAATTTTCATTAAATATGACATTGCTTTTGTTATTAATATAATTAGAGGGAAATGGTTTAAGCTGTTCTTATGTCAGCTGATACCTAACACATAGCGCCATTCAATGCAGACTAGTTGCTGAAAAGGGTGAGGCTTCTCACTCCAAAGCAAAAAATGTCACTGTTTCTGTTTTTAATTAAGAGAATTGTTTGGGTTATGTTGAGCTGTCTGTCCATTATGCTGAAAGTGCGCATAATGCATCAACATTTAAGTCCAAAATTATACCATTATTGATGTAAACCAATTTGAATACTTGCTTTTTTCCTGTCTTTTTTTTTTGGGAAGCGGGGGTAGGGCCCCACATTAACTCTTGAAACGGGCCGCCAGAAGCTTAAGTCCGCCTATGCTCTGCCAAATCAGAAATCTGTACTGGGAACAAACTGCTGTTATAAGAATAGATGCAGAAGTGAGTCAGTTTACAAAAATCAAGAGAGGTGTTAGATAAGTGTGTGTTTTCCCCCCTGATTTGTTTAATGTGTACAGTGAAACAATATTACAAAAAATAAGGAATATCAGGAGGGAGAGAAGATGGCAGCGCGACACAGCTCCCGTGGCCGTTCCGAATGATATCTTATGTGTTAACTAGGGGGCGTGCAAAATCCTAATTTGATGGAGACAGCCGTGAAAAACACGGAGGAACACCTGGAGAAACTTCTGAAATGCCCGCTTTGATGCCGCTGCTAATGTGCGATCGAGAATCTCCGGAGGGGAAGGCCCCAAATCCTCGGCTTTGCCTATTGCCTGTTGCCGAGGCTGGGGTTGAAGCGCTCGGCAGAGATGGTGCTTGGTGCTTGGTGTCGGAGAGCTGGTTGGAGGCTTGGAGATTTCGGATGGACTCAGAGTCAGACTGTGGTCGGATGCTTCCAGGATGCTGCATCGGCAAGTTTGCGGCACTGAAGGTTCAGCGTCTGCGTGAGATGATGGGACTTCTGAGAGGCTTTGAGACTTTTTACTGTGCCCATGGTCTGATCTTTATCAAATTACAGCATTGCTTTGCACTGTTGTAACTATATGTTATAATTATGTGTTTTTTGTCAGTTTTTCAGTCATGTGTTTCTGTGATATCATTCTGGAGAAACATTGTATCATTTCTTAATGCATGCATTATTAAATGACAATAAAAGCGGGCTGCATGTCCTCATAATTTAATCTAATCTAATCAAAGTTGGCAGTGAAAACATCGATAATTTCAGATATGTAGATGACACTGTGTTATTTGCAAGTATGGAGGAAGAACTACAAAACTTAATTGATATAATGGTTGAAGAAAATGCAAAAATAGGTCTATCTATCAATTGCAAAAAGACAAAATGTATGGTGATATCCAAAAAGAAGGAGAATCCTATCTGCAGGCTGAGAATGAACGGGGAAGATATAAAGCGAGTACAGAACTTTTGCTACTTAGGAAGCTGGCTGACATCAGATGGTAGGTGTGACTTGGACATCAAAAGAAGAATAGGGATGGCAAAAGACACATTTCTTTCTTTTCAAATCTTTTTATTGTATATATATAGGAAAAATAACATGAGTACATCAAAGTAACAACACTTACAATGCCTCAAAAAAACCCATCATCTTAAAGATTGAAAACAAAATTTTGTGATAACAAAAAAAACATACTAAGCAGGAAAGTGAGGAAAAAAAAGAGAACCCATTAGGTGTACAACCCCGGAGCCATGCATCATACAAAAAGCTTCTAAAAGTAAACATCAAACCGCCAGCAAGAAAAGAAAATATACTAAAAGAATTTACAATTAGATAGTGGAAAAATTATATCAATTAACTCAAATGATAATAACGAGCAAATGAGCCCCATCTTTTTTCAAAATCAAATAAAGGTTCAAAGGTTCAACTTCTAATTTTCTCCAAACTAAGACATAGCATCACTTGAGAGAACCATTGTGACAAAGTGGGAGCTGATGTATCCTTCCACTTCAACAAAATGGCCCTTCTAGCTATCAATGTAACAAATGCAATAACATGTTGGTCAGATACAGAAACACCATGAATATTTTGAGGAACTATTCCAAAAAGCACAGTTAATTTATTAGGTTGTAAATTAATTTTAAGTGCTTTAGAAATTGTTGAGAAAACCGACTTCCAGAACTGTTCCAATATAGAACAAGACCAAAACATACGTGTCAGTGTAACTATCTCAGTTTTACATCTATCACAATGACTATCAACATTAAGAAAGATTTTAGAAAGTCTCTCCTTTGTCAAATGATAACGATGTACAATTTTAAATTGAATCAATGAATGGCTAGCACAAATTGAAGAAAAGTTAACCAAATTCAATATCTGCATCCAATTCTCTGTCATAAAAGTCAAATTATGTTCCTTTTCCCAATCCTGTTTAATCTTAGACAAAGGATGCTTATCCCATTGTAATAACAAATTATAAATTCTTCCAATAGAACCCTTAATCAAAGGATTCATACTCATAATAGTATCTAACAGGTCAGCCTCCAAAATGTAAGGGAAATTACTTAAATATTTTTGTAAAAAATGTCTAACCTGAAGGTATTGCAGAAAGTGTGAATATGAAAGAGAATATTTATCAGTTAATTGTTCAAAGGACATCAATCTATCTTCTTTAAATAAATCCAAAAAAGAATTAATACTTTTGTTTTTCCAAAATAGAAAAATTGGATCACTCAAAGAAGGCTTAAAAAAGTCGAGTCGAATGGAAATAATTATTCAATGTTTTAGAGAAATTTGGCTTTGGTGTTAATTTTAATAATTGGATTAAAATGATATATAAAGCCCCTATTGCTACTGTTGTTCCTAACAATTGTAGGTCTCCTTTTTTTCAGCTTTCACGGGGAACAAGGCAAGGCTGTCCATTAAGTCCTTTGTTGTTTAATTTAATATTAGAACCCCTTGCTATTGCTGTTCGTGAGGCTAAAAATATCCATGAGATATTTGTGAATGAGACCATGCATAAGGTTTCTCTTTATGCTGATGATTTATTGGTTTATATCTAACCCTGATGAATCCATTCCTGCCCTGTTAAAATTACTTAATGAATTCAGAAGTTTTTCAGGATATAAAATTAATTTTAGTAAACGTGAATTATTTCCTTTAAATGATTCTGTTTCTATATATGATAATGCTCCTTTTAAAGTTTCAGACTCTTTTAGATATTTAGGTATTGTAATTACTAAAAAATATAAGGATCTTTATTAAGCCAAATTTGTTCCCTTAGTTTACTCTATGAAGTATTTATTTAGTAGGTGGAGCCCACTTACATTTTCACTTGTTGGTCATATTCATATAGTTAAAATGATGATTCTACCGAAATTTTTATATTTATTTCAGAATATTCCTGTTTTTTTTGACTAGGAAGTTTTTTGATCAGATTGATTCTATTATTTTATCTTTTATTTGGAATAATAAAAGACCAAGAATTAGTAAATGTCATTTACAAAAATTGAAAAAGGATGGAGGTCTTGCTTCGCCTAATTTTAGAAAGTATTATTGGGCTGTTAATCTGCGATATATGTCTTTTTGGTTATACTGGGTTGATAAGACTGATCGGCCAATTTGTGTAGATCTGGAACTAAAAGTTGTAAAACAGTCTTATTTAACTTCGTTATTGGGGGCTCCTTTACCTATGCAATTAGGTAAAAGGTGTTAATTTAAACATATCCTGTGATTGAGTATTCTTTACAAATTTGGCTCCAGTTCCGCAATTCTTCTAATCTTACAAAATTTAAACTTTGGCAAAAGACACCTTTACGAGAATGAAGAGTATACTGACCAATACTAAACTAGGCATGACAACCCGCCTCAGAGTACTGAAATGTTACGTTTATCCAGTTATGTTATATGGCTCAGAATGTTGGAAAATATCTAGTAACATGAGGAAACAAATTGTAGCAGCAGAGATGTGGTCTTTGAGGAGGATGCAAAGAATATCATGGATGAAGCGAATATCTAATAAGGATGTCATGAACAGAGCAAACAGAAAAAGAGAAATAATGTATGAAATCATGAAAAGGCAACATAACTTCATTGGACATGTGATTAGGAAAGAGGAGTTAGAATGCATGGTAATTATGGGAAAGATTGAAGAGAAGGAAGCAAGAGGAAGAGAAAGAGAATTGATGATGGAGACAGCAGCCAGAGAACTGGAAATGAATACCAATGAATTGATCCACTTGACCTGAAACAGGAGTGTGTGGGCCATGACAGTCAAATCTCAAACTGGGCACGGCACCTGATAATGATGATGATAAGTGCCATGAAAAATAATTATTTGCAACAGCAGCACAGGATATTAGCAACATGATAAACACAAGTTAACATAAACTCAAATTAACATAAATTATACTGTAAATAGCTTACATGTTGCAATATTGGTGTAAGTGGAATCCCTATTCTTAGTTAACAACACAGTACTTGCTTAAGTGTTTTGGAATGCCTTGAGATATAGAATATAGAACTTAGAACATAGAACATAGAACGTCACAGCACAAGAATAGGCCCTTTAGCCCTCAGTGTTGTACTGCACCAGCCAAACAGTAAATCTGAAACCCCCAAAATCTAATCCCTCCTACCGACACAATGTCCCTCCATCTTCTTCATATTCATGTGCTTATCTTAACATCTCTTAAAAGCTTCTAATGTACTTGCCTCTACCACCATACCAGGGAGCACATTCCAGGGATCCGGAACTCTAATTAAAAAAAACTTACCCCTCACATCGTTTTTGAACCTACGCCCTCTCACCTTCAAAGTATGCCCTCTGGTATTAGATATTTCTACTCCAGAAAAAAGATACTCCCTGTCTACTCTGTCTATGCCTCTTGTAATCTTATAAACCTCTGTCAGATCTCCCCTTAACCTCTGCTGCTCCAAAGAAAACAACCTAAGGTTATCCACCCTCTCATGATAGCACACACCCTCTAAACCAGGCAGCACCTAGATGACAGAGAATTATTCTTTTCTTGGTCAAAGTTAGTGTCTACTGCTCTATATAACTTAGTCCTTCTCACAAAACTATAGAGTCCACTGTCTTGTCATCTACTGTACAACATGAAATCTGCTTGTTGGTTCCACACCCCCTTGAATGTTTTTAGCCATTGCTACATATTTTATTACTTGCAAGGAATGTGGCATAGTTAAGAACATGTGGGAGCATGTGATAATGTAACATATCTATAGAGAACTATCACTTTGAGAATAATTTAGAACAGGGCAATTGTACTGCACTCTTTGCCAAGACATAAAATATTTCTTGAGTTTATGCAAAGAACAGAAGTAGGCTGTAGAAATGATCATTAAGGGCACAATAAAAGGACCTCTGACAAAAAAAAAATATGAAGCTTCTTAAAATAAGTCTTTCCTATTTGACTGGCAATGGTAAGTTTTTCTCTTTTTAATTGGTCTCTTGAGAGCACAGAAAAATAGTTGTGTTGCAGAATGCTTGTCCATCTATTGATAAGCTTATCCTGTAATCTTCAGTCAAAGCCAAACATTCATCAAGATTCCTCTTAAGTTCATTCTTTTTGCTTTACTGCTTTGGCAAACAACTATTTCATTTATCGTTGACTTTGCATAATGTCATAATAATACAGAGTTCAAAACAAATTTTACTATCTTTAACAGGTTTGTAGTGTGCCAGCAGATTATTAAGGAAATGGTATGTTGAAAATTCAGTGACTTGCTGGGGCCAGTGGTTTACTGGAGCATGGGAAAAGTTGAAGTCAATGAATAGTAATTTGTGAACATCAGAGATCTGCTACCCAATACCACATGGAAGTGATACAAACATTAAGCTAGCCACTTCAGTGTCTTGGAGCTTTCTTCCGTGATTCTGTCATGAAAATTCAATTCAGCTGAGCCTTGAATGTGTTGTCTTGTAACATCACAAGGTATACTCAAGATGTCCAACAAATTCAAGTTGAAGTTTAATTGTCATTCAGTCATGCACATCTATACAGCTAAACAAAACAGCCTTCCTCTGGGGCAAAGGTGCAAAGTACAGTGCATATAATCACACATAGCACATATATGAGAAAATCTGCAGATGCTGGAAATCTAAAACAACACACACAAAATGCTAGAGGAACTCAGCAGGCCAGGCAGCATCTATAGAAAAGAATAAACAGTCGACGTTTCAGGCTGAGAACCTTGTTTGGGACTGATGAAAGGTCTCGGCTTGAAACATTGACTGTTTACTCTTTTCTATAGATGCTGCCTCGCCTGCTGAGTTCCTCCAGCACTTTGTGTGCATTACACAACAAGTATGGTTACAATAGTACATCCAGTCACAAAAATAATGTTAGCTCCAGTTTCTGAGTGGAACAACCTGAAGATTGACAGTGCATAGGATGTTGTCCTGAGGCCATGATTCTACAAGAACAAGCACGCAGCAGTTCCTCATCTCACACTGGTTCAGCCGCAGACAAAGGCAAATCAGCTTGTCTTCCAGAGAGCAAACACAGGAGAGCAGCACCAATGGGTGAGCTGGCCTGCAGGAACAGCCTCCAACCCAGCACAGATTCCAACATGCCCACTGTACCTCTGTTCTCTCCCACAGCACCACCAGGTCCTATGTGGCTGTAATAGGTGATGCCATGGCATGAGGGTCTGGTCTGCGCAATAAATGAGGCCAAGCAGCTGCCCTGCCAACAGACTCACCAATGAAATGGATTTACAGTTTTTTGTATTAGCAATGTCTAAAAGTGTTCTTATGATTATACATTTACAATATACTTTTGGTATAACTGAAGTGGGTTTGATTTCCTCAAATAAATTGTAATTCTAAATTGCCTGTCAGTTTTGGTTAAGTAACTCGTCCCTGTGATTTAGAAAGTTGTGTATTTAAGTCTCAATCCAGAGACATCTATTAATTATTTGTCTGGCACTCATAGAGGATCAAGAGTGTTTAGCCCTGTCAGAGATTCAGGGCTAGGTATGCTTTGAGTACAATGCAATGCATTCACCCACATCACTGGGATAAAATTTGAGTAGTTGTGTAAAATATGTAGCAATGTCTGCATTATACATATGGACCTAATGACTTCTTCCTTATAGGGCATATGAAAATATGAGAACTATAGTCAAGAGGGAGATTCTGATTGCCAGAAGGCAGGCTGAGAAGGATATTGCTGATAATGCTAAGATTGACCCCAGGAGCTTTATTTCCCCCAATACTTTTGTAGTAAAAGAAAAGTCACGGAGAAAGTTAACTGTATTAAGAATAATAATGGGGAGATGAATTATGCAATGAAGAACATAGTGGATACCCTTAACTCATTTTTCCTAAAGTATTCATCAGTGAAGATGCTAACAATATGCTAGTAAGTGTAAAGAAAAAGTAAGAATGTTTTAAGTGACTTAGAGATCTTAGAAAGTGAGGTCCCACTTCTGCAGAAAAGGCTGTCAGTTAATAAATCTCTAGGGTCAGACAACATATATCCAATGGTAATTAAATAAATCTGTTATTATATATACAAACCCCTAGTATGTATTTTTCAAAAGTCAGTGAAGACTGCTGAAATTAACATGGAGAGTGACGTAGTTAATTCAGAAACAAAGGTTCTGAACTTAAAGAGGGGTAACTTTGAAGGTATGAGACGTGAATTAGCTAAGATAGACTGGCAAATGACACTTCAAGGATTGACGGTGGATATGCAATGGCAGGCATTTAAAGGTTGCATGGATGAACTACAACAATTGTTCATCCCAGTTTGGCAAAAGAATAAATCAAGGAAGGTAGTGCACCCGTGGCTGACAAGAGAAATTAGGGATAGTATCAATTCCAAAGAAGTAGCATACAAATTAGCCAGAGAAAGTGGCTCACCTGAGGACTGGGAGAAATTCAGAGTTCAGCAGAGGAGGACAAAGGGCTTAATTAGGAAGGGGAAAAAAGATTATGAGAGAAAACTGGCAGAGAACATAAAAACGGACTGTAAAAGCTTTTATAGATATGTAAAAAGGAAAAGACTGATAAAGACAAATGTAGGTCCCCTGCAAACAGAAACAGGTGAATTGATTATGGGGAGCAAGGACATGGCAGACCAATTGAATAATTACTTTGGTTCTGTCTTCACTAAGGAGGACATAAATAATCTTCCAGAAATAGTAAGGGACAGAGGGTCCAGTGAGATGGAGGAACTGAGCGAAATACATGTTAGTAGGGAAGTGGTGTTAGGTAAATTGAAGGGATTGAAGGCAGATAAATCCCCAGGGCCAGATGGTCTGCATCCCAGAGTGCTTAAGGAAGTGGCCCAAGAAATAGTGGATGCATTAGTGATAATTTTTCAAAACTCGTTAGATTCTGGACTAGTTCCTGAGGATTGGAGGGTGGCTAATGTAACCCCACTTTTTAAAAAAGGAGGGAGAGAGAAACCGGGGAATTATAGGCCGGTTAGCCTAACGTCGGTGGTGGGGAAACTGCTGGAGTCAGTTATCAAGGATGTGATAACAGCACATTTGGAAAGCGGTGAAATGATCGGACAAAGTCAGCATGGATTTGTGAAAGGAAAATCATGTCTGACGAATCTCATAGAATTTTTTGAGGATGTAACTAGTAGAGTGGATAGGGGAGAACCAGTGGATGTGGTATATTTGGATTTTCAAAAGGCTTTTGACAAGGTCCCACACAGGAGATTAGTGTGCAAACTTAAAGCACATGGTATTGGGGGTAAGGTATTGGTGTGGGTGGAGAATTGGTTAGCAGACAGGAAGCAAAGAGTGGGAATAAACGGGACCTTTTCAGAATGGCAGGCAGTGACTAGTGGGGTACCGCAAGGCTCAGTGCTGGGACCCCAGTTGTTTACAATATATATTAATGACTTGGATGAGGGAATTAAATGCAGCATCTCCAAGTTTGCGGATGACACGAAGCTGGGTGGCAGTGTTAGCAGTGAGGAGGATGCTAAGAGGATGCAGGGTGACTTGGATAGGTTGGGTGAGTGGGCAAACTCATGGCAGATGCAATTTAATGTGGATAAATGTGAAGTTATCCACTTTGGTGGCAAAAATAGGAAAACAGATTATTATCTGAATGGTGGCCGATTAGGAAAAGGGGAGGTGCAACGAGACCTGGGTGTCATTATACACCAGTCATTGAAAGTGGGCATGCAGGTACAGCAGGCGGTGAAAAAGGCGAACGGTATGCTGGCATTTATAGCGAGAGGATTCGAGTACAGGAGCAGGGAGGTACTACTGCAGTTGTACAAGGCCTTGGTGAGACCACACCTGGAGTATTGTGTGCAGTTTTGGTCCCCTAATCTGAGGAAAGACATCCTTGCCATAGAGGGAGTACAAAGAAGGTTCACCAGATTGATTCCTGGGATGGCAGGTCTTTCATATGAAGAAAGACTGGATGAACTGGGCTTGTACTCGTTGGAATTTAGAAGATTGAGGGGGGATCTGATTGAAACGTATAAGATCCTAAAGGGATTGGACAGGCTAGATGCGGGAAGATTGTTCCCAATGTTGGGGAGGTCTAGAACGAGGGGTCACAGTTTGAGGATAGAGGGGAAGCCTTTTAGGACCGAGGTTAGGAAAAACTTCTTCACACAGAGAGTGGTGAATCTGTGGAATTCTCTGCCACAGCAAACTGTTGAGGCCAGTTCATTAGCTATGTTTAAAAGGAAGTTAGATATGGCCCTTGTGGCTACAGGGGTCACGGGGTATGGAGGGAAGGCTGGGTTCTGAGTTGGATGATCAGCCATGATCATAATAAATGGCGGTGCAGGCTCGAAGGGCCGAATGGCCTACTCCTGCACCTATTTTCTATGTTTCTATGTTTCTATGAAATCCCTAAGGACTGGAAATGGGCTAAAGTTGTCATAGTATATAAGAAGGGAGACAGCACTGACCTTGGTAACTATAGACCAGTAAACTTCACATGTGTCATAGGTAAGATGATGGAAACATTAATAAACAATGAAATATAAAAGCAGCTAATAAGAACAGGCATGTTAGCAGAAAGCCAGCATGGGTTCAGAAAGGGAAAATCATGTTTTACTAATATGCTGGAGTTCTGTGAAGAGACAACTAAAATTTATCATAGAAATAGAGTGGTTAATATCATTTTACTTGAACTTTCAGAAGGCTTTTGATAAGGTACCCAACAAAAAGTTAATAATCAGATTCCAGGAGGTAGAGATTCAGGGTAAAGTGTGCGAATGGGTGCAGAATTAGCTCAAAAACAGAAAATAATGAGTTATGATGAGAGGATCATCTTCACACTTAGAAGATGTTAAAACTGGGATTCCACAGGGATCAGTTTTGGGGCTGCTGCTATTTTTAATTTATATTAATGATTTGGGTATACACGTAACAGATAAACTAGTAAAATCTGCCGATGACACAAAATTAGGGGGACAAGCTGATAACATTCAGGCAGCAAAATCAATACAGTTAGATCTAAACAAAATCCAGATGTGGGCAGATAATTGGCAGATGAAATTTAATGTAAGTAAATGTAAATAATTACATAAAGGAAGCAAAAATATTACACATAAATATACAGTGGAGGATAGTCTTGAGTTAGAATGTGCACTGTATGAGAAAGATTTGGGCATCCTGGTGGACATCACTTCCAACAGCTAGACAATGCAAAGAAGTGATTAGAAAGGCTAATAGAATGTTGAGATTTATAATGTGCTCAGTGGTGCTCAAGTTTAGAGACATTCTCCTTAAGTTGTATAATGTCCTGGTGAGGCCACTGTGTACAATTTTGGTCTCCATTTTGTGTGAGGGATGTGAAGGCACTGGAGAGAGTCCAGAGAAGGGCGACTAGACTCACTCCAGGTCTGCAGGATATGAGCTATGAAGAAAGACTGAAAGAATTAAATCTTCTAAGGCTAAGTAGATGTGGAAGAGACATGATAGAAGTGCTCAGAATCATTAAGGGTATAAGTAAGTCAGGTTGATGCCAGCTGCTACTTAAAAAATTAATCCATCAATGAGGACACAGGGCCATAGGCAGAGACTGGTTGAAGGGAGATTTCAGACTAACATCAGGAAGCATTTCTCTACACAGCGAGTTGTGGACATATGGAAAACACTACCTAGTTGTGTAGTTGAAGTTGAGAGTAGTACCTTAAAGCCTTTCAAATCTAAACTTGATAATTATTTTGACATACAATGTGAATAGGAATTTGGCAAGCCTTGTTGGGCTAAATGTCCTGTTCTTGTCTAAAATGAACTAATTTTCTAATTGCCTCCTGCTTATATTGTCCATTAGCCCACTCTAGTAGATTTAAAAAGACAATTTTGAAAAAGGCACAAATGTGCGATCTGGTATCCTGGCAATATTTATCCTTCAATTAATATCGGGGAAGTACATTATTCAATTATTATTGAATGTTTGTGGCAGCTTGATGTGCACACATGCAAAGGGCCATTCGTTCCATATTCTAACTTCAAATAAACTTGCAAATGTGCTTTGTTGTCATTCAACTGATTGATGATATCCTAGTATCATGGAAAGTGATATGAAAATACTTTATTTCCTATCTACTTCTGTCTAGATAATCTTCTTGAACATTCAAAATCACCAAAGGCACCTGCTAAATGATAAAGAACAAATGGGAAAATCGGTTGGATGTACACAGTCTTTTTTCCCAGTTAAGTGGACTCAAAAATGAGCAAGCATATCTTTAAGATGAAAGGGAAAAGATTTAAAAGTGACCTGAGGGGCAACTTCTTCACACAGAGGGTGGTAAATGTACTGAACAAGCCTCCAGAGGAAGTAGTTAAGGCAGATTCAATAATAACATTTGAAAGACACTTGGTCAGAAACATAGATAGGAAAGGTTTAAAGGAATGTGTGTCAAACACCAGCAAATAGGATTAGCTTAGATGGGCATCTGTGATGTGGTGTATTAAATTTTGTAAAAATAGTAGATGAAAGTCTGAACAATTCCAAGTGACATTTTAACTCTTTGTGAGCTCACAGCATGTAAGGTGTCTGTACAAGTTAAACGCTGTAGGTGAGTTAAATGTTTGCTGCTAGCAGCTGGATTCTTTTTGGCCTCAGGCACTAGTGGCATGAGAACAAAAGACCAAGGATCTTATCTGTCTCTGCATGCCTCTCTATACTTGTGGATTGAACCGCTATTTACTGAGGCACCTTTCACTCAGCTCTTAGGACTTCAGGGTGATCCCATGAGTCAGAATTTGGAGCTCCTCCAATAGCAGTGACAATCAAGTCTCCCAACAACAGTAACAATAAAACGTAGACTACGAATCGTGAGCCCTGAAATTGTTGTGGAAATGTTTGTAACTTACCACATAGCATATAGTATGGTTTATTAGTGCTTTCTGTTTTATGGTAATAAACTAGGCTTAAGTTACTTTGTTGTGTTTGTATGCTTATTACTACATTTTCCAGGCACTCAAATTGTTTCGGTTTTTTGGGTCTGATCAACCCAGTCCATTACAGCATATTCATCAGCATGGATGAGTAGGGTCAAAGGTCCTCTTTCTGTGCTGTATTGCTCTGTGATTCTAGGATTCTGTGACTATTATAAATGTTTTGGCTTTAAAAGCATTCGAATGGTTTCATCCACTTCCCAGGCGTTATGTGTAGATGTTGCAAGACGTAGGCCTCAATATCTTCCTGTGCAACTGGATCCTCATTTGCAGACCCCAGTCAGTTCAGAAAAGCAACAACATTTCCTCCACAATCACCTTCAGCACAGGTGAGCACAAGGCTATGTGCTTAGCCCCCTGCTCTACTCACTTTATACTTATGACTGTGAGGCTAAGCACAGCTCCGAAGTTATATTTAAGTAGTGATGACACTACTGCTGTTGGCCAAAACAACTTTACTAACAAACCAGAATATAGGAGGGAGACTGAAAATCTGGCTGAATGATACTCCAACAACAACATCTCACCCAATGTCAGCTAAACCAAAGAGCTGATTATTGACCACAAGAGGAGGAAACCAGAAGTCGATGAGCCAGTCATTTTTGGGTTTTATCATCTCTAATGGCAAACTCAAGGTAGAACATAGAACATAGAAAACCTACAACACAATACAGGCCCTTCAGCCCATAATGCTGTGCAAACATGTACTTACTTTAGAAATTACCTAGGATTACCGATGGCCCTCTATTTTTCTAAGCTTCATGTACCTATCCAAGAGTCTCTTAGAAGACCCTACTGTATCCACCTCCACCAATATCACCAGCAGCCCATTCCACGCACTCGCCACTCTCTGCATAGAAAACTTACCCCTGACATTTCCTCTGTACCTGCTTCCAAGCACTGGAAAACTGTGCCCTCTCGTATTAGCCATTTCAGCCTTGGGAAAAAGTCTCTGACGATCTACACAATCAATGCCTCTCATCATCTTATACACCTCTATCAGGTCACCTTTCACCATCCATCGCGCCAAGGAGAAAAGGCCAAGTTCACTCAAACAATTCTCATAAGGAGTGCTCCCCAATCCAGTCAACATCCTTATAAATCTCTTCTGCACCCTTTCTATAGTTTCCACATCCTTCCTGTAGTGAGGTGACCAGAACTGAGCACAGTACTCCAAGTGGGGTCTGACAAGGGTCCTATATAGCTATAACATTACCTCTTGTCTCTTAAACTCAATCCCACAGTTGATGAAGGCCAATACACCGTATGCCTTCACAACCACCTAATCAACCTGTGCAGCATCTTTGAGTGTACAATGGACTCAGACCCCAAGGTCCCTCTGATGCACCACACTGCCAAGAGTCCTACCTTTAATGCTATATTCTTTCATCATATTTGACCTACCAAAATGAACAACCTCACGCTTAACTGGGTTGAACACCATTTGTCACTTCTCAGCCCAGTTTTGCATCCTATCAATGTCCCACTGTAACCTCTGACAGCCCTCCACACTATCCACAACACAACCTCTGTGTCATCAGCAAATTTACTTCCTCATCCAGGTCATTTATAAAAATCATGAAGAGAAGTGGTCCCAGAATAGATCCCTGAGGCACACCACAGGTCACCGACCTTCATGCAGAATATGACCTGTCTCCAACCACCCTTTGGTTTCTATGGGCAAATCAATTCTGGATCCAAAATGCAAGGTCCCTTTGGATCCCATGCCTCCTTATTTTCTCAATAAGCCTTGCATGGGGTGCCTTATCAAATGCCTTGCTGAAATCCATATGCACTACGTCTACAGCTCTACCTTCATCAATGTATTCAGTCACATCCTCATAAAATTCAATCAGGGTCATAAGGTATGACCTGCCTTTGACAAAGCCACACTGACTATTCCTGACCATATTATGCCTCTCCAAATGTTCATAAATCCTGCCTCTCAGGATCTTCTCCATCAACTTACTAACCACTGAAGTAAGATTCACTGGTTTATAATTTCCTGGGCTATCTCTACTCCCTTTCTTGAATAAAGGAAAAACACCTGCAACCCTCCAATTCTCTGGAATCTCTCCCGTACCCATAGATGATGCAAAGATCATTGCCAGAGGCTCAGCAAACTCCTCCTTCGTCTCCCACAGTAGCTTGGGATATATCTCATCCGGTCCCAGAGAATTATCCAACGTCATGCTTTCCAAAATCTCCAGCACATCCTCTTTCTTAATGTCCATATGCTCAAGCTTTTCAGTCCGCTGTAAACCATTCCTACAATCGCGAAGATCCAGTTCCGTAGCGAATTCTGAAACTGAGTATTCATTAATTACCTCTGCTATCTCCTCGGGTTCTATACACATTTTTCCACTATCACACTTGATTAGTCCTATTCTCTCACATCTTATCCTCTCACTCTTCCCATGCTTGAAGAATGTCTTGGGTTTTCCTTAATCCTCTTCACCAAGGCCTTCTCATGGCCCCTTCTGGCTCTCCTAATTTCATTCATAAGCTCCTTCCTGCTAGCCTTATAATCTTCTAGATCTCTATCATTACTGAATTTTTTGAATCTTTCGTAAGCTTTTCTTTTCCTCCTGACAAGATTTTCTACAGCCTTTGTACGTTATAGTTACTGTACCCTACCATCCTTTCCCTGTCTCTTTGGAGCGTACCTATGCAGAACACCACACAAATATCCCCTGAATATTTGCAATAATTCTGCTGTACATTTCTCTGAGAACATCTGATCCCAATTTATGCTTCCAAGTTCTTGCCTAATAGCTTCATATTTCCCCTTACTCCAATTAAACATTTTCCTGATTTCTCTGCTTCTATCCCTCTCCAATGCTATGGTAAAGGAGATGAAGACTACCTCCAAAATGCTCTCCCACAGAGAGTCCTGACACCTGACCAGGTTCATTTCCTAATACCAGATCAAGTACAGCCTCTCCTCTTGTAGGCTTATCTACATATTGTGTCAGAAAACCTTCCTGAACACACCTAACAAACTCCACTCCATCAAAATCCCTTGCTCTAGGGAGATACCAATCAATATTGGGGAAATTAAAATCTTCCATCATCACAACCCTGTCATTATTGCACCATTCCTGAATCTGTCAGCCAATCTGCTCCTCGATGTCCCTTTTACTATTGGGTAGTCTATAAAAAGCACCCAGCAGAGTTATTGACCCCTTCCTGTTTCTAACTTCCACCCACAGATACTCAGTAGACAATCCCTCAATGACTTACTCCTTTTTTGCAGCCGTGACTCTATCTTTAATCAGCAGTGCCACGCCCCCACCTCTTTTGCCTCTCTCCCTGTCCTTTCTGAAACATCTAAAGCCTGGCACTCTAAGTAGCTATTCCTGCCCCTGAGCCAACCAAGCTTCTGTAATGGCCACAACATCATAGCTCCAAGTACTGATCCACGCTCTAAGCTCATCTGCTTTGTTCATAATACTCCTTGCATTAAAATAGACACATCTCAAACCATCGGTCTGAGCACGACCCTTCTCTATCACCTGCCTATCCTCCCTCTCACACTGGCTACAAGCTTTCTTTATTTGTGAGCCAACCGCCCCTTCCTCCATCTCTTTAGTTTGATTCCCATGCCCTAGCAATTCTAATTAAACTCTCCCCAGTCGCCTTAACAAACCTCTCTGCCAGGATATTGGTCCCCTCAGATTCAAGTGCAACCCATCCTTATTGTACAGGTTACATCTGTGTCAAAATATGTTCCAATGATCCAGATATCTGAATCTTTTCCCCCTGCTCCAATCCCTCAGCCATGCATTAATCCTCCACCTTATTCTATTCCTATACTCACAGTCGTGTGGCACAGGCAGTAATCCTGAGATTACTACCTGTGTGGTCCTGCTTCTCAGCTACTTTCCTAACTCCCTGTAGTCTGTTTTCAGGACCTCCTCCCTTTTCCTACCTATGTCGTTGGCACTAATATGTACCAAGACCACTGGCTGTTCACCTTCCCACTTCAGGATATTGAGGATGCGATCAGAAACATCCCAGACCCTGACACCTGGGAGGCAAACTACCATCCGTGTTTCTTTCCTGCATTCACAGAATCGCCTGTCTGACACCCTAACTATCGAGGGAGGGTGGCGGAGATGGGTGCTGCTTCCTGCACCCATGCTGAGCTCGTCAATTTCATCGACTTTACTTCTAACTTCCACCCAGCCCTCAAATTCACTTGGTCTATCTTGGACACTTCTCTCCCCTTTCTCGATCTCTTCGTCTCCATCTCTGGAGACAGACTGTCCACTGACATCTTCTACAAGCCCACTGACACTCATAACTACCTCAATTATACCTCTTCCCACCCCGCCACATGCAAAAATTCCATTCCCTATTCCCAGTTCCTCCGTCTCCGCCACATCTGCTCCCAGGATGAGGCTTTCCATTCCAGGACATCTCAAATGTCCTCTTTCTTTAAGGATCGTGATTTCCCTTCTGCTGTCATCAATGATGCCCTCACCCGCATCTCCTCCATTTCCCGCACTTCGGCTCTCACCCCATCCTCCCGCCACCACAACAGGGACAGAGTTCCCCTTGTCCTCACCTACCACCCCACCAGCCTCCGGATTCAACACATTATCCTCTGCAACTTCTGCCACCTTCAACAGGACCCCACCGCTAAGCACATCTTTTCCTTTCCGCCCCTCTCCACCTTCTGCAGGGGTCGGTCCCTCCACGACTCCCCGGTCCGCACGTCCCTCCCTACGGATCTCCCACCTGGCACTTATCTGTGTAAGCGCAAGTGCTACACCTGTCCCTACACCTTCTCTCTTGCCACCATTCAGGGCCTCAAACAGTACTTCCAAGTGAGGCAACACTTCACTTGTGAGTCTGTTGGGGTCATCTATTGCATCCGGTGCTCCCAGTGCGGCCTCCCCTACATCGGTGAAACCCAACGCAGATTGGGGGACCGCTTCGTCGAGCACCTCCGCTCCGTCCGCCAAAACAGACAGGATCTCCCAGTAGCCACCCACTTCAACTCTGCTTCACACTCCCATTCAGATATGTCCACACATGGCCTCCTCTACTGCCATGATGAGGCTAAACTCAGGTTGGAGGAGCAACACCTCATATACCATCTAGGTAGTCTCCAGCCCCTTGGTATGAAGACAGAATTCTCCAACTTCCGGTAATTCCCCCTCCTTTCTCCTATCCTTATGTCACTCTGCCCCCTCCCCCACCTGCCTACCACCTCCCTCTTGGTTCCTCCTCCTTCTACTACCCATTGTGTTTTTCCCCTATTCCTTCTTCACCTTTCTGTCTATCACCTCCCTGCTTCCCTTCCCCCATCCCTTTATCTTTCCCCTTAATGGTTTTTCACCTGGAACCTACCAGCCTTCTCCTTCCCACCCTCCCTCCACCTTCTTTATAGGGCCTCTGCCCCGTCCCCCTACAGTCCTAACGAAGCATTCTGGCCCGAAATGTCGACCGATCTTTTCCACGGATGCTGCCCGACCTGCTGAGCTCATCCAGCGTGTTGTGAGTGTTACCCTAACTACGAGTCCCCTATCACTGCTGTCGTCCTCTTCCTTTCCCTGCACTTCTGAGCCACAGGACCAGACTCTGTGCCAGAGACACGGCCACTGTTGCTTCCCCCAGGTAGGTTGTCCCTCCCAATAGTACTCAAACAGGAGTACTTATTGTTAAGGGGGACAACCACAGTGGTAGGCTCTTGTATCTGACTCTTGCCCTTCCCTCTCCTGACTGTTACTCACTTATCTGTCTCCTGAGGCCCCGGTGTAATTACTTGCCTATAGGTCTTATCTATCATCTTCTCATTTTCCCTGACCAGACGAAGGTCATCAAGCTGCATCTCCAGTTCCCTATCCCGGTCCCTAAGGAGCTACAGTTCGACGCACCTGTCACAGCGCTGGGAGTCTCACGGATATCTCACATCTTGCACACAGTATTGAACACCAGCCTCACAGACATACTTCTTATTCCTATTCTTCACAAGTAACTTACCTTGCCTCAATCCATTATCGCTGAAGCCGAATTGAACCAAAGCCCTCCTACTCTGACTTCCTCTACTCAACACCCACTCTATAAAACCGCCTTCTTTTTAAGTTCATCCCACAAGTCTAACTCGCTGATGCCCACATGCCTACGCAGTCGTGCCTCATTCAAACCGCTGAAAAAATAATGATCTCCTTTTAAACTATTCCTGCCAGTCTAACTCACTGACGTCCAGGCGCTTGCACAGTTGTACCTCAATCAAACTGTTGAAGGGAAAATGATAGACACTACTAAGACCCAGGCAGTCAGAGATTGACCAACCCATCCAGTATGTAACAAGTCCACCGATTCCTGGGATTTTCCAACTTTTACAGAAGGTTCATTAGGAACGTCAGCTCCGTGGCGACTTTGCAGGCAGTCCAAACTAAGAGATCCACAAGCTCTTTTGTTTAGACGACCAAAGTAGGGGCTACTTTTGCACAGCTCAAACCGCAGCTCATGCCAGCTCCCATTTCACCTTACCCGGACCTTCCTTTCATCATGAAGGTGGACATATTACATGTTGGAGTAGGTGCAGTGTTGTCTCATCGGACATGTTTGGACTACAAAATGCACTCGTGTGCATTCTTCTCCGGGCAGCTATCCCCGGCAGAAGTGAGCTACGACATTGGTAATAGGGAGTTGCTCACAGTCAAGTTGGCATTGGAGGAATGGTGTCACTGGCTTGAACCTTTTATTGTATGGACAGACCACAAGAACGTGGCTCATATTCAGGGGGGCTAAAGAATGAATTCCAGGCAGACCAGGTGGTCTCTTTTCTTTAAACACTTCAATTTCTCCCTGACCTATTGACCGGGGTCAAATAATCAGAAACCAGGTGCCTGGTCCCATCAGTTGGTAGAATCTGAAAGAGAGATGCAGCTTACCACTAGCTGTCCCAAGCTAAGATGAAAGCACCAATTTGCTGAGGAATTTGGGTGTTTGAATACTCTCCGCCACTCTTCCCTGAACTGGAGGCCAAGGTTGGGGTTCTTGCAGCCAAAGACCAAAAGGGACTAGGGCAAAGTAGATTTTGTTGTCCTCTACCCAGAATGCTGAAGTAAAGGCTAACCACAGGAAAAGACAGGGACCGGTTTTGCAGCCCGGGCAACAGGTCAGGATGTCTACTCAGGATTTGCCTCTCCAGATGGAGTCTACGAAATTGGCACCCAAGTTCATTGGACCCTTCAAGGTTCTCAAGAAAATAAAGCTGGTGGCTAACACTTTGCAGCTACCCAAGACCCTCAAGATCAATTCTGCCTTCCACATTTCCAAATGAAAACCTTTAGCCCCACCATCAGTACCAGCACCACCTGGGCTGCTGATGGGGAACAGATTTTCACTGTAAAAACAATTCTGGATTCACAAACTGCACAGGGTGTTCAGTAATTGCTTGTGGACTGGGAGGAAAGCACGGTGCTGGCTTCTGGAAAGGAACGCCTTGAATCTAGCGTTCATCTGTGACTACTATCATCGTCTCTCTGAACTGCCAGGGCCATCAGGAGTAAGCTGTAGGGGAGGAGGTCCTGTTAGGACATGTATCGATTGTGCCAGCCTCTGGCGTTTAAATGCTTTAACTCTCCGGAATATGGATCGCTAGTATGACCCCTTTAAAAATTCAGGCCCACCCCGCTAATTAGCAGCCATGTTTTAGTGCCAGGATTTTAATATTTAAATAGCACCTGAACTGAGATTAGGTGCTCAATTATCAGCTCAACTTTGGATTCTCATCTCGCATCCAGTTTAGAACGCTTCCTTCATTTCAGACTTACATCGTGACCTGATTCTAGTCTCGGATACTCCACAACATGGGTTCTAATCATCCTCGCCAAGGTTTCTTGTCACAACATGCATGCAAAAGGTTCCATCAGTACATCTATGGAAAAGTTTTTGAAGTGGAGACAGACCATAAATCACTGGTTTCAATTATGTCCAAACCACTGAATGACTGTCCCATGAGGATACAGCCCATGTTGATAAGGCTGCAGAAGTATGATGTGAAGACCTACACACCAGGAAAACATATGTTTGCTGCTGATGCGCTGTCTCGAGCAGTTGACAAGAAAGAAAAGGCTGACCAAGAGGATAATGTAGATACCATATACAGGCTAATGTTGACATGTTTGTCATCTCCCTTCCAATATCTCCTGATAGAACAGAGGAGATTAGAAAAGCAACAGGGTCAGATGAAACAATGAAAGAACTCAAAGAGACAGTACAGAAAAGTTGGCCAGATTTGTTTGATTGTAATGGGAAGAGTCATATTGTTGTAACAGACGACTTTTCCAATTTCCCTGAGGTTGCAAGACTACAATCAACATCTAGCAAAGCAGTCATCACCTTCCTGAAAGCTGTGTTTGTGAGGTGAGGAGTTCCACATGAAGTGACATCAGGAAATGGCCCACAATCTTCGAGCTGTGAATTTGAGTCCTTTGCCAATGTTTGGGGGTTTTGGCATAAAACTTCAAGTTCACATCACCCAAAATCTAATAGCCTAGCAGAGAGTTCAGTCAAGATAGTGAAGGGCTTCATGAAGAAAGCGCAAGATGGACAAGAGGATTTCCACGACGGTTGATGATTTATAGGAGTGTACCACTGCAGAATGACCTTTCACCAGCTCAAATGCTGATGGGTTGACACATATGCACTAACATTCCAACACATGAAAATCTGTTGTCACCTACAGGAGCACACAAGTTGGCTAAAATGAAAGGGAAAGAAAAACGCAAACAGTTATTACGACAGCACTGTGAAAGGCCAACCAGTTCTGAAGCCTGGAGATCAAGTGCGAATCTGAGATCTCGATTCTGGCACATGGTCCATGCACGGATATGTGCAAGAGGAAGTAGCTCCACATTCCAACCACATCCAGATGGAGCGAGAGATAGCTCTGAGACGGAACTGCACAGATCTATGATCATGCTGTAACAAATCACCTGTTAGTACACCAAAGACGCCAGCAGATGTAAAAAAATGAACATGTTGATCAGAGTTCTCAGAATGTCACAAGTATTAATGCAACAAATGCAAGCAATACACCTGTGGAAATCAAAAGCAGGCCACAAAGGACCACCAAACCACCTCAAAGACTGATCGAAATATTGAGGGTGGACAAGGGACTGTAATTTCTCATTATAATTGAAGTTAAAATGTTGAAAAGTGGAAAATATAAAAAAAACAGAAAGAGACCTGTTATGGAATGTAGATATTTGTGTTGGAAAGGATTATTATTCCTTGCAGGTTTATGAGGACATTGTTTATCTTTCAAGGGAGAAGATGTGGAATCATGTATGCATAATAAAGTGGACAATGCGAGTGGGTTCACCCGGAAACAGAAGATACAAAGGTGATTGTGTTGCGTGTGCACAGGGTTGAGCAGCTGTAGTAATAACATGTCTAATGTAAACTCATGCTAAGTTTGTCTTTATTAAGAACAAACATTAACACTTAGGACATCAGAATTTGCTCCAGTTTGATGAGTCAATATTGCCAGGCAATGAATCTTTGCCTCTTGGTTGTGCTCACTTCAAAAAAGACTAAATCATGGTTCAAGTCTTGTTATTTGCAAAGGTACCAGAAACAATTATGATGGGGGAGTCAATATTTTGGGTTGTTGAGCAATTTTTCAAAAAGAAGGAAATTCTGTTCTCCAATGTTGTTGTTTATGCCACAGATGAGGCACAATCAATGACAGGATACCACTACGCGGTTATTATTTTGTTGAAATAAGCTGTACCGAACATATTTGTCATTCACTGTGTAATTTTCAGACAACATCTTGTCACATAAAAACCTAAGTGATCGGCTACACAAATTAGTAAATACTGTTATCACAGCAGTAAATAATATCAAGTCCCAGGCTGTCAATTCTTGACTATTTCGAGAGATTTGTATTGAGTAGTATGACGAACAGTTTGAACCCTTGCTATTACATATCGAAGTCAAATGGCTCTCAAAAGAAACTGCCTAAGACTCTTTTATGTACTTTTTGAAAATGTGATAAAATTCTTTGAATACTCAAATAATTCATTCATAATCAACTAAGAATATTAGGCATGACATTGCTTATGTGTCTGAATTATTTGAATATGTTTAATGAAATCATTCTTCAATTGTAAAGAAATGATGTTAATCTTATCAAAATCAAAGTAGTTGTTACATATTTCTGTCCAAGCCAACTCTATATAAAGTGCAATACTGGCCAACGTGACCTTTTCCAATTTCTGAGTCTCTTTGAGTTGGAAGAAAAATCAAAAAATGCCAGATTATGATCTTCAAATATACTGGGCCCAAATGCATGAGCTGCACAAAGACATGTCAGAGAGATTTCAGGATCTTCTCTCGATTCAAATTCCAGATTGGCTAACAAATCCATTCCTGAACACTTGTTATAAGGAATTAACAGGAAGGATGGAGGAAGAACTAATCTCACTACAAAATGGATTGGAGTTGAAGGCGACATTCAAAAAGCTCATATCAAGAATTTTGATTGCAGAAAGAAATCTCTGAATGTTATCCTGCACTGTGGGAAAAGATCAAGATGTTCCTTATAGCCTTTCCAACATCACATTTAGTGGAATGCGGTTTCAGTGCAGTCATCCAACTTCTTTCAAAGCAGTGAAACAGATTGTAAATTACTTAATATGGGCATCTGAGACTCCTGAGTGACACTCAACCTGATGTCACTGCATGAAGCCCACCCATCTCAATGAAAGGTGAAAAAGCAATGAAGAAGTGAATAGTTGGACTATTAATATACGCTCTACAATTGTTGATGAAAATTGTTTTTACTTTAATAAATAAATAAATAAAATTATTTGTAGCTTTAGACAGGTTTGAATAACTTCTGTAATTTTTTGTTACTGTTTTAAATTTTCACTTTCCATTTATACTCACTGTGTATCATAAACCAAAATTTGTTATAGTAATGGACAGAAAGGGAGAGGGGACTGCTGGGGATATAGTCTGGGAGCCAAAGGGGCAATAACCCAAAACGTTTATGAACTACTGGTCTATATGAACCAAAGGCAATGTAATTTAGATTGGTTTAGCTTCCATGCTCATGTAACAACTCCCATCACAGTACCAATATATAGTTAAATGTGGCCCTCTCCGAATTTATGAGGCACAAAATTTAAGAGTTTTAACAAATTTGTTTGGAGCAGTACTTCATAAGATCAAATTATCAGAAGTACAGCTACAAAACTGAGCCTATATTAAAGGTTCTTTAGTTCAACCTTAAAGGACCAACTTGTTAGAGGATAGGGAAGCTTTTAAACTCTACAGAAGAAAACTTTAAAGCAATAAGGAAAGAAAAATTAAAATATAAAGGTACGCTATCCAGTGATATAAAAAATTATACCAATTTTTTTTTCAGATTATATAAAGAGTTAAAGAGATGCAAGAGTAGATATTGGATTGCTGGAAAACAATGTTGGAGAGGTAGTAATGGTGAACAAACTCAATAACTATTTTACATCAGTCTTCACTGTGGAGCACACCAGCAGAATGCCACACATTAGAGAGTGTCTGATGGCAGAAGTGAGCGTGGTCACTATAACTAAGGAGAAGGTGCTTGGAAAGCTGAATGGTCTGTGAAAAATTGATAAAGAAGTTCAAAGTTCAAAGTAAATTTTTTATCAAAGTACATAGATGTCTCCATAAACTACCCTGAGATTAATTTTCATGTGGACATTCACGGTCGATAAGAAGAAATACAATGTATCAATGAAAAATTAAACATAAACAAAGATTGACAAACAACCAATATGCAAAAGAAGACAAACTGTTCAGTTCCAAAAAAAAAGTAATAATTAATACTGAGAACATGAGTTTCTGTGAGATTGGGGGAAAAATTTAGAAATCAGAGGTGCATAGGGATTTGGAAATCCTCAGTCAGAATTCACTAAAGGTTAATATTATGTTTTGCAACTCCAAAACATAAAAATAAATGAATTGAAAGAAAACAAGAGAGTCAGGAATGCAAGTCTAACTTCATTTTGACTTTAAATGAGGTATGCATGTATGACCTAGCGATGTAATGACATATCACATTTACATACTTCTACCTGCAATTAATTACATAAACAAAAATGGCTTAATCAAATAATATATTTACAAGATTATTCAAATCTTACTGAAATATTAAATACACAGCACTTCTTTCTGTTTACCTATAAGCTCCAACTCAATATAAAATACATTTCAACTGTATACACAGTATATTCTAATATATAAACTAATGGAACAACTTTCAATTGTTCCATTCAGGCCTAAAGATTTAATCTCTGTAGAAGATTTCTTACTCTTGTAGGATATTATGTCTCCTAACAAGGTGGGATTGCTCTGATCAACAGGTGAGACTTGGGGCTGTGAAACAATCTCAAGTTCAGGGCTTCCTCCAGTTGTAGGAGTTGGCTGTGGGACTGCAGGAAGTGGTTCTGACAGCTCAGGCCACCTTATTTCTCTAACAATTGACTCTGCCCTCCTCGATTGATCACTGTGTTGTCTCCAGATGATATCAGACACAATCTCCACTGTGCAGCCGAGTGGTCCAGTTCTGTCCTTAATCTTTCCGAGTAACCACAAATCCTCACCAAGACTGCTTGTCCAGGAGTGAACCATCAAACCTACTTGTTTGAGGAACCCTCAATTTGTCTCAGCTGTTTATCCTACATATACCATCTGGGTTTGAGCTTGAGGAGACTCAAGCACGAACGTAGGGTTGACTCAGGAACAGCAAAGCTGATGAGTTGTTGGTTGTGGAGTTGTGGAGTGCACTACATTAAAATATGCAAGGAAGAAATTGGAGAGCACTTGGTTCAGAATCAATGTAATGTGTTCTGCTGACACTGTTTGCAGTGTGTCCTTTGAACTCTGAACAAACCCTTCCGCCGAGCCATTTGTAGCTTGTTGCAGATATAATATGTCTTATTCCATTCATTTTCAGGAATGGCTGAAACTGTTCTGCATTAAACTATGGTCCATCATCATTGATTAAGTGCTGTGGAACACCAATCCTTGAGTAGAGGCATATCAACAGTGTGTGAGGCTGTAGTGAAAGTTATTAAGAAAACCTTTAGATACTTGCAGTGTCTAAAAGCTTTTGCATCCACTACTACTAAGAATTTTGTCACATGAATGGTCCAGCAAAATCCACCTGAATCCTCTGCCAGTGCAATGCAGGCCATTTCCAGGAATGGAGAGGCGCTGATCTTGGCATCTTCTGGACGTGTGCATGGCGAGCTGCTTGATCTGCTGATCTATCCCAGGCCACCAGACAAAACTTTGAGCCAACGCTTTCATTTTGACCATGCCGAGATAACCAGCATATAGCTCCCCAAAACCTTAGATCTCATCTTATATGCTACAACAACTCTCAATCCCCACATAAGGCAACCCCTGTCACAAGCAATTTCATCCTGGCACCAGTAAAAACAGGAGAACTGTAATTTCTGCTGCATATTCCAGGCATTTTGGGTGTCCATGTAGACTTGAGACAGTGCTGGGTCTTTTCTGGTGTCCCTTGGGATCCTCTCTGCCAAAGTAGTGAGACTTTTGATTTGTATTAGGGTGACAATGTCCAGAAGAGTGTCCTCTTTTGTAAATTTTGCAAGTGTTTCCTTTTTCAAGGTTAAATGGGATAATCCATCACCATTTCCATGATTAGTGTTGTTATGTGGTGGTTAGTTTACTTGTCAGTTGAAAGCCACTTCCATCCTATTGGTCATTGACTGGCCCATTTGAACCATGCAGCAACTCTTTTCCATTGGTTGTATTGTGTGTTACAGCACCAGTGTCTGGTTTCAAGCACTTCAGGGATATAAGAATAGCAAATGTGGAAGCTTGCTCTCTTTCTGCAATCCCCAGGGCCTGCTTCAAGCTGAAGTTGTGACCATTGCTGAAGGACCATTGGGAAAGTATGCTCTAGGCTTAGAAGGCCTGCTCACAGTCTTAGCTAAGAATCTGCTTTTTTTTTTGGAAGCGTCTTGGCCCAAAACGTCGACTGTACCTCTTCCTAGAGATGCTGCCTGGCCTGCTGCATTCACCAGCAACTTTTATGTGTGTTGCTTGAAATTCCAGCATCTGCAGATTTCCTCGGGTTTGCTTTTTATTAATATTTAATTTTGTAGTCTGTGTAACTCAGGGACTTAGAGGATTGATCGAATCTTTTACTATTTAACAGTAAATGATTCATATGCTTATTCGTAATCAGTGACTTCTGTCTCACTTACTAACACTATGAACCTGCTTTCATGTTACAGATGTCCTCTTCAATTCAATCTTGTAATGGTGTCCTCCAAGAAACAGAGCCATCTCAGAATTTGTGATGCTGCTATTAGTGGAACATCCTTCTGTGGTTTAAGAATGGGCATTATTATTTGATGATCAGTAATGAGGGTAAACTCTCCCCTATACAACTACTGGTTGAAATGTTTTACAATGCATACCAGACTCAAGGCCTCCCTGTCAATCTGTGGGTAATTTTTCTTTGCAGAGGTAAGGGAACGTGATGTAAAGTCTATGCGAGTTCACTTCCATCACTCATAACATGTGACATGACTACCCTATACCATAAGGCAAGGTGTCACAGACAAGTTTCACTGGATGATGTGGATCATACTGTGTGAGTACAGTGTCTGATGTCACCTTTTTCTTTGCCTTTTTGAAAGCCACCTCACACTGCTTTGTCCATTGTCATTTCTTCCTGTTCTGTAGTCATGAGTTCAAGGGGTGGAGCACAGTTCCCATGTGTGGAAGGAACCTGCTATAGTAAGTGACAAATCCTAAAAAAGACCACAACTGTAACACATCCTTTGGCCTTTGGGCATCCACCACTGCTTGAAATTTTTCAGCACACTTGTGTAATCCTTGTGAGTCACATGTGTGAGCACAGTAAGAGATGCTTGGTTTAAAGAATTCACACTTGTCGTGTCATGCTCTATGCCCATAATCTTCTAATCCTTTTAACACTGTCTTGAGATTTTAGAGATGTCCATTGTCATTTAGGTAACACTAAGTGCCTAGCAGCCTTGTAGCATCTGATCCATAGGTTCTGCCAGAGTGCAGATACAGATGCCAAACCAGAAATAAGCTTGTTATAGACTTAAAACCCTTTGCGAATGTTGATGGTGAGAAACAATTTGGACTCTTCTTCCACCACCATCTGCTCACTTCGATAAAGTGTTTTCCTCCGGGAAGATTTGCAAAGATATTCTCTATCCTGGGGAGAAGATCTACTTTCAGTACTGGGTTGACGGTGAGTTTAAAATAAGTTCAGTTCCTGACAGACCCATCCTTCTTGGCTACTGGAAGCTCAGTCATTGCCCATTGGCTACACTCAATCTTAGAAAGAACTCCTTCAGCCTCCTTGTGATCCTGCTCACTGGCTACTTTATTACAGATAGTATAAAGAACCATATGGGCTTTGTAAAACTCAGGTGTGGCAACTTCATTTAACACTATTTTACCCTGGATATGTTTGAATTTTCCAATGCCATACTTGAACACTACTGTGACATCATCCAGTAACACTCACAACACGCTGGAAGAACTCAGAAGGTCGGGCAGCATCCGTGGAAATGATGAGTCGATGTTTCGGGCCGGAACCCTTCGTCAGGACTGTAAAGGGAAGGGACAGAGGCCCTATAAAGAAGGTGGGGGGAGGGTGGGAAGGAGAAGGCAGTAACTTTCTTAATTTGCAGTCGAATCTACTGCAGGGGATGTGGCATGCAAATGGGGGATGGATGCCCAATTGACATGTAGTTATTTCAGCCAATCATGACCCTACAAAGCTGGCCCTCCTGTTTTTACCATATACAAGCCCAAAGTTATAGCTGGCTGATGCCATAGTGGCATCAGCACCGGACTTTAAAATGAGTGTTCCTGGATACGAATTGGGCTGGCTCCTTGCACCCTTTACAGAAGTAACAATAATAGCCAAATGTAGCTTATTGGTTGCTGTATTTCACTATTATAAATATCATTCCTACGGAAATCATCTTTTCTCTAGTATAATTTCTTATTTGGGTATCTGCAGACATCAGTTCAGTATCTTTGAAATGCCATGCAAACTCATTTTGTAGAATGACTGAAACAGCTGAGCCAGTGTCCAATTCCATTTTAATTAATTTTCCATTCACTTCTGGTGGAAGCCATATTGCTTGCCTATTGTTAGTTTTCATATTTTAAATCTTAAGGCTACGCAGTCTTGTGTCACTTTCATCAATATTAGATTTTTCATCAACAGCATGCAGATTAGTGCTCTTTCTAAACTGCAACTTGACTTCGCAGTCCATTTGTTCTTGTTTACCCAACATTTTTTTAAATATAGCCCACTTTATTGCGTTTTCTCCAACTTTCAGCTTTAAAACTGAGTTGGGATGGTAGATGTGAGCCCCTGCCACAACAGTATCACAGTTTTTTTTTCAGACAGACTGGTTTCTGTTTAGACCTTGCAATTTTGGTCACGATCATTTTCATTCCTGATGTCAACTCAACTGTATCTCTGCCTGCTGTTTCCATTGATACAGATATTTCAGCTTCTTTTAACTTTGAATTGTGTTTCAGTTAGGAGCCATTTTTGAATGCTTCCTTGAAATATTCCATACACTCAATGATCTCTCCATGCATCATTAAGCCCATTACCAAACTGACCATGTTCAGACAATCTCTTCAATTCAACCAAGTATGCTGAAATGGAATACCCTTCCTTTTGATTATGCTTATGAAGCCTAAAATATTCTACAATTAACAATAGTTTCAGTTCTAAGTGTTTCTTCATTATTTTCATGACACAGCAAAACTCATATCAGCTAGTTTGTTTGAAACACTGGACATCCAAGCAAGATGTCTGCCTTTAAATCCAATGCACTCAGCAAAATTGACACTCACTTCTCATTGATTATTTTATTTGCTTCAAAATACAGCTCAATTTCTTCAGTTTTCCTCTGTGCAATTGAATGTGTCAATCTTTTTGATGTACTCAGCCATTTATGCTTTATCCTATATATCATTATTATTATTACCATCACCCAGTACTCACTGTTAATGAACCTGAGAATTTTTCTCTTTTCTGTTTTTTTTACTTGATCGTGTCCTTTTGCAAAGAAAATGTGCTGCTCCAAAGAAAAAAAAAGCTTACTGCACTTTTAAAAAATTTGAGTGCTTCTCACTAAGCTTTTTTTAAAGCTCGAACATTTCACTGCACTTCAACACGTAGGTAGTCATCATGGAATTGTTTTAAAAATACCTTGTCACTACTGTCATGTTTTGTAACTCCAAAAGATAAAAGCTAATTGAAAGGAAAACAAGAGACCTGTGAATGTGAGTCTAACTTCACTTTTACTTTAAACAAGACACACGATATAACATGACAGTATAATGACTTAATCCATTTACATACTTTTACATATGACCTGCAAAACATTATGTAAACAACAAAGAATGCTTACCTATCAATCAATATATTTACAATATTACTCAAATATTAAAAGCATGGCACTCCTCCTTACTTAAGCTATAAATTCCAACTTAATATAAAACACATTTCAACCATGTAGACTGTAACTCTACAATGGACATCCACAGCATAGTAAATTTAACATTGTCTTGGCCTGTACTTGCTGGAGTTTAGAAGAATGAGGGGGTCTTGCAATAACCCTACCAAATACTGAAAGGCTGGATAGAGTGGATGTTTCCTATAGTGGAGGTATCCATGACCAGAAAGCACAACCCCTGAGGACAAGGACATCCCTTTAGAACAGAAATGAGGGGAATTTATTTAGTCAGAAGATGGTGAATCTGTGGATCCATTGTCACGGATGGCTGTGGCAGCTAAGCCATTGCGTATATTTAAACACGGATGTTGATTGGTTCTTGATTAGTCAGGATGTCAAAGGTTATGGAAAGAAGAAATATATCACCCATGATGTAATGGCAGAACAGATCTGATGGGCTGAATGGCCTAATTCTGCACCTATGTTCTTACTGTCATATGGTCAAATGAATGTCATCAAAACAATTAATCTCATTTATTACAGTATAGCAGCATAATTCCAAAATTTAATTACTGCCTCATTTTGATCATCACTGCTTTATTGATAGTTTTTTAGTTAAAATAATATTGTTGAACTTTTTAATTATTTGAACCAATTAATCTTATGATAACTGGAGCTTCTCTACACACAGGTATATTGTATGTTTAATGGAAACTACCTAGCAGCAGATGAAATACATATTAGCCAAAGTCAAGGTTGAGTTCATTATACATGAACATTCAAATTTCAGAACTCAAAATAAATTTATTTTCAAAGTAGGTATATGTTACCATATACTACCCTGAGATATATTTTCAAGCATTCTTGCAGTCATTTTCCATAAAAAGGAAGTGCAATTGAGTTTTATGAAAAAATATACATAAATAGACAATCAACCAATGTGGAAAAGAAGACAAACTCTACAAACAAATATAATACTGAGAACATAAATTGTAAAGAGTCCTTCAAAGTCAGTTTGTAGGTCATAGAATCAGTTTGGGGTGAGGGGGGTGAATATCCATACCAGTCCAGAAGCTTGCTGATTGTAGACTTATAAATGTTAATGAACCTGGGCATTTACATGCATGCACAGGTGCAACGAAAAACAGCATGATAGGAACACAGCATCAGCTGAGTAGATTTCAGAAGAAAAAACATAAATTAGGTATAATTTGTCCATATTAGATGCAAGTATTTAAAGTTTACATAGTATTGCAGTGATTAGAATTTGCCAGTTAGTTCAAGAACAGACTGGTTGAAGTGACGTGGCTGTTCTTGAACCTGGTGAATGTTCTGTATGTCTTGCTTGCTAGCAGCAAGAAGATGGTATGGCCCAGACGATGTGTATCTTTGATGATAAATATTTCTTTCTTGAGGTGGCGCCTCATGTAGATGCTATTAATGGAGGTGAGGGAAGTATCAATGATGTACTGAGCTGAGTCCATTGCTACCTGGAGTTTCTTATGTTGCTCCACATTTGAATTACCATCTATACATGATACAGCCTGTCAGTATACTTTCAACAGTACATCTGTAGTTCTTTAGTGTGTTTGGTGACATGCCAAGCCTCCTTAAGCATCCAGGAAAATAAAAGCACTGGTGCACCTTCCTCGTGATTTCACCTGTATGGTGAGCCCAGGACAAGATATTCAAAATGCTAACATCCAGGATCTTAAAGATGCAGATTTTCTCCACCACCAATCCTCCAAAGTAGTCTGACACAAGTTCAACCTCCCTTCCCATTCTGAAGTCAACGATCAGCTCTTCAGTTTTACTGATGTTGACTGAGAGCTAATTGGATGGCATAACATGCTCTGGGGACTGAATACCCACCTCCTGTTGTGTTTCAATGGTACTCTCCCACATGCTAAAATTTTAATCTTTTCATAAGTGCTGGAAGCTATCAAGCGAGTATCTCTTTAGTGCAGCGAAGGATTATGTCTCAATATTGAGAAGGAGTCTTTCTAGTGGGATGATTTAACAGGTTATTGCTCAACAAATATTCAAACCAATTGTTGTTGAAAAGCAAACAGTATTTTTCCACATTTTTCTAATGCAAGACACCATGCTATTATCACATTGGAACAGATGACACCCTCTTTCGTTTTGACTGTAGTGAAAGAATGGAGTGCTTAAACATGGCTCTGAGTGATGCTAATTCATCCTGCTATCTGTATAAAGCTCCCAGTTTCGACAGAAACAGCTGCCGGAGACGTTTACAAGTACAATTATGCACAAGTTTGGTAGCTTTGCTATACTACTGATATCATAATGATTTTGATTTCTAAGCAGCTTTATGAACTTTTTTCTGGATAAGTGATAAGTGATTAGAGTGATTTGCAATTTTCTTTTCTCCTCCCAGATGTTTTCTTTGATTTTCCACCCTGCCAGTGTTAAACAATTGCAGATGAAAAGATGCCTGGTGACTCTTGAAGGGAAAATAACCAACATCCTATGGAAGGGAAGTTGTGTATTATGTGGAAGAAAATAAATGTATACGGTCTTCCCAAACTCCAGAAAACCCAAATAATATACGGCTCATAGTTGGAGCATAAAGGCACATCGGAAAAAATATTCTTACAGCTTGATACCTGGTAGTTTTTCTTCATTTAGAAATGTCCTTCAAGCTATTTGTTTCATTTACACCGTCATTTTGTTTCCATTGATGCAAAAACATTGTTAATTTCAAGTGATTAAGTAAATGCAGGTTCTGAATGAGACACAAGAATGGCGGTTGATACTTATGTGGCTCTTAATATACAGGTACTTCAAGCATTCCTGTCAGGATGTACAAGGTGCAAGAAAAACATTGTTGCAGACTCAAGAAATTGAAAGGTCTGGAGCAGCTAACAGACCAGATTGTGAAAGGTTTTGAAAACATTAATGAGAATGTAATAATTGAAATCTTACTTTATAACAAGTTAACAAGCAGGAATGTGATGGATTGAGGTAACTTGGTGTAAGTTGGATGTGTTTAGAAGAGTTTTGGAGCCATTTACAGTCATTAAAATTGCCATATCTATATAGAACAAAAATATGGATAGCAGACTCAGCAACAGTTGATCAGGAATAGGGATAGGGAAGACTGAAAAGGAATTAGTAGAAAGAGACAAATTGAGCTCCGAGAGGTTGCTTCAACCAGTTGGCGTTTGTTCTGATTATGATTGATTGCAACGTTCTTTGTGATACACACAAGAGATTCTCAGGCAGTCTTGAATCTGAAGAAATAGCCAGTTAAATCAGATTGAAGGGTACATTGTCAGCACCTCGTAGAGCGTATCTTCTGATAACCAGCAAACTATTCAAGCTGTTGGAGTGTACTGTTCTACTTCCGATGTGCTTCGAGGTTAATCTCCTGATGAACACTGCCCTCTAGCAGATCACTGCGATCCTGCACCGCACAAAGGTTCATTCATGGACTGTGGACTGGCTCTGCCCCGGAACGCATCCACAGACAGGGAGTCCCCAGCCCCAGCTTTGGTCGCTCTCAATGAAATGATAAGCCAAAGTAGCCAACACCATTACGCCAGAACAACAAGAATCAGTGGAGTTACTAAGAGGGGATTGCTTGGGGGAAAAATGGAAAGCATGTTGGTGGCCCTGCTCACCTGTTAATAGATAAGTCACTGTATTTCATGGGTATCTCTGTGGCACTAGTAGCAGAGCTGTCGCCTCACAGCCCCACTGCGAGTAAGAGGTGGCCACACCATTCACCCATGCAAGACGGGCAAATCCACTGAGATATTGATCTCAATGTAACCATGTGGCTCTGTGCCGGATTAACATTGGTCTGAGTGGAAGGTAGAAGAACAGGCATCTAAATCCATTTGCTGGATTTTTAACATGAAAAATAATGTAAACTTTAAATAGCAGTAGTAATGGAATTAATTGTCAGTATTCTCATAGCATACAGTCCTAATAATCTAGTCTTCTGACTGCAGCCCTCCTTATGTACTTCAACACTTGAAGCACTGTTAGATGATAAGTATGTATGTAAGTATGTATAATTTAATTTTACATAACTTACGCTTGCCATATTTGTAATGTACTCTGCTGCTGTGGTAAAAAGCCAACTTTCATGGCATTTTTACACCCTGGGTATGTATACTCATGACAACAAACTTGAACTTGAATTTGAGCATGCACACATATACATAACACAAAACACACACATACACACAGATGCTTGGACAATTGCGATTTGGGCACACACACACACACATGCAAGGAATCATGGATCTACATACACACAAACACATTTGGGTAAACAAAAAATGGTGTGAATTCTGTTTATCAGGACACTGAACTTTGATAAGTTTCTGAGGAATAGCTTCAGCATTAGGGACTCAGTATTTTAGAATATAAGAGCAGGGATGTGATATTGAGGCTCTATAAGGCACCCGTGAGACCAGACTTGGAGTATTGTGTGCAGTTTTGGGCTCCTTATTTCAGAAAAGTTATACTGACATTGGAGAGGGTTCAGAGAAGATTCACAAGAATGATTCCAAGAATAAAAGGGTTACTATATGAGGAACATCTGGCAGCTCTTGGGCTGTATTCCCTGGAGTTCAGGAGAATGAGGGGGATCTCATTGCAACATTTCAAATGTTAAAAGGCCTGAACAGATTAGATATAGCAAAGTTATTTCCCATGGTAGGGGAGTCTAGGACAAAAGGGCACAACTTCAGGATTGAAGGACGTCCATTTAGAACTGACTGAAATACAGTGAAATTACTTTAGTCAGAGGGTGGTAAGTCTGTGGAATTTATTGCCACAAGTGGTTGTGGATGCCAAGTCATTGGTGCATTTAAGGCAGAGACAGATAAGTTCTTGATTAGCCAGGGCATCCAAGGGTATGGGGTGAAGGCAGAGGAGTGCGGATCACTGGAAGAATTGGATCAGCCCATGACTGATCGGCGGAGCAGACTCGATGGGCTGAATAGCCTACTTCTGCTCCAGTACCTTATGGTCCTACGGACTCGTGTCTTTTAGACTATATCTGCCAGCAAATTTGATCATATGAATGCAGGAAGCAAACACAGGAGCTTATTATTCAACCTCTCATGCTTTCTCCAACAATAGGTTCATAGCTAAAAGCCAAACAAGCAGTTCTTTAGTTTGCTCTATTAAGCAAGTTCTTCCACTGAAAGAACCAGGAATTCTAGGTATATTAAGCACAATCATTTGCATTCATCACTGACAGATGAAGCTTTTCATATAACCTGGTGCTATTTCTCACAGGAAATGTGCTGCGAGGAGCTGGCTCCTCCATCAGTGGCAAGATCCTACTTAGCCACATGTCTTCCTGCATGAAGTAGGGACAGATGAGTGGGTGCTGGCAGATCTAGCCCTACTCTTAAAACCCAAAGAGATCTTTAGCTTGCATCTATGCCATGTCCTTGATTTAGCTTGTTAGCAAATATTTCTGGCATTCAGAACTATTCAAAAATGATTCAAACAGTTAAAATAGAATTGAGCTGTGAAAAGAATTATAATTGTATTATACTAAAACAGTTAAAAATCAAATATCAAAGATCATAACCTGGTATATTCTTACTCAGTCTGTGCTTTGAAAATACTGAAGAAGTCATCTCTGTATCAGCTTCGAGTGGGCACATATTGTTTGAGCACGTTCATGCTCCCACTCTATGCTCCATGAAATGTCAAAGGATAGCTTCAGTTTTAGCACACTTCTCCATTGGAGTTATGAATCCTATTGCTTTCATTTCTGCCTAATATTAGTCTTGAGTCAGAGGCAGGCTTATAAAGCTATAGATTTGTGAAGCTATAGACTGTCTTTGAAAAATCAAGATGTCACCCAAAGTGTGGTGCATCTAATTCCGCTCCTCATTCTTTTATGTTTCAAGAAAGACTGACTGGAATTTGATATAAATGATTTTCAACTGCTTAATTTCTCAGGTATGGAGACCTTATATTCTCAAAGGATACAAAATCTAACAAATTATCTCACCTGGCACCATAAAAGTATACCTTGAATCTCATACTTCAGGAAACAATATAAAATTAAAAGAGAATTACATGGCTTATATAAACAAAGTAACCCATATCATGGAAAAATCAACACACATGAATGAATGCAGTTCCAACATCACCATCCAGGACAAAACATCCACTTTGATGCACAGTCCTCTCCCCAAAACATTCACCACAATACACGGCGACTGCTGTGTGTGCCTCCTACTAAATGCACAGCAATTAGTTATCCAGGCTACTCTAACAGTACCTGACATATCTGTGACTTCTATCCATAAAAGGTCAAAAGTAGCAGATGTGCATTCCTTTCCAAGATAATACCACGCTGACATGGAAACATATCATCAGTAAAGCTAAATCCTGGAACTCCTTACGCAGCAGAGCATTCACCCAGAAATAATGTAATATTTCAAGAGGCTACTCACATTCTCAAGGGCAATTAAAAATGAACAGCTGGCCTTGCCAATTCTGTCAATATTAATATCTCAATAAACAAACAGATAAACAGATAACTCCATCAATATCAATGGAAAGCTTGATTGTTATCACCCTCAGATTTTTGTGCAAAACCTTAATTTTCAGTAATTGAGTTCATATCTAATAGTTTTATCAAGGTTTTGAATGAATATACCAACTCCTTGACAAATTTCACAATTAGTTCAGTCCGGGAAAGTTGCTTAACCATTTGGCAAAAGGTCTCTATGGACATAACTTCTCAGGTTCTACTAAATAATGGGATTCATAATCAACAAGGCTCTATACTTTTCAGGGACTAGTGGAAGAGTTTGGAGATGATTTACCTGAGCAAGTTCACATGAGGTAAAGAGTTAGCTTGGTCCAGTGAGCAAAGGCAGTGAAACACACTGAGAAACATCTGTGTCAGTATTTTTTTGATAATGAAAACTTTTGAAGCTGGTATTATTTCACAGCTTTTGCATTTTTTAAATTATTCTTAGAATAGTATAATTGTCTGGAAAATCTTACAAGATTCATCATTTTAGAAAAGCTTTATTGAGCACTTTATTAATTAAACTCATTAACGGCTTTGAAAGTAGAAAAGCTTTTCTTTGTATGACCATTATAATTTCTTCAGCTTTTATGAGCATTAATTGTCAGGCCAGATTGTAATGAAATCAATAGGATGCGTAACACTAAACCAAGAACAAGAAACTGAAAGCACGTGTAACCCATGCTGCTATGCTGCTATGTGCAACTTTTTCTGGTCCTAAACACGATTAAAATCAGTCGGACAGCCTATGCTAATACTTTCCTGCAGCAACCATGTTACTTTAGATGTTGAATTGGCACACTCAGAGGAATATTTCTTTCAAATGCTTTTTGTAATGAAATCCCAGGGAGCTATTTCTTGATATATGAAGGAATTGCGTTACTGGAAAACATCTTATTGTGCAAAACTATGTAAGTCAAATAGGCTGAGTAATAGATGTGGTGAGAATTTTGATGCATGTTTTCCTATGTATGGTGAACAATACACTATTAATTCAAAAAAGAAAAGCTTTGTAAATATAAGACATATTTCCTATAGAGCCAAGATATCAGAATGATGATGTAGTGGTTGCATTACTGACTGAGAAAGTTAAGTCTACAAGGTGCAGTTTACGTGTTTCAACATGAAGTGTGGAAATGGGTGAACATAGATGATGACTGGAGGCCAACTTACTGCTAATGCTATTTAGGGATGGAAGCCTGCCTGCATGAAATTCCAGTCACACACCAACAGGCCTAACATTTTCCTGCTTTTTGAAGGAATAGAGGTGAAGAGCATAACTGGTCTTAACATTTCAAAAACCTTATTTAATAAATAAATGTTATTATTAGTAAGGAACTAACTTAAGACTAACAAAAGTCTTTTGAGTGACCTTTGAGGGATGTCCTTGTGGCACAGCTGGTTGTGCCAAAGACCTCAGGTTCAATCCTAGATTCAGGGGTCAACTGTTTGGAGTTTGCACCTTCTCTCTCTTGAGGGGAAGAGCTAAAGATGGTGTTAGCGGGTGCTCATCTGCGATGCAGTTTAAATTCTTCTTCTCGTTAATATCTTTTCTTTCCCCTTCAAGGTGGCTGGAGTTCTGTCAGAGTCTGTGATCTACAGCTGCATTCAAACTGTGATTCTTCTTGGTGGTAGGTTCCCACTCTTGGAGCTTGCTGAGAAGCCTAGCATTTTCGATATCTCCAGGAACAGCCTGGGAGATGTGCACCTTCAGGGTGCGACACTGTGGATGACCCAACTCCTCGCCGGTGTCACCTACTGAAGCATCATGGTAGTTCAGGCCATCGAGACAGTAGTGTACACTGTTGTTGAAATAAGCCACACCGCAGACTGTAACTTTGAAACAGCGAGCTGTTGGTTTCCCTCTCATTGTGGCAGGAGTGATCCCTCTCTCTGTCATGTTACTGATAGAGAGAGAGTGAGAGAGAGCCTATTGACGTCGAAGTGTTGGGATGAACGGCGTTTTTTTGATGCTCTAGATCATGGGCTTTTTGGGGGTTTTCCTATTGCTTGTTTGGCAGGTATTGGGGGCTGATGTTTTTGTTGAAGCAGGTGGGGGGGAGGCGAGGAGGAGGGTTGATGCTTTGCTGCTGCTTGTGCGTGGGAGAGGGAGTGGGGCTTTGAGGTTCTAGCATTGTTCTGTCATTCATTCTTTAGAATTTTTCTTCTGTTTTGTGAATGTCTGCAAAGAGTAAGAATTTCAGCTTGTATACTGAATACATTCTCCGATATTAAATGGAACCTTCGAACCCTTGAACCATTGACTATGTCAGTTTCCTCACAGTGCTCCATGTTCAGATGCGTGGGTTGGAATGGTAATTAGCCATTATGAATTTTCTCCGGTATGAGGGTGAATAGCAGAGTTGATGAGAATATGGGAAGAATAAAAAATAAAATTAATTTAAATTTAGTGTTTGGATGAGTAAATGTTGTCACAGACATTGACTGAAGGACATGTGACCATACACTATGACCCCCTGTAGAGATTACCATAAATAGAAACAATGTATCCTAGAGAACTTTGAAAATTTACAAGGTGACAGAAGTGTGTGCAGGGGAATACCTTGTATCTAAAAATCACAATCCCATTAGTTTCAAGCTTATTATGCAGAAGGATAGGACTAGTCCATGGATTCTAACCTGGAGAAGGACCAACTTGGATGATATCAGAAAAGATCTAGTAGTTGTGGATTGAGATACACTCAGTAGCCACTTTATTAGTTTGTACCTGATAAAGTGGCCACTGAGGGCATGTTTGTGGTCTTCTGCTGCTATAGCTCATCCACTTCAAGGTAAACTCTAGAGACTGTTGTTCATGAGAATTCCAGGAGATCATTAGTATCTGAGATACTCGAACCAACTGACTGATAACCAATTGTTTGGCACCAACAATCATTCCACTGTCAAAGTCACTTTGATCACATCTCTTTCCCATTCTGATTTGACTGAACAATACTTGAACCACTTGACCATGTCTGCATGATTTTACACATAGAGTTGCTGACACATGATTGCCTAATTATATATTTGCATTAACAAGTGTACCTAATAAAGCAGCCATGTGTGCAGGTTGTTTTCTGGTGAAGGGATGTTTGGTAAGTGGAGGGCCTTCAAAAAGGAAATATTGAGAGTTAGGAGTTTGCATTTTTATTCTCAACGTTGTTAGAATAAAAAGCAAGTCTCACAGTTTTAGGGAACTTTGTTTTTTGAGGGATATTGAGGCCCTGGTTAAGAAGAAGAAGAAGAAGGAGATTGATTGTAAATATAGGGAACAAGGAAATATGAGGCACCAGACGAGAAAAGAAATGCAAGAAAAATCTTAAGGAGGAATCAGGAGGGCTAAAAGAATGAATGTTGTTGCTCTGGCAGACAAAGTGAAGGAGAATCCAAGGGGCTTCAAGAAATATATTAAGAGTAAAAGGATAGTAAGGGACAAAGTTAGATCACTTGAAAATCAGTGTGGTCATCCATATGTAGCCCCCCCTGGCCACCCCTGGCTCGGTGTCGTCTAGGGAAACAGCCCTCGGCCCCGGCAAACTGGATAATAGTTTGTGTGGATGCTGTGTGATGTACCCCACCCCACCCAAATAACAGACAATACACCAGATACGATTAAATGATTTACAGTTTATAGATATTACTGGAACTATATAATTAAGAGAGAATAAAATATAAAAGGAAAATAAAAGGCGCCACACTTATCAAAGTTCAATCTCTTCGTGCACAAAAACCGCTGGAGCTCAAGGACCTTCTTCTTCACCCTGCGACCCCCTCGGACCACCTCGACCAGCTGCCTGGGACCAACAACGGTGGTCGACCAGACGCTCCACATGAGTCCGTCTCCAGCTCCTCGCCGAACGCCCTCCTCAGGGTCCGACCCCGTTAGCGGACATCACAGCACATCATCCATCCTCTGTCTCACTCTCCCACCTTCTGCCCCAAAACCCCGTGCACACAGTATCTTCAAATACACCAAAACCATAACAGCTATCCCAATTGGTTAATAGCACTCTCTTATCACACTCTAAAGAAAACAAGCTGCTAGCGCAAACTTTCTCAGCGTTTAACACAACAAAGCCGCATTCCCCAGATTAACATAACAAAGACGCCATTTTAATTAGCCTCCGCAGTAACATAAAAGTCGAAACCCCCTTACACATACATAAAACTGAAAAAGATGGAGGAAACCTTAAATGGATTATTTGCAGTTTGCTTACTTGGGAGCTGAACAGAGATCTATAAAAGTGAGGCAAAACAGCATTGAGGTCATGCACCATATCCAGATTATAGAAGAGGAGATGCTTGCAGTCTTGAGGCAGCCTTAGGTGGATTAGAATTCAGGACCTGACAAAGTGCTCCCTTAAACCTTGTGGGACGCTAATGCAGAAATTGCCCTCACTGTGGACGAGGTGCCAGAGATCTGGAGGATAGCTAATGTTTTTCCATTGTTTAGCAAAAGCTCTTATATGCAGGTGAGCCTGGCGATAGTAGTAAGTATATAATTGGAAGGTATTCTAAGGGACAGGATATATAAATTTGGATAGACATGGCCTGATTAGGGATTGTAAAAATGGCTTTGTGCATGGTAGCTCATGTCTAAACAAACATGGAGAATTTTTCAAGGACATTATCAGGAAAGTTGATGCAGTGGACGTCATCTGCATGGACGTTAGCAAGTCCTTTGACAAAGTCCTGCATGAGAGGTAGGTCAAGGCGATTCAGATGCTTTGCATTCAGGAAAAAGTATTGAATTGGATTCAGCATTGGCTTAATGGGAAAAGACAGAGAATGGTGGTAGGTGGCTGCTTCTCTGAGTGAGGGCCTGTGACCGGCAGTGGATGGTTGCCTCTCTGTGAAGGCCTCTGGTATGCCACAGGAATTGTTGTTTGTCATTGATATTAATGATATGGATGGCAATATTTGGAAACTGGAGCAGCAAATTTGCAGATGACACCAAAACTGGGGGTGTAGTTGTAAGACTATCAAAGCTTGCAGTGGGATCTAGACCCTGGAGAAATGGGCTGCCAGCAGAAGTGGTAAATGCAGGTTTTATTGCAACATTTAAGTTTGGATAGATATTTGTATTGAAGAGGTGTGGAAGGCAATGATCTAGGTGAAGGTTGATGGAATTGGGCAGGATAACTGTATGGCACAAGCAGAAGTGCTTGTATCTCTGGTGTCATTCCCTGTGACCATATAATGACTCTATGTTTGCCAGGAACAAGAGAAAATCTGCACAGGCTGGAAATCAAAACAACATACACAAAATGCTGGAGGAACTCGGCAGGTCAGGCAGTATCTATGGAAAAAAGGTACAGTCAACATTTCAGCCTGGAAAAAACGATGGAGAGTAGTTTTAAAAGGTGGAGGAGGAGTGAGAGGAACACAAGGTGATAAGTGAAACCGGGAGGAAGAAGGATGAAGCAAAGAGCTGGGAAGTTGATTGGTGAAAGAGATACGGGGTTGAAGAAGGGGGAGTCCGATAGGAGAGGACAGAAGGACATGGTCCTATCCATTGATTTCTAATTCCTTGATATCCCAGTTATACTCCCCTGACTGTAGTTTACTCCTGAGCCCATGAGTTTTCCAGAACGAGGGGTCACAGTTTGAGGATAGAGGGGAAGCCTTTTAGGACCGAGATTAGGAAAAACTTCTTCACACAGAGAGTGGTGAATCTGTGGAATTCTCTGCCACAGGAAACTGTTGAGGCCAGTTCATTGGCTATATTTAAGAGGGAGTTAGATATGGCCCTTGTGGCTACGGGGGTCAGGGGGTATGGAGGGAAGGCTGGGGCGGGGTTCTGAGTTGGATGATCAGCCATGATCATAATAAATGGCGGTGCAGGCTCGAAGGGACGAATGGCCTACTCCTGCACCTATTTTCTATGTTTCTATGTTTCTATGAGTACTCTAAGCTCCAGATCGAGCAATCCCATGAAGTCTCCACGTTGGAGACTCCAAACTTCACATCTGTCAGTGTAATGCTGCTCTCCCCCAATCAGTGATGATCTGCCCAAGAGCCCA
This sequence comes from Mobula hypostoma, assembly GCF_963921235.1. Lineage (NCBI taxonomy): Eukaryota > Metazoa > Chordata > Chondrichthyes > Myliobatiformes > Myliobatidae > Mobula > Mobula hypostoma. Next base: position 132,119,463 of record NC_086101.1, on the reverse strand, counting down.
CTTGAATCCAGGACTATGAGCCCTTGGTGGCCCAGAACAATCCTTATCTGCTCCTCAAATCTTCTTCCCACCAGCTCCAATGGATCCACATTAAGTGATGCAGTTCCATTGTGAAATTGTTCCTCACCTATTCCATGCTTCATGAAGGATTATTAACTGAGTACTCCATTGCTCTAATGTGGATTTCAATATAAGGAGGGGAAGAGAATGAAGGAGTGAGTGGCTTAAAAATGAGAAGCAATACCCAAACATTCCCTACAATAAGATTTGTGGTGCCATATTCCCTGCACTGTAGCCAATCTGGTGCAGGATGCTAATACAGAGTAACAAAGAATTGCTTTACTACAGTACCTATCTTACAGAATACAACTAACTGACACTTCTATCTTCCCATTCATGAAATCCATTAGCCTTTTTTATCCCACTCTTTTCATTCCTAATTCAACTTCTGAATTTCCTGTCACATTACATGAAATTCAGCTTCATTTCTTTATCTCACCGTGCAGCTATACTACAAGCTCAATTTCACTGATGGCACGAAGGTGGTGGGGGTCATTACAAGCCACAATGAGATGGCCTGCAGAGAAGCACTGCGAGAGCTTGAGCCCCCGTGCCAGGCAAATAATCTCTTCTTCAACGTCAATAAGACAAAGGAGACGGTTATTGATTTCAGGTAATCCACACCACTAACACCCCTATTTATATTAGTGGCACAGCTGTGGAAATTGCAAATGGTTTCAGACTCCTGGGAGTGCACATCCCAGAACACATGCTATGCAGTCAAAAAGGGCTCACCAGTGCCTCAGATTTCTGAGGAGGCAGAAGAGAGCGGGACTTTGTACATCAATGCTCATGTCATTCTACAGACACGCAGTAGAGAGCATCTTGACAAGCTGCATCACTGCTTGGTATGGGAACTGCACAGCAGTGTACAGGAAAGCAGTGCAACAGGTAGTCAAAACGACCCAATGCATCCCCGACACCAGCCTGCCTGATCTCGAGGACGGGTATACAGAAGGGGGAGGGCGCCCCAAAAGGGCCTGTAAGACAATGAGCAATCCCACCCACTCTGCTCAGGGATTTTTTGAACATGAGAAAATCTGCAGATGCTGGAAATCCAAGCAACACACACAGAATGCTGGAGGAACGCAGCAGGTCAGGCAGCATCTGAGGGAACGAGTGAACAGCCAATCTTTCAGGTCGAGACCCTTCAACAGGACTGGAGAAAAGATGAGAAGTCAGAACAAGAAGAAGAGGGGAGGGGAGAAAGAAATATAAGGTAGTAGGTGACAGGTGAAACTGGGAGTGGGGGAGTGGTGAAGTAAAGAGTAGGGAAGTGGATTGGTGAAAGAGATACAGGGCTGGCAAAGGGGGAATCTGATAGGAAGGAGTAGAAGACCATAGAGGGAAGGGAAAGGGGAGGAGATTCGGTGAGAGAAGGAAACGGGATGAGGATGGTGAAAGAGGGGAGGAGGCAATTACAGGAAATTCTAGGAATTGATGGTCATGCCATAATGTTAGAGGCTACCCATACAGAATATAAGGTGTTGTTCTTCCAACCTGAGTGTGGCCTCAGCACAGCAGTAGAGGAGGCCATGGACTGACATGTCAGAATGGGAATGGGAAGTGAAATTAAAATCAGTGGCCACAGAAGATCCCACTTTTTCTGGCAGATGGAGAGTAGGTGCTCAGTGAAGCAGTGTTCCAATCTACGACAGGTTTCACCGATATACAGGAGGCCACACTGGGAGCATCGGCTACAGTAAATGTCCCCAACAGATCAGGAGAAGTGTTGCCTCACCTGGAAGGATTGACTGGTAGTGAGGGAAGAAAGTGTAGGGGTAGGTATGGCAAGGATAAGTGCCAGGAGGGAGATCAGTGGGAAGGGATGAATGGACAAGGAAGCCATGTAGGGAGCGATCCCCGCAGAATGTGCAAAGTGGGGGGGAGAGGGGCTGGGAGGGAAAGATGTGCACGGTTGTGGGATCCCGTTGGAGATGACAGAAGTTATGGAGAATTATGTGCCTGACACAGAGGCTTGTGGAGTGGTAGGTGAGGGCAAGAGGAACCCTATCCCTCATGGGGCGGCAGGAGGATGTGGTGAGGGCAGACGTACATGAAATTGAAGAAATGCAGATGAGATGAGCATTGATGGAGGAGGAAGCAAATCTGCTTTCTTTGAAGAGGGAGGACATCTCATTAATTCTGGAATGAAAAGCCTCATCCTGAGAGCAGATACGGCAGAAGCAGCGAACTGAGATAAGGGGATGGCATTTTTTCAAGTGACAGGGTGTATTGTTTGGCCCACTTTCATCAGGGAGGAGGCTATGTAGCATCCATGCCAGGCTCACTAGATTCAAAACAGTTAACTACCTCAAGCAGTAAGATTGATTAACACCTCCACTCACTAACTCCACCATTATGTTAGTAATTCTTGTCAGTCACCTTATTTACAGCCTAAATGGACATACAATGAATCCATATATTTAAACTATTTTATGCATTTATATTTATTGTGTTTTATTAAATTATTACTGTGCTCTTTATCTTTTGTGTTTTATTGTGCTGCATCAGACTTGGAGTAACAATTATTCTGTTCTGAGACCATAAGATCAGAAGATATAAGAACAGAATTAGGCCATTCAGCCCATCGAGTCTGCTCCACCATTGCATCATGGCTGATCCCGGATTCCACTCAACCCCATACACCTGCCTTCTCTCCTTATCCTTTGATGCCCTGATTGATCAGGAAACTATCAAATTCTGCTTTAAATATACCCACGGACTTGGCCTCCACCTCGGTCTGTGACAGAGCATTCCACAGATTCAGTACTCTCTGGCTAAAAACATTCCTCCTTACCTCTGTTCTAAAAGGTTACCCCTCAATTTTGAGGCTGTGCCCTCTTTTCTGGATACCCCCGCCATAGGAAACATCCTCTCCACATCCACCCTATCCAGTCCTTTCAACATTCAGTAGGCTTCAATGAGATCCCCCTCCACATTCCTCTAAATTCCAGTGAGTACAGACCAAAGATGCCAAACACTCCTCACATGTTAACCCCTTCATTTCCAGTATCATCCGTGTGCACGTCCTTTGGACTCTGTCCAATGACAACACATCTTTTCTGAAGTATGAGGCTCAAAATTGTTGACAATACTCCAAGTGCGGACTGACTAGCATCTTATAAAGCCTCAGCATTATCTCCTTGCTTTTATATTCTATTCCCCTTGAAATAAATGCATAATTTTCTTCTTTAAAATTGTGTACAGGAAATGACATTAAACAATCTTGAATCTTATTTCATAGTCAGTAGGCATGGAACTTAATTACACCTATTCACAATATTTTTCTCTGTTTAACATACTCAATAATAATGCAAATAAGTTTCTCCCACATCTGCTAAGCAGCTTTAAGTAGCAGTATTATCGAGATTCCAGTAATTTCATGTACATTTTTTCACATATATCTTGAGTTTATCAAATTTATTTCCTTAAGCTTAGCATCAGAATATGAATAAAAACTGTCCCAACCCACTGTCCTTACAACACTTTAGTGATTTTTTTTTTCCCGGAGCTGAAATTCCCAAAGTGGGCCAGCATTTAGTGTTCATCCCTGAATCGCTGAATCTCTTTCATCCCTGACAGAGAAGATGGTGGCAAGCTATCTTCTCGCAATGTGGCAGAACCTATGATGAAAGTGTTCCCACAGTTGGGTCAGGTGTCCAGGTATTAAGGTCCTATGGGGTGAAGGAACATTTCCATGTCAGCAAGTGTGGGATTTGGAAGAGTACCTGCAGGCAGTCATGCCTCTGTTTGCTGCCTTTGTCCCTTTGGGTGCTGCTATAAGCGTAGCTGGAGCTGTAACTGCAGCACACTTTATGGATGCTTCATACTGCATCCACAGTACACCAGTGGTGGAGGAAATGGATGTTTACAGTAGCTTGGGTTCCAGCGAAATGAGTGAGCTTCGACCTGGATGGTGTTGAGTTTCTTAAGTGCTGTTGTGTCTGGATTTGTCCATGCAATTGTAAAGAATCCATCATAATTGCAACTTCTCTGTTCTATGGGAAAATTGTTAGGAAGTCAAGAAATGAGATCTTACCAGATGCCAAATTCTACCCTGCTCTGAGATCAGAGAATTCCTATGGCTGGATCAATTGAGCTGCTTGTCAATGGTGACTCTAAGAAGTTTTGCCCAAGTATATTTTTCAGTTGTGGTTCAAATGACTGTGTCACAATGGCGGGGCATTGGGAGCAAGGCAAGACACATCTTGTGAGGTTAATTAAATTTAGTTTATTGTTCGATATCAGGAGAACTAGGCAGGAGTAGGCGTAGCGAACTGGACAAGGACTGAGGACTATGACTAGACTGGGACCAAGGGGCTGGGCTAGGACTCGGAATCGGCTCCCAGAACTAGAGGAGACATGAAGAGGCTAGGGTATGGATTTTGAGCCCGAGACTGGGCAAGGACCCAGTACCTGGGTCTTGCCTTGGGCTCGGACCCCAGAACCATGCATGGACATGACACGGGCTAGGGAGAGGAGGAACATGGGAACACAGAGCCTCGGTCTCGGGAGAGCAGGTACCTGGAACGATGGACACATAAACAGAACACAGAGTAGGGACCCCTCCTTGGGTACAGGACATAGGGCCGGGACTTATGACCCTCCGCGGGGCAACGGCAAGACGGCCTGACTTACCCCACGGAGGTGAGGACAAGACAAGACAAGACATGACTCCCCGCGGGGCAATGGCAAGACGGCCTGACTCACCCCACGGAGGCGAGAACAGGACAAGATAAGACCAACACAAATGAACACCAGACAGTACCTATCTAGCTCCGACGATGGAACTAGACCCAAGTGCAGGCTGGGGCTGCAGACGAGGGCTAGAGGTGAGAGGGGCAGAGAAGGGATTCAGACAAGGGGGTAGGACAGGAATCACAGACTGCCAGGGCCAGGACTTGACTCAGAACTGGGAAGCCGCCCAGGGCCAGGACTTGACTTGGTGCTTGAATGCCGCCCAGGGCCAGGACTTGACTTGGAACCTCTGGGTAGTGGTGAGCTCTCGACTCGGCCCGGGAACAGTAGACAGCGGTTCTTGATTCCCTCTGGCGGGTTAACTGATGGACCCACCTCGGTGAGGAAACTTTGCAGGCTCACTTTGGCACTTACCGGCACTTGCTTCGGCAGAGACTAGGCTTGCCCCGGCCAGATGACATCGGCACACCGTACCTTGGATGACTTTGCAGGCGCTCCTGCACCAAACAGCTGAAAGCCGGAGACTATAAACTACCGGTTCAGCCGAGTGTTAATTGCCTCTAATCACCAAAGTCGAGGGACAAGGGAAAACAGGGAATCAACGGTCCAGATTGTAACATAAACAAGCTAAATTTAAAGGGACCCCGATCCGGACCATGACAGACTGAGCTTAAAAAGAATTGTGTTCTAGTCTCATATATGTAATGATTTAAGCTTATACTCTGTGGTACTTAACAGTTGTGCATTATTACTCCGTCAGCAATTTTGATAACAGTTATTAGTTCACATCTTTAAGATGAAATATTAATTTGAGACTACACTTGTTTAATAAAAGAGTACATGGCACTAATTCAGAGGGGAGTTTCATAGCTGATTTACTGGTTAATATGTACCTTATGAAATGGCAAGGTCAAAGCCCATGAGGTTCACTGGATCTAGAATTGGATTAGTAAGAGGAGACAGAAAGTGATATTGAGGCCTGTGATCTGTGGTGTACCACAAATATTTGTACTGGACACCTTACTCTTTATTATTTTCAATAAAGGCTTAAATGTTAATTTAGGAAGTATGATAGGTAAGCTTACAGATGCCAAAATAATACTGGGGGGGCGGGGGTTGTGGACAGTGAACAGGATAGTATCAGCCTGCGGAAGTTTGCGTGATCCATTGAGTTCTTCCAGCATTTTGTGCGTTATTCCAGATTACACCATTTGTTGTGGCTTATGTCTACAGAATGATATTGATCATTTGTTAAATGGTTGAACAATGGTAAATAATATTCATTCCTGATTTATGTGAAATGATGTTAAATAAGGATAGAACATGCAAAATGAAAGCTAAGGCCCGAGGAGTACTAAATAACAGAGGCACCTTGTTCTATGAAACCAAAGGTCCTTGAAGATGGTTGTACAGGTAGATATATAGTAAAGAATTCACAACAGTATGTGGTGCCAGCTGGGGTATAGAAGACAAGAGCAAGCACATTATCATATAAGATTCATAGGAGGCTGCAGATACTGGAAAATGGAGCAAAAATAAGCCTCTGGAAGAACTCAGTCAGGCAGCATCTGTGGAGGAAAAGGTATGAATAACATTTTAGGCCAAGCCCCTGCATTAGTGTCATGAAGTTTGTTGTTCGGTGGTGGTAGCACAGTGCAAGGCACAAAATATTCTGCAAGTTACAAAGTTAAGTAGTGTTCGTGTCTTCATGGACCATTCAGTAGCCTGATGGCAGAGGGTAAGAAGCTGTTCCTACAACATTAAAGTGTGGCTCTTCAAGCTCCAGTTCCTCCTCCCTAATAGTACTAACCCAAAGAGGGGATGTACTGGGTGGAGAGCATTGCTGATATTGACTGCTGCCTTCTTTAGGCACCTCCTCCTGAATTTGTCCTCGATGGCAGGGAGGGTTGTGTCCATGACAGAAATCACTGAGTCTACAACCCTCTGCAACATCTTGTGATTCTGTGCATTGGAGGCTCCTTACTAGTGTGTGGTGCAACCAGTCAAAATGCTCTTTAACATCCGTTTATAGAAATTCGGAAGAGTCTTTGGTGGCATGCTAAATCTCCTCAAACTTCCAATGAGGTACAGCTACTGAACATGCCTTCTTTTTGTGATTGCATCAATGTGTTGGTCCAGGATAGACTGTCTGAGATACCGATGCCCAGGAACCTGGAGCTGCTCACTCTTTTCACTGCTGACTCCTCGGTGACCACTGGTATGTGTTCTTCTGACTTCACCGTCCTGAAGTCCACAATTAAGACTCTTGGTCCCACTGATACTGAGTGCAAGGTTGTTGTGAAACCATGCAGAATCGGAATCACAGTGGCAATCACAATCAGATTTACTATCACTGACATACATTATAATGTGCTGTTTTGTAACAGCAGTACAGTACAAGACATAAACATTATTCCAAACTACAATGTAAGCAATCAAACAAGTAAATTAACTCTTCTTGGGCTTCCTTCCGGGTCTGGGTTTGACATGTCGATATACTCCCAGTTGCTAGGAGAGAAGATGGCTGACAATTCCTGGTGAAGAGACAGTAGTCTGTCCGTGTTGTTGTCCAGAGTGGATCTAATGTAATGGATATGCTCCCTAATCAACGCTTGGCTAGCTCGTTATAGAATGCGTTCAGCCTCCAGAGAAACCACCGCAGAATGGAACCTCACAAACTTAGGGATGATATCCTTGTCTCGGCATCTTAGAAGGAAAGCTAAAGAACAAAGAAGCCTTGTCTTCTCTTTATGCAATGATTCAAAGTAACAAACATTGCGGTTAACTTCCTCCCCGTAGAGGTAAGTAGAAAAGGATTTAATGCTTTCCCAGTGTATATGAGGAATAAACTCTGCTTGGGGTTCCAGCTGGGTACAGGTACTCTGTTTGTACCCGGCTGGAAGCCCAAAAAGATTTTATTTATCATATACACCCAGAAAGCACTAGAAACTTTCACAAACAAACAAATGAATAAGTGGTGCAAAAGAGATAATGTTCATGTACGGTTCAGAAATCTGATGGCAGAGAAAAAGAAGCAGTTCCTCAAATGTTGAGTCTGAGTCTTCAGGTTCCCATCATCATCATCATCATCAGGTGCCATGCCCAGTTTGAGCTTTGACTGCCATGGCCCACATACTCCTGTTTCGGGTCAAGTGGGTCAATTCATTGGTATTCATTTCCAGTTCTCCGGCTGCTGTCTCCATCATCATTTGTCTTTGTCTTCCTCTTGCTTTCTTCCCTTCAATCTTTCCCATAATTACTGTGCATTCTAACTCCTCTTTCCTAATCACATGCCCAATGAAGTTACGTTGCCTTTTCATGATCTCATACATTATTTCTCATTTTGTGTTTCCACTGTTCATGACATCCTTGTTAGATATTCATTTCCTCCATGATATTCTTTGCATCCTCCTCAAAAACCACATCTCTCCTGCTTCAATTCATTTCCTCATGTTACTAGATATTGTCCAACATTCTGAGCCGTATATCAGAACTGGATAAACGTAACATCTCAGTGGTCTGAGGCGGGTTGTCATACCCAGTTTAGTATTGGTCAGTATACTATTCATTCTCGTAAAGGTGTCTTTTGCCATCCCTATTCTTCTTTTGATGTCCAAGTCACACCTGCCATCTGATGTCACCCAGCTTCCTAAGTAGCACAAGTTCTGTACTTGTTTTATGTCTTCCCAATTTATTCTCAGTCTGCAGATAGGATTCTCTTTCTTTTTGAATATCACCATACATTCTGTATTTTTGCAATTGATAGATAGAATCATTTTTGCACTTTCTTCAACAATGATATCAATTAAGTTTTGTAGTTCTCCCTCTGTACTTGCAATTAACACAGTGTCATCTGCATATTTGAAATTATTGATGTTTTCACCACCAACTTTTATTCCCAAGATGTCTCTTATTTTTTGTGATATTGTTTCACTGTACACATTAAATAAATCAGGGGAGAAAACACATCCTTGTCTAACGCCTCTCTTGATTTTCGTAAACTGACTCACTTCTCCATCTATTCTTACAGCGTCAGTTTGTTCCCAGTACAGATTTCTGATTAGGCAGAGGTCTTTCGAATCTAGATCTAGACTTTTCTGTAATATTTCAAATAACTTATTGTGCTTCACTTTATCAAATCTTTTTATGTAGTTGATAAAACAAAGAAATCTTTTTGCACTTGAATAGCTTGTTCAGATAGTTTACTTAACATCAATATTGTGTTTCTTGTATCTTTGTCTTTCACAAAACCACATTGTTCTTTGCATATTTCAGCTTGTATCTTACTTTTTGCTGTTGTTATCAAAATTCTTAGAAGTATCTTGGTGATATGACTCATTAAACTTATGGCCCTATGTAATTCACATTTTGTTGCTCCAGGTTTCTTAGGAAGAGTGATAAATACTGATTTTTTTCATCTCTTCTGGTATTATTCCAGTCTCATAAATGTCATTGATTAAATCAGTAAGTTTTTCAATTCCATAATCTTCATGGGTGATAATTTGTTCTATTAATAGTTCATCAGAGCCTGCTGCCTTTCCTTTCTTCATCTTATTTATTGCATTATGAACTTCAGATCTTAAAATACTTGGACCTTCAATATTTTTCTTAATTTCTGTTTTTTTGCCTCGATTGTCTTCAAACAATTCCTGAATATACTCAGTCCATCTGTTCATAAACTCATCTTTTTCCATGATAAAGGTACGTCCTTTGCTTTCAAACATCCACCTGAAGAACAAAGGAGCTTTTTACCAGTGATGTTCTTGATTTGTTGATGTAACCTTTTTGGATCAGTAATAGGGATTCTTTCTATTTGCTCACATTCCTGGTTTAATCATTCTTCTTTGTTTTTTTGACATAAGCTTTTAACTTTCTTCCGTCTCCTTTCTTCCATTAGATTTTTGATTTCATCTGTCATCCATTTATTCTTTGTGCTTTTTTTTTAGGAATCACTGACTTTGTTGATTCTATCAAGGCATCCTTTAGAGAGTTAAATTTCATTTCTACATGATTGCTATCATCTTCAACAGATTCTATTTCTAGACTTTGAAATCTGTTCCTTACTTCAATTGTAAATTTTTGTCTGAAGTTTTCTTCTTTAATTAATTGCAAGTAGTCAAGAGATTGCTTAGGTTTTTGCTTCTTTAGTTTTTTAAGTTTGACTTCTACATGACATACTACTGGGATATGTTCACTATTACAGTCTGCAACTGGATATGTTTTGCATTGAGCCACTGAATTTTTAAATCTTTGGTTTATAGTAATAAAGTCATTTTGATTTCTAGTGTTATCACCTGGACTTTTCCAGGTCCACAAGCATCTTGGATGGTTTTTAAAGTAGGTATTCATAATGACCTGATTATTCATCTTTCACCCTTCTACCCATTTCTCACCTCTTTCATTTCTTTCCCCTAGTCCAAATTTTCCTATGGTATTTCCATCTTGTCCTATTTTAGCATTTAGATCTCCCATGACAATAACAATATCTTGAGATTTGCATCCATTCTTTGCTTGTTCAAGCTCTTCATAGAATTTATCTGTATCTTCATTTGTTCCATCTGTTGTTGGTGCATATACCTGTATAATTGCTAAATCAAATGGTTGTCCTCTGAATCTAACAAGGAACACTCTTTCTGATATTGCCCAATGTCCTAAAACATTTTTTGCTATGTTTTCATCCATAAGAATTCCTACTCCATTAGTATGGGATGTTCCACAAGAATAAACTAGTATTTTATTTCTAATCTGACATGTTCTAGCACCTATCCAATGAACTTCGCTAATTCCCATGATGTTAATCTTTAATCTTTCCATTTCATTTATCACATTGTCCAATTTTCCTGCTTGATATAGGGTTCTTATATTCCAAGTGACAATAATTTTCTTTTCTGTTACGTGAATTTTATGAGCGGTAGTTTGATGACAGTTGGGGATCCCCTGCTGACCAGAATCAACCCTACCAAGCGAAGCATGTTCAGAATTGTCTTGAAGATCCTCTTGACTCTGTTACTGTGTGATACATTTTGTGAGTTTGACCATGGTTTTCTTAGCAAACAGCAACATTGGTTTGCTATTGCCTACCGTTGGGCGAACTAAAGAAATCTCCATTTCTCTTCCCAAATGTTCATCCGTCTATACTATAGCCGTTGACATCTGAGGTCCTAGCTCAACCACCTTCTCCATCACAAGTTCAGTTACTGAACATGCCAGATCTGCCGTTGGCCTTCGCTCGTATCCTGAGCAGGAACCCTTGCAAGTGCTATTGTTCCGGGTCAGAGCGGCCCTGGGAGCAATGAATTACAATGGGGTAACTCCACTTTCCGCAAAGCTCTGAAAGTCCCCAGTCAGAGCCTCATCACCGGTTGCAGTTCAGAGTCATACCCAGGTTCCTATACTTCCTGCATAATGGTAGTAATGAGAAAAGAGCATGTCCTGGATAGTGAGGGTCCTTAATGATGAATGCCGCCTTCTTTGAGCTCCACTTTTTAAAGATGTCCTTACTGGTGGGGAATACTGTGTCCATGCTGGAGCTGACTGAGGCTATAAGCCTCTACAGCCTTTTTCGATCCTGTGAATTGGAGCCTTCATACCAGGCAGCAATGCCACCAGCCAGAATGCTCTCCATAAACTCCCAATGAAGTGTAGTTACTGGCGTGCCCTTCAGGATTGTTTCAACCAGCTGATGTATCTCAATCCTGTACACTTCCTCATTTACCTCCATCTGAGATTCTGAAAACAATAGTGCTGTCATTGGCAAATCGATAGATGGAATTTGAGCTGAACCTAGCCACATAGTCATGAGGGCAGAGAGAGTACAGCAGTGGGCTGTTGATTTAGGTGGCAAGCCAGACTGAAAAGTTCAGGGTGTCAGGACCCGAGGCGAGGGATGGACTGGTTCAGTTCACTGCTCCGTGACATTTGCTCAGCTCTGCGCTGAAGTATGGGTCTTGGACTCTCTTTCTGGACCTCAGCTCAGAATGCTACTTACTTGTGGTCATTGCTTGCATGACTTGTTTTTCTTCTCTCTGCACATTAGGTGTTTGACAATATTTTTTAAAATGGTTTTTGGGTTTCTTTGTGGAGAAACCTGTGATGAGATGAATCTCAAGGTTGTATATTGTATATATAACTTGATAATAAATTTACTTTGAACTTTAAACTTTGAATTTTACTAAAATCCATGTAGACGACACACAGAGCTCTACCTTCATCCTTGTCGCCTCATCAAAAAACAATTAAATTAGTAAGGTACTACTTGACCAAAACAAAGCTATGTTGTGTCTCCCTAATTAGGCCATATTTTTCAAATGCTCATAAATCCTATCCCTACGAATTCTCTCCAGTAACTTCCCTACCACTGATGTGAGACTTGCGGTCTATGGTTTCCAGAATTATTCCTGCTTCCTTTCTTGAATAGTGAAATAACATTAGCTTCTCACATGTCCTCTGGGACCTCACCTGTGATTTGCAAAAACAAGAAAATATTGGTCTAGGCCTCAGCAATCTCTACACTTGCCTTTCTCGTTGACCTGGGGTATATCTCATCAGGTCCTGGAGACTTACCTACCTTAGTGGTCTTAAATTCTCCTTTAATTCAAAATGCTCCAGAACATTAATACTCCTGGCACTGATCTCCTCTCCTTGGTAAATACAGATGGAAAGAACTCATTAAAGACTTCAACCACATCCTTTGCATTCAAGCAAATGTTACCATTTTTATCTTTGAATGGTCCTACATTCTCCCTGGTTATTCTGTTGCTCCTGGTGTACTGTATGTATAGAATACCTTGGAAACCACATTTCCCAAGGAAGTAGGACATTTCAGAAGTCATAGAATGGAAAGCCTCGGTTTGAAAGCAGCTGCCGTAGAGACAGAAAAACGGAGTAATGGGGATGGAGTCCTCACAGGAGATAGGTTAAGAAAAGCTGTACTTGAATCTGTATGTTTATACTGGATTTTGATGGATCCAGAAAAGGAGAAGTGTCTGATGTAGTCCAGATGAAATTGAGAGCAGGATGAAGTTTGTGGCACGAGGAATGTAGAGAAGATATCGCAAGTCTTGTAGGCCTCTGTGGCATGATGTAGAGCGTTCGACTTCTAGGTTTCTCAAGCACCTGTATTTACTAATTATTGTCTTGATGAGAGTCATTAGCCCTTGTGCTTTCTGTTTACTCTTGTCAAGTTAGTTGCGACTAGCACAGTCTTCTGCTTTCCATGATTATTTCATGTGGAGTCCACGTAAAATCCACTCGCGCACACGCTGTTACTTTCTGAGGAGTGGGGTACCACCCCACTAACTGACTGAAAGGAACCATCATCATCCTACGGGATGGGTGGCCAGAGAGAGAGAGAGAGAGAGAATGTGGAGTCCTTGTGTGTTGAGAATGCTCTGTCTCACAGTATTGCTCAGTCATGCCTCCAATGCTCTGCTGATATCCCTGTGACTAGCCTATTGATTCCTTCTCTACATGGGAGCCTGCCATTCCTCCGCACCTGAGTTGTGTTGTTGTCAGGGCACACTGTGACAAAGTCTTCCATTCCTCCGCACCTGAGTTGTGTTGTTGTCAGGGCACACTGTGACAAAGTCTTCCATTCCTCCGCACCTGAGTTGTGTTGTTGTCAGGGCACACTGTGACAAAGTCTTCCATTCCTCCGCACCTGAGTTGTGTTGTTGTCAGGGCACACTGTGACAAAGTCTTCCATTCCTCTGCACCTGGGTTGAGTTGATGCCAGGGCACACTGTGACAAAGTCTTCCATTCCTCTGCACCAAAGTTAAGTCATTGCCAGTGACAGAAGATTCATGATTGATTATATTATGAGGAAAAAATAAGCACTTTGGGCCTGTACTCTCTGAAGTTTAATTGAAAGAGAGATAATTTTAATAAAACAATTAAAGTCATAGTGACTTTCAGTAGAATAATTTCCACTGTTGGGAAAATCCAACAGGCATCGTTTCATGTTCTCTTCCAAGTCACACAAGGGCCTGATAAAAAAAAAATTATCTCATTCCTTTGTCATCACTGTGTCCAAATGCAGGAGCTCAGTGCCCACCGGGATTATGGAAATGCTTTCACTGTAAGAACAGCAATGTTTGAGGAAGGTAGATCCCCACCTCCTTTTCAAGAGCAGCTGGTTTTCTTAGAGTTGTCCAGATCCCCAAAAAAATGATTTTAAAAGTCACTTTGGAAAGTTGGCACATTTCACAGTACAACATTCCAACAGTTATACACATGCATGATACTGTAGAATTTTATACTTTATTCACTAAAGCACAATTTGAAACCACAATCCTTTCACTCAAAGATTAATTCCTCCCTAATGGAAGGATACAATGGTGCTCTTATACCCCTTCTAATTTAATTCAGCGAAGATCTATAACTGGTGGGAATTAAAGCTAACATTATTCCTGTTTCCTTCCTTCAAATTACTCTCTTTTGTCTTTCATATAATGCTAGTCTAAAGACTGCAATCATGCACCTGGAATGAAAAAGCAAAGCTTTTTTAATTTGTCAATCAATTCCAATGTTGCTTTGTCGACATTTGAAATACTTAATGAAGATGTGATTGGTTACAAAAGATATGCATGCTATTAATTTTCTCAACTGATTAATAGTAGCTATTAGCTTGAGAAGATGGGATAATTTCCTCTACAATAGCAGAGTTATCTTTCCTTTTAATTTTAAGTATTTTAGCTTTCAAGTCCTTTGTCTGAGTTTTATATATTTGAAAAGTGATATCATTATCAATCCTTTTGGATCCAATAGAGCTTTGATAGAGAGTGAATCTTCCTTAACACTATCTCCATTGCATGATTTGAGTCCAAACTCATAGCCAAGCTTATGCCATTACTTACAAAGCTGTTAATTTTAGAAGAGATTCAATTGCAAACTATTCAACATTGTAGAATGGTACTGATTGGAGCTGAACAGGCAGGAGCCAAACTTTCCATTCTGCTACTTCTAATCTAATAGCCAAATTTGGCTAAATGATTATAAATTAATGCCCATTTTAAAAGATTGAGTGCAATTCCTGGTGGTTTACCTTTGAAAGCAAACCTCTGCAGTACCTTTTCCCAAAGTAGTATCGAACTGCTGAAATGCTTCTAAGTCAGGTTGTGAGGCAGGGAAATGTCTGGTTTTCTGACTGAATCATCAATGTCACTTCCGTACTCTCTCCAATTCCTTTTCTTTCAATCCTTTGTTTTTCTATTTATTTGTGCAAATGGTCATTTTAGACAAGATCAACATTTATGAGATTGCCTTTTCTCCTTCTAGAGTTTGCATTAAACTGCCTGCCTGAACTGTCACACAACTCTTGGTCCACTGTGCCAGGCAGTTTCAGCTTTTTTCATCTGGTCAAATCTATTGTATTTGGTTCAGTGTCAACCTGTGTTTAATAAAGTCCCTGTCAACCATCTTGATACATTTTTATACATCAATACTGCTACATAATGTGTTACTGGTGTTGATCCTTCTGGTGTATGGTTCATATTCAAAGTAATAACACTTGCCTTCTGTCCAACTATACTGCTTGGTTTAATGAATGTGCTGCCTGATGTAATTAGCATTTCTGGTCTTGCTCCAGATTTCCAGCATCAACCCTTATTTTTTCACATTCTGTTTAAAGCTTTGCTGGGTGGTGCAAAATGATTTGTAATGTGATTTAACCTTGGCATGTTGTAGCTTTAACAATCATTCATGATACATTTCTGGCCAAGCTGAGCACTCCATTTCATTTTGAAAATATCATTTCCCACAGATTTTGGATTAGCACGTTGCCTGTTTATTTGACACTATTGATGGAAGCTACTCTTGCCTTTATTCAATTACATATTTTGCAAATAGGGGTATTAAACCAAATTATCATTCATTGTGGCTTAGTGAGATCATTAGCATGCTACTGATGTAGAAAACTACAATGCAAACAAATCAGCTTGTCAACAGGTTTGTTAAGGAAACATTTTTGGAAGCTCTGGGATTAGTTGCTTTGTCTTTGTTTTGGTGTAATTTGGCCAACCCCATCAGCAAAAAAGGAGACATCTGTGTTCAAGTTATGTAGGTTGTAATCTCAGCCTGCTCCACACAGTCACAACCCTCCCCATTGTCTAGGACATCTTAAAGAAGCAGTGACTGAAGAAAGCAGCATCCATCACTAAAAGCCCTCACCATCTGGGCCGTGCCCTATTCTCATTACTACCATCGGGGAGGAGGTGCAGGAGCCCAAAGACCAACACTCAATAATTCAAAAGAGTTTCTTCCTCTCTGCCATCATGTTTCTGAATGGTAGGAACCCATGGACACTTACTTGTTTTTCCTTTTTTGCAGTATTCATTTATTTAGTTTAATAATTCATGTTTTTACAGCTGCTCAAACAACAAATTTCAAATCATGTACTGTAAGTAAATTATAATAAATCTTAATCTGATTTTGAATCTGATGTTCAGTGCAATTCATAATTCTGCATTCATTTCCACTTACATAAATATATTCTGCTTGAAGCAAGTCTCATTTACTGCACAAGATAACTCCGAATGTGTATTAATCACCGTAATAAATTTATGCTAATGCCCTTGTGTTTGGCTTTTCAAAGCAGCTCCAAAATTTCAGATCTAACTTTTGAATGCAAGGATTCTAAGAAGTCTGGGTTAAACAAATTCAGAATTATTTTTAAATGTACTAACAAAATGACAGCTCTCCTTCAATCCATCTTCTTTATAACTTTAAGGTAGGTACAGAGGGATGAGAGGAAAGGTTAATCAAGTTCAAGTTTATTGTAATTTCAACCGTATACATGGACACCAGCAAAAAAACAAAGTTCCTCCAGATCAAGTTGCACAGCACAATGCATATAACTTGCATACACCACGTAAAGTAATACTACCACAAATAAGTTAACAATTAATAAGGTGCATTTATATCGCAAGTTAAAAAGTAAATAGTATAACGCTATACACATAAACAGTATAAGTATACCAAGAGGATAGTGCCAATAAGTTGCAACACTTTGCATGCAGCCCTGATGGGTATCATCAAATATTCCTGATTTGGACTTCTACAGCTGAAATTCACAGTCACAGCCATGGATATTTCAATAAATGAAATTGTTCTAAGAATTAAAAAAAAAACTATAGATCCTCAAAGTTGATGGATCCTGGACGGCAGACTCAAGTTGCAAGTGTGGTTCTCCATTAAGGAAAATGAAGCGAGAAAGCTGCACTGGTCTATGGTGCAATTGAAACACTGATGCCTTAGACCCCCTCATCCTGACTAGCCTGTAGAGTTTCTGGAAGATAACATTGAAGACCTCAGAGCAATATTGCAGTACCAGAGGGACATCAGAGACTGCTGTCTCCTTTGCCTCACAGAAACATGACTCAATGCTGCCATTTTGGATATAATGCTGTAAACCAATGGCTTCTCCATTCTCCACAAAGACAGGTCTGTTGAGTCCTCTACTGGTTGAGGAGGGGAAGCATGCTTCATGAATAATTCATCGTGATGCATGGATGTCACGATTCTGTCTCATTCTTGCTCATCTGACCTGGAACCTCCAGTGGTTGAGTGTCATCCATTTTATCTACAGAGAGAGTTTTCTGCCATTATCCTGCTAGCGGTGTACCATTACACTTTGGACCAACATCAGGCAGGCACTGCTTTAGCTGGGCTCTGTGATCAGTAGTGACAAAGCAGCACACCTTGATGCTTTCCCTATCATGACAGGAGATGTTAACCAGGTAACCTTGAAGGAGTCTCTGATCAATTACCACCAACATATCACCTGTGGAAGCAGAGAAACCAACACACTTGAACATTGCTCTACCACCATCAAGAACATTTACCATGTCATCCCATGCCTGTAGTTTGGAAAGGCCGATCACCTGGCTGTACTTCTACTACCAGCATCTAGGCAGAGATTAAGGACCAAGAAGGCATGGTCAAGGGAGGCAAGGAATGCTTACAAGACTACTTTAAGTTGGTGGATCAGACAATAAATGTTCGAGGATTCATCTTGGGATATAAATTAATACACCACAGTTGTCAATAACTTCACCAAGATTTGAGTGGTTGATTGTGTGCCTTCAATAACGTACCAGACATAACCAAACAACTGGTGGATAAACCAAAAACTTCATAGTCTGCCGTGGGCTAGATCTGTGGCATTCGGGATGGATGATCCAGAACTATACAAAACGTGCAGATATGGCCTATGGAAGGCTATTTTAAGAGTGATAAACTAGTTCTGGCTGAAGTTAAGACAGAATCGGATGCACATCAGCTCTGGCAGGGTTTGCAGCTATTACTTCCTACAAGGCAAAACCTATCATCAGGAATGGCTGTGATGCTTTACTCCTAGATGAGCTTAACAACTTTGGAAGGTAGAATAAAACTGTATGTGTACGAATCCCTGCAGCATCTGGTGACCATGTGATCTCTGATTCAGAGACTGTTGACAAAACATCATTCAAAATTATGAACCCTCACAAGGCGTCAGACTCTGATGGTTTACCTGGCAGGGCATTAAATACCTGTGCCAACCAACTGGTGGGTGTGTTCAAGATCATCTTCAATCTCTCACTGCTGCATTCGGAATTCCCCAACAGTTTGAAAGTGAGGCTAAGCACAGTTCAAATACCATCTATAAATTTGATGATAGCACAACTATTGTTCGTAGAGTTTCAGATGGTGACAAGGAGGCATACAAGAGTGAGATAGATCAGCTGTTGATAGATCAACTTTTCACAACATCAGTAAGACCAAAGAATTGATTGCGGACTTCAGGAAGGGGAAGTCAAGGAACACACACCAGTCCTCATCAATGGATCAGCAGTGGAGAGGGTGAGCAGTTTCAAGTCTCTGGGTGTCAACATCTCTGAAGATCTATTGTGGGCCCAACAAATTGATGCAATTACAAAGAAGGCAAGGCAATGGCGATATTTCAATTAGAGTTTGAGGAGACTCCATATATTTCTGAAGACTCACAAATTTCTACAGATATACTGTGGAGAACTTTCTAACTGGTTGCATTTGGTATGGAGGCGCCACTGCAGAGGATTAGGAAAAGCTGCAGAAAGTTGTAAACAGAGCTAGTGCACCATGAACATCAGCCTCTCTAAGATCAAGGACATCTTTAAAAGGTGATGTTTCAAAAAAGCATCCTAAAGGACGTCCACACCCAAGACATGCCATTGTCTCATTGCTACCATCAAGGAGGTACAAGAGCCTGAAGACATAAACTCAAAGTGAGATTTAGGTGGTGGCATGGAATTCAGTAGTCTCACAGCCTGGGGAAGATGCTGTTTCACGTGCTAACAGTCATTGTTCTAATGCTATGGTTCCTCCTGCCTCTTGGCAGGAGGTCAAAGAGATTGTTGAGCAGATGAAAAGGATCATTGACAATTCCAAGGGCTTTACATACATAGTGCTCCTGGTAAGTATCTCGGATGGGTGGAACAGAGACCTTGATGATACACTCAGCAGTCTTCTCCTCAATCGTTCGAATGGTCTTGCGGTGAGATGCCTTGCAATTCCCATGCCAGACAGTGACACTGCTGAACACTCTCAATGGTCTTCCTGTAAAAATTGATTAGAATTTGAGTCGGAAGAGAGCCTCGCTCACCTCAATCCCCTCAGGAAATGGAGATGCTGCTGTGTTTTCTAGACTAAAGAGGAGATGTTGAGGGACTAGGTGAGATCATAAGGAACATAAGGATGAAGATAAAGGGAAAGTGAGAATAAGAAAAGTTAAGAATGACAGCAGAATCAACAGAGCAGAAAGCTCAAGAAGTGATCGTACAGTATGGCCAAGTGAAATAGGAATTGATATGGGAGGTGAGGGGAGTAATGAATTAAAAGTATTGTATATGAATGCACGGAGTATAAAAAATAAAGTAGATGAGCTTGAGGCACAGCTGGAAATTGGTAAGTATGATGTTGTGGGAATAACAGAGACATGGCTTCAAGTGGACAGGGCCTGGGAAATGAATATTCAAGGGTATACGTCCTATCGAAAGGACAGATTGATGGGCAGAGGGGGTGCGGTGGCTCTGTTGGTGAGGAATGATATTCAGTCCCTTGCGAGGGGGGACATAGACTCAGTAGAGTCAGTATGGATAGAACTGAGAAATTCTAAGGGTAGAAAGACCCTAATGGGAGTTATCTACAGGCCCCCAAACAGTAGTCTGGATGTAGGGTGTAATTTGAATCAAGAGTTAAAATTGGCATGTCGCAAAGGTAATGCTACAGTTGTTATGGGGGACTTCAACATGCAGGTAGACTGGAGGAATCAGGTTGATACTGGACCCCAAGAAAGGGAGTTTGTGGAGTCCCTCCGAGATGGATTCTTAGAACAGCTTGTACTGGAACAATTCTAGATTTAGTGTTGTGCAATGAACCGGATTTGATCAGAGACCTTGAGGTAAAGGAGCCATTAGGAGATAGTGACCATAATATGATAAGCTTTAATCTACAATTTGAGAGGGAGAAGGGAAACTCGGAAGTGTCAGTATTACAGTTGAACAAAGGGAACTATGGTGCTATGAGGGAGGAGCTGGCCAAAGTTCAATGGAACAATATCCTAGGAGGGATGACAGTGGAACAGCAATGGCAAATGTTTGTGGGAATAATGTGGAAGGTGCAGGATCAGTTCGTTCCAAAGAGGAAGAAAGATCCTAAGGGAAGTAAGGGGAAGCCGTGGCTGACAAGGGAAGTAATGGACAGTATAAAAATAAAAGAGAAGAAGTATAACATAACAAAGATGAGTGAGAAGCCAGAGGATTGGGAAACTTATAAAGAGCAACAGAAGGCAATTAAAAAAGGCAATACGCAGAGAAAAAATGAGGTATGAAGGTAAACTAGCCAAGAATATAAAGGAGGAGAGTAAAAGCTTCTTTAGGTATGTGAAAACGAAAAATATAGTTAAGACCAAAATTGGGCCCTTGACGACAGAAGCAGGTGAATTTATTATGGGAAACAAGGAAATGGCAGATGAGTTGAACAGATACTTTGGATCTGTCTTCACTAAGGAAGACACAAGCAATCTCACAGATGTAATAGTGGCCAAAGGACCTAGGGTAATGGATGAATTGAAGGAAATTTATATTAGGCAAGAAATGGTGTTGGGTAGGCTGTTGGGTCTGAAGGCTGATAAGTCCCCGGGACCTGATGGTCTGCATCCCAGGGTGCTTAAGGAGGTGGCTTTAGAAATCGTGGATGCATTGGTAACCATTTTCTAATGTTCAAAAGATTCAGGATCAGTTCCTCTGGATTGAAAGGTGGCTAATGTTGTCCCTCTCTTCAAGAAGGGAGGAAGAGAGAAAACAGGGAATTATAGACTAGTTAGCCTGACGTCGGAGGTGGGAAAGATGCTGGAGTCAATTATAAAAGGTGAAATTACGACACATCTGGATAGCAGTAACAGGATCGGTCCGAGTCATCATGGATCTACGAAGGGGAAATCATGCTTGACTAATCTTCTGGAATTTTTTGAGGATGTAACTATGAAAATGGACAAGGGAGAGCCAGTAGATGTAGTGTACCTGGACTTTCAGAAAGCCTTTGATAAAATCCCACATAAGAGATTAGTGGGCAAAATTCGGGCACATGGTATTGGGGGCAGAGTACTGACATGGATTGAAAATTGGCTGGCAGACAGAAAACAAAGAGTAGCCATTAACGGGTCTCTTTCGGAATGGCAGGCAGTGACCAGTGGGGTACCGTAGGGTTCAGTGCTGGGACCGCAGCTGTTTACGATATATATTAATGATTTAGATGAGGGAATTAAAAGTAACATTAGCAAATTTACCGATTACACAAAGCTGGGTGGCAGTGTGAAGTGTGAGGAGGATGTTATGAGAATGCAGGGTGACTTGGACAGGCTGGGTGAGTGGGCAGATGTATGGCAGATGCAGTTTAATGTAGATAAATGTGAGGTTATCCACTTTGGTGGTAAGAGCAGGAAGGCAGGTTATTATCTAATTGGAGTCAAGTTAGGTAAAGGGGAAGCACAACGAGATTCATCAGTCACTGAAAACAAGTATGCAAGTACAGCAGGCAGTGAAGAAAGCTAATGGCATGCTGGCCTTCATAACAAGGGGAATTGAGTATAAGAGCAAAGAGGTCCTTCTGCAGCTGTACAGGGCCCTGGTGAGACCACACCTGGAGTACTGTGTGCAGTTTTGGTCTCCAAATTTGAGGAAGGACATTCTTGCTATTGAGGGAGTGCAGCATAAGTTCACAAGGTTAATTCCTGGGAAGGCGGGACTGTCATATGTCGAAAGATTGGAGTGACTGGGCTTGTATACTCTGGAATTTAGAAGGCTGAGAGGGGATCTTGTTGAAACATATAAGATTATTTAGGAATTGGACATGCTGCAGGCAGGAAGCATGTTTCCGCTGATGGATGAGTCCAGAACCAGAGGCCACAGTTTAAGAATTAGGGGTAGGCCATTTAGAACGGAGTTGAGGAAAAACTTTTTCTCCCAGAGAGTGGTGAATATATGGAATGCTCTGCCCCAGAAGGCTGTGGAGGCCAAGTCTCTGGATGCCTTCAAAAAAGAGATGGATAGACCTCTTAAAGATAGCGGAATCAAGGATTATGGGGATAGGGCAGGAACTGGATACTGATAGTGGATGATCAGCCATGATCACAGTGAATGGCAGTGCTGGCTCAAAGGGCTGAATGGCCTACTCCTGCGCCTATTGTCTATTGTCTATCATGCATTATGTGAACTTCCAGATACTTGCTGCTCCAAATCTCTCCAAGGAAGAGCTGTATATGTGCAGGGAGGAGTAGTCAGCCTGCAACTTCCTAAAGTCCAGAATCATCTCTTTGGTCAAGTTGTTGTTCTTGCATTATTCCACCAGGTCCTCTACCATCTCTCTGTACACTACCTTGTCATCATTGTTGATGAAGCCAGCTACCGTTGTGTCAACTGCAAATTTTGATTAGGTTGGAACTGAGTCTAGCAGTACAGCCATACATCAGTAATGTGAACAGAACAGGTTAACCACACAGTTCTTTCATCTCCAGTGCTCAGTGTGATAGAGCTAGAGATGTTGCTGTCAGCGTAGAGTGACCAGCGTCTTACTGTTAAGAAGTCCAAGATCCAATTATAGAGAGAGGTTTAGAGACCCACCAACGACAGTTTACCCACCAGATTCTGAGGGAAGATCATGTTCAGTGCTGAGCTGGTCAATAAAAAACACCAGAGAAAGCAAGATCTCCCAGTGGCCACACATTTTAATTTCCCATCCCATTCCCATTCTGATATGTCTATTCACGGCCTCCTCTACTGTCAAGATGAAGCCACACTCAGGTTGGAGGAACAACACCTTATATTCCGTCTGGGTAGCCTCCAAACTGATGGCATGAATACTGACTTCTCTAACTTCCGTTAATGCCCCTCCTCCCCTTCACACACCATCCCTTATTTATTTATTTATTTTATATATATTTTTTTATTTTTCCCCTTCTCTCCTTTTTTTTCTCCCTCTGTCCCTCTCACTATAACTCCTTGCCTGCTCTCCACCCTCTGGGCTCCCCTCCCCCCTTCTCTTTCTCCCCAAGCTTCCCATCCCATGATCCTCTCCCTTCTCCAGCTCTTAGCTCCATCCCTCCCCTCCTGTCTTCTCCTATCATTTTGGATCTCCCCCTCCCCCTCCCACTTTCAAACCTCTTACTATCCCTTCTTTCTGTTAGTCCTGACGAAGGGTCTCGGCCCGAAACGTCAACTGTACCTCTTCCTATAGATGCTGCCTGACCTACTCCGTTCACCAGCATTTTTTGTGTGTGTTGCTTGAATTTCCAGCATCTGCAGATTTCCTTGTGCCTGTAGGCACTCCTGTGCTTCCCTTGTCCATACCTTCTTGGTCCTCACTGCTGGTGCTGCAGTCTTCAGTCTCAGCCTATACTCAGGGAGTAGAAGTACAGCCAGGTGATCCAACTTCCTGAAGTGAGGGCATGGAATAGCACAGTAGGCATTCTTGATGGTGGTGTAGCAATGGTCCAGTGTATTGCTTCCTCTGGTATTGCAAGTGATCTGTTGATGGTAGTTGCTTAGTGATTTTTTCAGACTGGCCTGATTAAAATCTCCCAAAGTGATGGTGAAGGCATTAGGGTGCACTGTTTCATGCATGTTGATCCCATTGCTCAGATCAGCTAAAGCCTGCTTGACATTGACCTGAGGTGGATTGTAAACTGCTACCAAAATGACCCCAGGGAACTCCCATAGTAGGTAAAAAGGACAGCACTTCACTGCTAGATATTCCAGGTCTGGTGAGCAGAATTGGGACAGCACTGATATATTTGTGCACCAAGAAGAGTTGATCATAGGCGTACTCCTCCACCTCTGCTTTTGAGAGACTCTTATAGATCTATCCCGACGGTGTATAGTAAACCCATTGATCTGGATCACTGCATCCGGTATGGAAGGAGTTAAGTCCCTTTGAGCCAGCAACCTAGCTCTGAGATAATCGATTTTATTCACCAGAGACTGCGCGTTCGCCAGCAGGATAGTTGGTATAGGGAGTTTAAAACCTTGTTTCCTTAATCTCACTCATATCCCCGATCTGGACCAGCGCTTCCTCCGAGGTGTCCTCCATGGGCACTTCCAACCACAACTGGTGTTGTTTCCATCCGTTTTAAGCAGCGATAGTTCATTTAAACGCATTGAGAAACCTTTGTTGACTGTACTGACCTTGGAAGCAGTTGTGCTTTTTAGCTGTATCAGGCTGAAACAGGAATATTTAATCCATTGAGAGTACTTCTGCTACTCGAGTCATGCCTAGGCGCTGCGGAACCTCTGATAACTGGGTTGCACAGTCCCCCAGCATCTGACCAGGTATGTAATCAGACCCCACAGCTATATGTGGGTTGACCCTTCCTTACATCAGCGGCACCCAGAGAGAGGACCTGTTCCTCAGGGAGAGGGGTTTCTTCCTCGTCTGTATATTGTTCTGTCCATCAGTCCTTGCATATTATGTTTACTGTGGCATCCCACCACACTTTGGAAAATCCAATCACTTGGTTGTATTTCTACTCCCAGGCCATAGGCAGACACCAAAGTCTGCAGCACCAGTGAGGAGGACCAAGATGGTATGGTTAAGGGAAGTGGGTTGTGCTTACTGGACTGCTTTGAGTCGGTACACTGGAAGATATTCAGGCATTTATCTTTGGTTCTGAATGAACAAGCCGCCGTTGTTAATGACTCCATTAAGATCTGTGTAGATGAGTATGTGCCTTTGGGAATATACCAGACATACCCAAACCAAAAGCTGTGGATGATTCAGAAGATTCAAAGTCTGCTTAGGGCTAGATCTGTGGCATTCAAGACTGGTGATCCACAACTATACAAGAAGTGCAGGAATGACCTACAAAGGCTTATTTTACGAGCGAGGAAACGTTTCTGGTAGAAGCTAGAGATCAAATTGGGTGCATGTCAGCTCTGGCAGGGTTTGCAGGCCACTACTTCCTACAAGGTGAAGTCTAACATCATGAATGACTGTAATGTTTCACTCTGAGTTGAGCTCAGTGCCTTTTATGTATGCTTTGAAAGGGAGAATAAAACTACAGCTGTGCGAATCCCTGCAGCATCGGTGACTCTGTGATCTCTGTTTCAGAGAAACATGTCACAAAATTGTTCATAGGGATGAACCCTCAGAAGGTGAAGGTCTTAATGTTTATCTCATAGGGCATGAAAACCTGTGCCAACTAACTAACTGGTGAGTGTGCTCAAGAACTTCTTCAATCTCCTACTGCTGCAGCCAGAGATTCCCACATGCTACAGAAGTGTGACAATCAAACCACTGCCCAAGAAGAGCAGGGTGAGCTGCCTCAATGACTATTACCCAGTGGCACCTGCATCTACTCTGATGAAGTGCTCATGGCCAGAATCAACCTCTGCCTAAGCAAGGACAGACCTGCAGCAAAATGCCTATCACTATAGTCGTTCTATAGTGGAAGTGAACTCACTGACTCACAGGCTCTCCACCCGGCCTTGGATCACTTGGAAAACAGCAACACCTACATTAGGCTGCTGTTTATTGATTACAGCTCAGCACCATCATACCTCAGTTCTAATCAACAGACTCCAAAACCTGTGTCTCTGTATCTCTCTTGATTTCCTCTTCGGGAGACCACAGTCAGTGCAGATTGGAAATAACATCACCTCCTTGCTGACAATCAACACTGGTACACCTCAAGGATGTGTGCAGAGCCCAGTGCTCTACTCTCTTTATACCCACAAATATGTGCCTAGGAACATCTTAAACCCCGAAGTTTGTGAATGACACAACTATTGTTGGCAGAATTTCAGATGGTGATGAGGAGGTGTACAGGAGTGAGATAGATCAGCTGGTTGAATGATGTTTCAACAACAACCTTGCTCTCAACATCAGAAAGACTAAGGAATTGATTGTGAACTTCTGGAAGAGGAGGTCAAGGGAACACACTCCAGTCTTCACCAAGGGATCAGCAGAGGAAAGGGCGAACAGTTTCAGGTTACTGGATATCAACATCTATCATATTAATGCAATTAGAAAGAAGGCACACAGCAGCTATATTTAATGCCAGTGATATTAAACTTTTTTTAGATATAATTTTTATTAAATTTTCAAAATGAATACATAGAAAATAAAATCTACCCTCCCCCCTCCCCTTAACCCTGCCCCCCCGTATATAGTCCTACCTAAAAAGAAAAGAAAGAAAAAAAAAAGGAACCGCCTGCGTATTGGAAGGTTTCCACATGCTCCATGGGATTCAAAATAAATTTAATATACTTATTCGTTAGTTTCCCCCAGGGACCAAGATCTTTATCGGAGCAATTAAATATGCCATCCTATCTTTTGTAAATAAGGACGCCAGATATTCAAAAATGTTCTATATTTATCTCTTAAATTATAAGTAACTTTTCGAGTGGAATAGAACTAGCCATTTCATTGTTCCAACGATTCATACTTAAATACGAATCAGATTTCCAAGTAACAACTATAGTCTTCTTAGCTACCGCCAATGCAATTTTTATAAATTCTTTCTGATACTTATTCCATCTAGGTTTTGGCTTTATCCCTTCAATATCACCTAGTAGAAATAATGCAGGGTTATGTGGAAGTTGAGTTCCGGTAATTTGTCCCAATAAGACTCTTAAATTTATCCAAAAGGGTTGTATTTTAAAACAAGATCAAGTAGAGTGTAAAAAAAGTACCAATTTCTTGATTACACCGAAAGCATTTATCAAGTAGGTTTGAATTTAATCTATTTATTTTTTGTGGTGTAATATATAATTGGTGTAAAAAGTTATATTATACTAATCTAAATGTCGAACATTTATTGTATTTGTCATACTGTCAAGGCACAGTCTTGACCAATTTGTTTCATCGATATTAATATTCATATCTGTTTCCCATTCTTGTTTTGACTTAAAAATTGCTACTCCCCGCTACAACAACACTACCCACCCAATCTCTCTTTAATTTCTAATGTTCTGTTTCTGTTAAATGTGTTTCCTGTAAAAAGGCTGAATCTATCTTCATTTTCTTAATATGTGTTAAGATTCTTTTTCTTTTCACTGGTCCATTAAGCCCATTAACATTAAAACTCAAAAAATTCAATAAATTAGTCATTATTTTTAACAAAGTTACTCCAATCTAAATCATTACTTAGCTTCTCAACTCTCATAGTTCCTTGGGGAATCTCTTTGAACTTCACCATGTTGCTATGCGTCTCCCTCCCCCAATCATCCAGGCAAAAAGAAAAAAAAAGATAGATGAGATATAAGAAAAAGAAAAAACAAAATACCCCCCCCCACTAATGTTGTGAATGAACGGATACACAACACTACCCCCCTCCATTTTGCGGGTCGTGGCTGGAGCCACGCTTGCACACATGATTAGCGTAGCAATTGATCAGTGCTTCTTCCAGCTCCCCCGTAACAAAAAAAATTATATATATATAAAAAAAATTAATGTTACTATTCCCAACTAGTATTCCTCAAATTTTAACCTTACTTCCTCTCCCTCATGTAATAGTAATATATTTATATATTCATCCGCCTTCAAAAATCCAACAAGTCCATTCTTCGACCAGTCTTCTTCTTCAATCCATCTCGCTCCCCTGGTTTTGTTCTTGTACCTGGTGAATATTCAGAGAGGCTTGCACAAACTGCTCCGTTTTCCGGTAATCATCAAAAAATCTTTTTTCTCCACCAGTCAAAAAAATCTTCAAGGTTGCAGGGTAACGCAATATAAAATGATAACCGTGATCCCATAGGATTTTTTTCACTGGATTAAATTTCTTCCTTCTCTTCAAAAGTTCATAACTTATGTCAGGGTAGAAAAAAAATTTGTTCCCTTGAATCATCAATGGCCCTTTTCTATTCTTGGCAGCTTGGGCAGCTGCCTGTAGAATCCTTTCCTAGTCTTGAAATCTTAAGAATTTTATTAAAATTGCTCGTGGATATTGGTCATCTTGTGGTTTTGGTCTTAGAGCTCTATGTGCCCGCTCAATTTCAATTTCAATTCCTCTTCTTTCATTTGCAAAACTTCCGGGATCCATCTTTTATTGGATTTCCTCCCTCCATACCGTCTTTAAGACCAACAATTTTAATATTATTACGTCTACTAAAATTTTCCAACATGTCCACTTTCTCCAAGAGTCGATTTCTTTCCGTGTTCCAGACAAGCAGGTCATTTTCTGTTTTTTCCACTCTATCATTAATATGCTCCATTTTTCTTTCCATCTCCTGAAGCTTCTTATCCATTTTATTCATAGCTTTATTATAGCATATCTTCATGTCTCTAAGCTCTGCTCTTACTTTTCTTACTTCAGCCGTTAATTGCAATAAAACCTCTCTTATATCTCCATCATCTCCTTTAGTTCCAATCTCTTCCAGTTCTTCCTCCTCTTCTTCATCTGTATTCTCTGCGGTATCCGATTCTGACTCTGAGTCACTTTCAGTTGCAGTGGCTGTCGGTTCTTGTAGTTTGAGTTGTATCGATTTGCGCATGCGCTCTTCTTTGCGCATGCACATTTCCGGCACCTTCTTCCGAGAGACCGCTACTGCCGCCATTGCTCCCTGTTCTACGGCAGAGATAGAACGCATCTCCTCCAAAAGAGATCTAACCTGAGTCCGAGGCTCCATCGCTGCAGTAGGCCCTTTTTTCTTCCCATCTTGTGGCGGCTTTGCAACAACAGACTTCTTCTGTTGCGGTTTAGGAGGCATATCGTAAAGTAGTCTTGCAAAGTTATAAATAGTTTTCGGAAAGTATTTATTAACTTTGTTTTGTTTAAACGGTACTTTGCTAATTTTTTACGAGAGAGCTGGATTTACACGTCTCAATCCCACGTCATCACGTGACGCCCCCCCATTAAACTTGATACTGATTTTGATATTTGTACTTCATACATAGTGAGATCTGGGTGGTGGCTGAGAATTCAGTAGTCTCACGGATGGGGTAAGAAACTGTTTTACTTCCTAACAGCCCTTGTCCTAATGCAACAGTCCCTCCTACCTGATGGAATGGGGTCAAAGAGATTGTGGGTTGAATGGGTAGGACCATTGACAATACTAAGGGCCCAATGTATGCGGCACTCCTGGTACGTATCTTGGGTGGGTAGGAATGAGATCCCGATGTTCCTCTCAGTAGTCCTCACAATCCTTTGTAGGGTCTTGTGGTCATATGCTTTGCAATTTTTGTAGCAGACGGTGATGTAACTGGTCAGTACATTCTCAGTGGTGCTCCTATAAAAGTTGGTTGGAATGTGGGTTTGGGTTGTGGGTGGAGCCTCACTCACTTCAACCTCCTCAGGAACTCAATGATTTGGTTGGAACTGAATCTAGCAGTATAGTCAGACATCCCACAGCATGAACAGCAGTGAGCTGAGCACACAGCCCTTGGGGTCACTGGTGCTCAGCACGATGGAGCTAGAGATATTGCTGCCAACACAGACTGACTGGCGTTTCTGTCAAGAATGCCAAGATCCAATTACAGAGAGAGGTATTGGGTTCCAATGAGGACAATTCACCAACCACTTTCTGAGGATGATCACATTAAACTTTGAGCTGAAGTCAATAAACAACATCCTTGTGTATGAGGCCCAATCTCCAGGTGGGACAGGACAGAGTGGAAACTAGAGGCTGTGGCATCACGACTGGACTGGTTTCAGTGATGTGGACTGGAAAGGGTCCATTGCACCTGGAAGATGGGATTTAATGCAATCCATAACCTCTTGTACCTTCTTCCTGATGGCAGCAGTGAGAGGAGAGCATGTGGGGTGGTGGGGGTGAAGGGGGGGGGTGGTCCCTGATGATGGATGCTGCTGTCCTGTGACAGTGTTTCATGCAGTTGTGCTCAATGCTGGGGAGGGCTTTACCTGTGATGGATTGGGCTGTATCCATCAATTTTTGTAGGATTTTCCATTCAAGGGCGTTATGTTTCCAGACCAGGGTGTGATGCAGTGCCCAGACCTCTGCTGTCAACTCTGGCTTCTGATTTGCCCTAAAAATAATGTGTTTAATAATGGTGACACCCTCAGTGCACTTTTCTATACAGCCAGTCATAGATCCTGCATATTCATTGATGTTAATACGATAGTCATAGGTAACCACCTCCCTAAACACAATGTTGAGGTTGCTCCTTCTGGCCAAGTCCTTAACTCCCTTTGAACTGATTTGACTGGATTGATCAGGGGTCTGTATTCAGGAATTAACATAACAGATATATGGTTAGAGTACCTAAGGTGGCAGTAAGGAGCAGCTTTGTAAGCACCACAGATGTTGGTATAAACCAGATCAAATGTGATCTTACCTCTGGTAGTCTACATGTTGATGGAAGATGGGGAGAGCTGTTTTCAAGTTAGCACAGTTGAAGTTGCCAGCAATGTTAAGGAAACAGTTCTAATTACTATTCTATAGATTTGCTGAGTATGCCCACAAGAAAATGAATCTCAGTGTTGAAGGTGGTGACATACAGCAGTTGTGCTATGACAATACAATTTACTTTGAACTTTGATCTTCGAAGCTGGCTATCAAGCAGGGGAGGAAATTTGTTGATAGCAGAAAATTAATGAAGAGAGGGAGAAACGAGATTGTAGAATAAAGTAGATGGGGCAAAAATGTTATCAGACTAGAATGAAGGAGGCGAGAGTTAGGTTTAGTCAGAGAATTGGATGATTCCATTTTCCTTGGTGTGGGGATCAGAGATCAGAGATGGGCTAATAGCTGAACAAGGATTGATTGAGATTTTGAGCAAGAGTATGGAAAGATGATTGTTTCATGTTCAGTGGGTCCAGGTGGAGAGGGCTCTGAACATATTGGTAAAAAAACTACCTGAATCAGAACCCATTTGAAACCACTGGACTTTCAGATTTTGTACAGACTTTGTAGTTTTTACACTCAGCAATGTATCCTTCGGCACTTAAGCTTGTAAATATTTTGGTATAATTCTCAGCGTTTGCTCAATCTTGGTGGCCAGTTGTGATATTTACTTCTTGCTTAATACTTTACTTGCGGCCTTGGTGGCTTTTGTAGAAATTTCTTTCTTAGTAACTAACTTGATCTCATCAACAGCCACCATCTGCCTCTTATCACGGAGAGCAAAGTGACCAAGAGGAGAGTACTGTACTCAGAAAAGCTCTAGACACACATGGGCTTAGTTGGCATCATGTGCTGTCAAAACACACATCATTGTTCCTGCATGTGTATGTCCTACACAGAGGTTTTGGGCAGGAGATGCAGCAGCCTGCATTCAGTTAACAGCCAGATTTTTGGTACAATTCACTCACGTTACACATAAAGCTGCTGCACCAAGTGAATTTCCTGATTTCAGTTTTTTTAAACAATAAACATTTGTAAATCCAGCAAGTATATAAAAGCTGAATGCTTTCAACAGTAACAAAGTTAAAGTGCTGGATTAGCAAAGCCAAAATCTGTATCTTGCCTATAATGTAAAAAGAGCTATTAGAGACAAATGTCTTCAATCTTATGCTATCATGCCTTCTCTCTGGAGCATATTTTAGAATTGGCATTTCTTACTGATTTTATCCTAGAGAAAGCTTGTAGGGCTCTGGTGAAAAGTTAACTAATCTTACTGCATTGGTTTGGTCTTTTCGGAATTTTTACCCTTCTGAATCATGCTACAGGTTTTGGATGAGGACTATCAATACTCTTAAAACTGAGAGCCATATTTCAAATATGAAGCCTATGGATATTCCCTAAAGATAAAATTAGGTAGAAAGAATTATGTCTGGCTGAAACATTCAACAAGAGGGCAATTCATGCCATGCAGTCGAAATTACGTACTGTAACTTAGGGTGACTTTCATAGTATTATAGGAATCAAAGCAAGGAAATGCTGTAGGCAAAGGATCAGCTTAGTGTGGCTTTGTTCAAATAGGTCATGATTGGTTTGTGTCCTTAATCCATCTACCTGGGTTGATTCTGTCATCCTAACTTCTGTCATCTTGTAAAACACTGATTCAAAATTTTCAATTGATCCCAACCTCAACGTCGCTTTCTCAGGGCAGGAGTAGGAACCAATTAAAATAAATCCATTGTTTGGAAAAAGTTCTTCAGTACCACCAATGCAAGGAATAGTGTGAGTGTGGCAAATACCAGCCACCATTTCACTGATTTCCTAACTGAGGCCCCCCACCCCTTTCCCCTCTCCCTATTGAGCTACCTACTTCCCACATTCACCCCAGACCCCATCACCCTGTTGCTTTTCCCTTCTTCATACTCCCCATCTGCCCATTGCTCACAGAATCTTTCCACTAGTTCCCCTCCCCCACTGTTTTGATTTGACTACCCCATCTTCCTCACTTGATTCCATGTTTTACTTCTTCTCCTATTGGATTCTATCACCTTCAGCCCTTTGTCACCTCTGCTTATCACCTCCCAGTTTCTGGCACTAATTTAACTCTTCCCTCCTCACCTGGATCCACCTGCCACTTTCCTAGCTCATGATCCATCCCTTCTCCTTTCCTATCTACTCTGGGTATCTCCCCTCTAACTTTCAGTGCAGATTAAGAGCCTCAACCCAAAATGTCAGCTGTCTATTTCTCTCCACAATTGCCTCCTGACCTAATAAGTTCCTCCAGTATTTGGTTTATTGCTCCAGATTCCAGTATCTACAATCTCTTGTGCCTCCATTGCTTTAAATATATTCTGCATTTTTTTCACAATTAGTCATTTAATTTCAGTGCTACATTCTATTTTTCCACAGAATTATAGAAGTAGGTTATCTATTCCAAGAGAATAGATATTGTGAGCAATTTTCAGAACATTAGACTATTATCACACCAGTGTGATGTTATAACACATTGGCTGTGGCCATCAATTATACTCCTCACCAATGTTCAGATGCTGAATGCACCTGTAAGAAGCTCATCTCCTACAGCTCTTGTATGGGATAGGATGGGGTCCAAAGGATGCAATTTTTCAGCCACTGCTCTCTGTCCCATTACGAATCACTGACCAAGTATGGGAAAGTAGCCGAGATGACTACAAAGCCAACTGGTGGATGATTGCCCTTCTCTTTCGACTGGGAGCTGCTCCATTTCTCATAATCTGCAAATCAGAAATATCAGCAGAAATGATTGTTGACTTGTGACTTCATTAGACATAATGAGGGAACCTCATCAGCTGTAGGATTTTATGCACAAACACTTAGTTCAAATTGCAAGAGCATTGATTATGTCATTACCATACAATGCAGTATCTATTATTTGCTGCTGAGGTAATGTGTGTCCATTAGGCCATAGAGTCTAATTATTGTTAATAAATACTCAGTGAACATAAGAGGTTAATTGCAATTCTGTCTGCAAGCTAAAAGCAGAATTATCACAGTAATTGAAATTTGCTTGGTAAAGTCATTCAAAGGTATAAAGAACAGAACCAGAGGCAAAAGGTTATCTTTCTGTCAGCTGCATGAACAGTAGTGTGAAAGGTTGAACCTGACCTTGTCAATAATTAGAGCAAAAAAGTTGATGATGCAATAGTAGGTATCAGTGATTATGGACATGAGAGACAGCTGATGCTGGACTTGGAACAAAAAGAAAGGGCTTCTGGAGAAATGCAAGGAATCAGGTAGCACCTGCAAACAGATATGGACAGTCAATGTTGTGAATCAAGGCCCATCATCTGTACCGGTGAGCTACAAAGGGTTAGAGAGTAATGGCAGAAAAATGGCATCTGTTGGATCCCCTCCTACACAATATGAGAACTACAGAAGATCAGCTAGTTAGTTACAAATACTATCAGGCTCCTGATAAATTGAGAGGC
This sequence comes from Mobula hypostoma, assembly GCF_963921235.1. Classification (NCBI taxonomy): domain Eukaryota; kingdom Metazoa; phylum Chordata; class Chondrichthyes; order Myliobatiformes; family Myliobatidae; genus Mobula; species Mobula hypostoma. The sequence continues at coordinate 132,085,429 of NC_086101.1, read as the reverse complement.
ATGTAATTATATATGAGATTAGAGGGTAATTATCCAGTATTAAGAGGGGAGGGAGAGATGCCGGGAGATAGGTGGACAGCAGAAGAGCAGTAGAAATCCCAGAGGGGAGAGTGAGAGAGGTCTCTCAGAACTCCTGTTGAAGAGAAAGAAAAATTTGGTGGACATACTTGAAGAGATATTACAATAAAATGGAAAAACAAGATCGAAGTCTCTGGATCATTAACACCTGCAGAACAGTGCTACACTGTCCATGTGAAATTTGAAAAGAGTCATATGTGCCCCTACACAAGTGGATGTAAAAGATCTCACATTTCCTTGAGGAAGAGGAACTGTGGTAAACCATATATATATGTTGTAACTGGGTTAACTGTCTGGACATGTCCCTCTGCTGACTGCCCCTGTGGCTCCTCCCACAGACCCCTGAATAAAGCTGATTTCGCCTTGCCCCTCCTCCTCAGTCCAGGGGCAGACACTCAGCATGCTGGAAGTCATAGTTTACTGCGAATAAAAGCCTTTCAGTATTTGCCCTACTTCAGTCTTCTGGAGTAATTGAAGGTGCATCAATTTTATTCGCAGTAATTTTAAAGCATGGAACTCACTCTGAGACCCGACAAATTAGACCTCGATCTGCAAACACCTGAAGCTGGAAACGCTTTCGAACTCTGGCTGGCCTGCTTCGAATCGTACCTAGAGGAGATTAAAGCGACCGACCCCGTAGCGAAGCACAGAGTTCTACTCTCCAGGGTCAGTCCACGGGTCTACTCGATGACCAGAGACCAGCCGAACTACGACGGCGCGACGAGCGCACTCAAAGGACAATACCTGCGGCCAATAAACACCATCGATGCACGGCACCGATTAGCAACTTGCCACCAGCGACATGGGGAATCAAGTGCCAAGTTTGTCCGGACACTACAGATGCTTGTGCGGGACTGCGATTGCCAGGGGCTGACAGCAGGACAGCATGCAGAGCTCCTAGTGAGAGACGCCTTCATCACGGTGTCCAGGTCAGTGTATGTGCACCAGCGGCTGTTGGAAAAAGCTGATCTTACCCTATGTTCGGTGATCAAGCTGGCCGATACGCTGGAGGCCGCTCTGCACAACTCTGAGGCTCTCCAGGTACGCAATCCCCCAATGCCCTCGTGGGCGCCACAGACTCCGCAACCTGCTGGTGAATTGACCTTGGCTGCTGCCAGTTGCAAGTCCGCGAAGTGCTACTTCTGCGGACTCGAGAAGCACCCCTGGAAACGCTGCCTGGCCTGAGAAGCTACCTGCTCCAGCTGCGGAAAGAAGGGCCACTACGCCAAGGTCTGTAAGTCCAAATCGCGAGCAGGATTGAGCAGTACTGCATGTGAGACCTGGGGTTCACCATCTTCCCTGCACGCCGCCACCATGTGTGAGACATGGAGGTCACTATCTTGCCTGCCGCCATCTTCCCTGTACGCCGCCACCACGTGCGAGACGTGGGGGCGGCCATCTTGGTCGGCGCCACCTCCCACAGCCTACAACCAACGGGTGCTCACGGGGCACCCCACCGCGCCGGACCAAGACAGCGACCCAACCCAGGCTTCTGTGACCTTCGACCAAAGCGCACCCCACCAGCTCGCAAGGTCAATGATGGACATCCTGGTGGAGGGGCGCAGGACAAGCTGCCTGTTTGACACAGGCAGAACGGAGAGTTTTATCCACCCGGACATGGTGCAGTATTGCGGACTCGCGATACGGCCAGTAAGTCAGAGGGTCACCATGGCTTCCGGGTTGCATACAGCAGACATCCGGAGGGGGTTGTGTAGCGACGCTAGTGGTGCAGGGCACAGAATATCGAGACTTTACGTGTGCCCTCAACTGTGTGCCCTGTGCTATTGGGCCTCGACTTCAAGAGCCACCTGAAAAACGTGACAATGGAGTATGATGGGCCCCTTCCACCAGTTACTGTCGTAAATCCCCAGTTTTGTAGGGATACGTCATGTACCCCACTACTGACCACACACACACACACCGATCCGCACATCCCACCCAACACCATGCCAACTGCCGCACTACTGACACCACTTGCGGCCTCTCCACCCTCAGGATCCCTCCCCCACTGCTGTTCGCCAACCTGATCCCTGACTGTAAACCTGTGGCAACTAAAAGCAGGAGGTACAGCGCGGGGGACAGAGCTTTCATTAAGTCGGAGGTGCAACGGCTGCTCAGGGAGGGGGTCATTGAGGCAAGCACAAGTCCTTGGAGGGTGCAGGTGGTGGTTGTTCGAAACGGGGAGAAGAATAGGATGGTCGTGGACTATAGCCAGACCATCAATAGGTTCACGCAGCTCGACACGTACCCTCTACCCCGCATCGCGGATATGGTCAATCAGATAGCACAGTACAAGGTGTAATCAACCATAGACCTAAAATCCGCTTACCATCAGCTCCCCATCCGCCGGGAGGACCGCCCTTACACTGCCTTCGAGGCGAACGGCAGGCTTTATCACTTCTCGTGCATCCCCTTTGGTGTCACGAATGGTGTCTCAGACTTCCAGAGGGCAATGGACCGGATGGTGGACCAGTGCCAGCTGAAGGCCACGTTTCCATATCCAGATAACATCACCATCTGCGGTCACGACCAGCAGGATCACAACAACAACCTCCAAAAATTTCTCCAAGCGGCCAAAGCTTTCAATCTCACCTATAACAAGGACGAGTGTGTCTTCGGGACCACCCGACTTTCTATCCTTGGGTGTGTCGTGGAGAATGGAGTCATTGGCCCTGACCCCGACAGTATGCGCCCCCTGTTGGAACTCCCTCTTCCCAACACCCTCAGAGCCCTCAAAAGGTGCCAGGGCTTCTTTTCATATTATGCCCAATGGGTCTCTAACTACGCAGACATGGCCCGACCCTGGTCAAGTCCACCACATTCCCCCTCTCAGCCGAGGCCTGCGCAGCCTTCAGCCGCATAAAAGGGGAGATTGCCAAAGCAGCAATGCATGCGGTGGATGAGGCCATTCCCTTCCAAGTAGAGAGTGACGCCTCCGACTTTGCATTGGCTGCTACCCTCAACCAGGCGGGAAGACCAGTGGCGTTCTTCTCCCGTACCCTTCAAGGCCCTGAAGTTCGGCACTCCGCAGTGGAGAAAAAGGCCCAGGCCATAGTGGAAGCTACTAGGCACTGGAGGCACTATCTCACCGGCAAAAATTTCACCCTGCTAACTGACCAGCGCTCAGTCGCATTCATGTTTAGTAACCACAGCGGGGCAAAATCAAAAATGATAAAATTCTGAGGTGGAGAATTGAACTCTCAACCTTCAACTATGACATCATGTACAGCCCTGGAAAGCTCAACGAGCCCTCTAATGTCCTATCCCGAGGAACGTGCGCCAGCACGCAGATCGACCGGCTATACGCCCTACACGTAGATCTTTGCCACCCAGGGGTCACCCGGCTTTTCCACTTCGCGAAAGCCCGGAACCTGCCTTACTCCCTTGAGGAGATCAGGACGATGACCAGGGACTGCCAAGTCTGCGCAGAGTGCAAACTGCACTTCTACCGACCCGAAAAGGCACAACTAATCAAGGCTACCTGCCCCTTTGAGCGGCTGAGTGTTGACTTTAAGGGCCCCCTTCCCTCCATTGACCACAATGTGTACTTTCTTAACGTTACCGACGAGTACTCGCGGTTCCCCTTCGCCATCCCCTGCCCCGACACCACTACCACGTCAGTTATAAAAGCCCTGTGCAAGCTCTTCACTCTGTTCGGATACCCATGCTATATCCAAAGTGACAGAGGGTCCTCGTTTATGAGTGACGAGCTGTGCCAATACCTACTGGCTAGGGGAATTGCAACCAGTAGGACCACGAGCTATAATCCCCGGGGGAATGGACAGGTGGAGAAGGAGAATGGCACAGTGTGGAAAGCCACACTCTTCGCCCTCAGGTCAAAGGGACTGCCGGTCTCCCGCTGGCAGGAGGTCCTTCCTGAGGCACTCCACTCCATCTGCTCCCTGTTATGCACGGCCACCAATGCCACCCCTCATGAGCGACTCTTTTCATCTCCCAGAAAGTCGACCACTGGGACCACCCTACCAACTTGGCTGACGTCCCCGGGGCCAGTGCTGCTCCGGAAACATGCGAGGAGCAATAAATACTCCCTGATGGTCGAGAGGGTTCACTTACTTCATGTGAACCCCCAGTATGCCTACGTGGTTTTACCTGATGGGCGGGAGGACATGGTCTCCATCCGCGACCTGGCGCCTGCAGGAGCACCGGGCCCCTACCCTGAACACTCCGTGGTGACTATTGACTCCGTACCCACCAATGTATGTACCTACGAGACACCGTGCACCCCAAACCCTATACAGACACCACACGACACTCCCATACGGGGCGCGATGCACATGCACGAGGGATTACCCACGCCTAACGTGCTGGCACCTGAAGTCAGGCCGGAGCCAGCACAACCGCCATCGCCGATGCTACGTAGGTCACAGTGACGGACTCGACCGCCTGATAGACTTAACCTGTAAATATACTTCTTGTAAATATTGTCAGTCACTTCCCCCCGTAGTACTCTTTTAAAAAAGGGAGGGGTGAATGTGGCAAACTATATATATGTTGTAACTAGGTTAACTGTCTGGACACACCCCTCTGCTGACTGCCCCTGTGGCTCCCCCCACAGACCCCTGAATAAAGCTGATTTCGCCCTGCTCCTCCTCCTCAGTCCAGGGGCAGACACTCAGCATGCTGGAAGTCATATTTTACTGCGAATAAAAGCCTTTCAGTATTTACCCTACTACAGTCTTCTGGTGTAATTGAAGGTGCATCAGGAACAGAATTTATTCTGGTGTCCTGTGCTTGGTTTCTCACTCAAGCAACTATAATGATGAATAAAACAACAAGATGATTTGTTCAATTTCAGTTTCTATTTGCTTTACCGCAGGCAACCTAGTGGCCATATTCCTTATTGCATCAATAATTCAACTTCAAAATCCTCACTGGCTGTAACAGGAATTCGGATATTCATGAAGGATGTGATATAAATGTGGGATGTTCTGTTCACTGAAGCTAATGTACCAAAATTTTCAAACAGTTAACTGATTAATTCCCGTAGCTACAATACCCAGAACAGTCCTTTGGTGTCTACAACTGGTGTCATCCCAAAAGCACTACACAGTAGCATTAAACAATTAGGGCCACTCTATGTAAATCTTCAGAAAGCCACAATACTAAACACCACTAGAATAATCCAAAAGTTCCTAGCAGTTGACAAATGAGCGAGCTTGGCTATGCCTGTATCTTATTTTTTACTAGCTTGTGCTGAGAAAGAAAAATAATAATAATAGATCTGAGCAGACCAGATGTCGACAAGGAAGCACTGAATGCCTGGCTCAGAGTTGGAGACCTCTTCCCAGAAACAAAAAGGTTCCTTGTGGCAATACAGGAGCAGCTGGGTAACAGAAAAAATCAAAAATACACAATAAAAGACCAACAAATTCAACACAATATGTGCAGAAAATACCAAGGGAAACCAGAAGCAATCCAACAGTTACAGGATCCTACAGAAGTTTAACACAATCTGATTACTTACACCAAGCACTATCAAATGGTACACATCATCCATGAAAATCTTGCTTTAAATACAAACTCATAAAAGAAACCATGCCTTACTATAAATGCAAGCTTGATCTAGTTTTAGAGTGAGAATCCCGCAAATTCTATGACTGATCTGTTATTATAGATAAGAAAATCTATAATAGCTGTCTGAATATAACAATACAGGATAAGCAAGCAAGAAAAAACTTATTTAATAGATAAGCTATTGCAAACACCCACAACTTACAGAAATCAATGTGAAAAGCACCAGAATTATGCTGAATTAAAGGAGGGAAAAAAAAGACTATGAAACATGAACATATACATTGTCCTGATTGTAATATCTATATTTGGTATCATCTCAAAGACACTACACAATAGTATTAAACAATTCGGGCTACACAGCATTATCTATGTAAATCTTCAGAAAGCCACAATACTAAACATCACTAGAATAGTCCAAAAGCTCCTAGTAATTGAGAAATGCGCATGTTTGGTTATACCCGTACCTCAGGTTTTACGACCTTAAGCTCAGAAAAAAAAATAATAAAACAATAGTCTTCATCATTATAAAGCTGTAATCTCAAATATCCCAATGTAGTGGTGAAAATAAAGGAGATTCTACTGAGAATCTCATTTCCTTTTAGATTTTTTACATCTATTGGCCAAGAGATAGATGTATGAATTACAATTAGCTCAGCAGCTGTACTTGGAAAAATGTTCATTATAAGTTAGCCAGCTGAGAATCAAAAACTGCATTATAAACATCAATAAACTAATGTAACTGTACTTCACTGAATCTATTCTCTACTAATCAAGTTGTCCTTTTTTGATTTTCCATTAATTATTCCATTTGTAACCTTCAGGTTTGGCTGACGGCATTAATCAAGGGGAAGACAGCTTCCGGCCCGGCCAAACTTGAGAAATCTTATTTGGGTGGATGCTGTGTGATGTGTTTCCCTGTTACAAATCAGTACCACAAAATAACAAACAATACACAATATGCAATTAAAGGATTGAGCTTTATTTGACTATAGGGTTAGTAAAGAAAACAAAAAGTAAAAGGGCCTATTTTCATGAAACAGTCTAATGCGCATGTTGAAGCTCATTGTTTTCCCATCTGTTTGTTCACCATCAAGTTCCCCTGGGCATTGTCGACTCCTGACCCCATTCCAAGTCCAGTCCATCTTGCAGTCCATGACTTCCCCATTCTAGCATCCTCTCTCCCCATCTTCCACTGAACAAAAAAACACAAATCCTTCTCTTGGGCCCACAAGAAAGAAAAACACCTCCTTTCTTTGGCCAGCACACATTCCAAAATCCTTGTTACCTCTAGTCAGTGTAAAAGGCAGTGACATAGCTCCCCAAAGCAGGAGGAGCCACATTCTGTTCCCCTGGTTCTACATAGGCCAGCTTATCCGGTGGTCTCCTGAATCTGTGAAACCTATGTACCCCCTCATCTATCTCTTCATGTTCCGACACTACTGGGGATACTTCTGGTCTACCTGGCGAATCTTCCCCCCTGGCCAATCACTCATGCCCACCTGCAACTCGGACCCCTCTGTCCCTTAGCGAAGCCTCGCTTCAACCCAAGCTCTCCACAGCTAGGCCCTCCAATTTTACCTGACTTAGCGGGAGAAGGGTTTGGAGTCTCTTCCTCAATCAGTGGGGAGTTAGCAAAAGGCAACATATACCACACCTCCAGGTCCTCATCCTCCGAATCAGTATCTCTTTCAGTGGTGAGGATTGGCCTAACCTCTCCTGCTGTTGGTCCTACAGTCATCCTATGTCACCGCAGAGTCATCTTACTAGGTGTAGGCTTCAGATCGGGCTCTGGGTTAACCTGCCCCTCTTGTCCCAGAGGCAGAAAGTGATTCCAATGGAGAATCTTGACAGGCCCATTCCCATCCTCTGGTTTCACCCAGAAAACTGGTAGGTTTTGCTTCTGACTCTCCACCACATAGGGCGTAGCCACCCAGCGGTCAGCCAACTTATGCTACCCAGGTAGCCCCAAATTCCTTATGAGGACTCAGTCTCCTGGCAGGAGTTGGAAGAACCTCACCTTTTGATCATACCTCCTCTTATCTCCTTGATTCTGCTTGGCAGCCGTGACCCCAGCTAATTCATAAGCTCTTTTCATCTCCCTTCTCATATCAGACACATACTTCAGTTAAGTCTTCGGAAAACAAAAAAAAGTGCCCATTTTCATGAAACAGTCACGTTGGAGTTCACTGTTTTCCTGTCTGGTCATCCTCCATTGATTTCCCCCTGGCCCCCTGGGCGTCGTCGACTCCCGACTGCATTCCAAGTCCACTCTGTCCTGCAGTCTACAACTTCCTCATTCTGGCATCCTCTCTCCTCATCTTCCGCCAAACAAAAGACCTTCTCTCGGCGTCAAAAGAAAGATAAATACATCTCCTCATTGGTCAGCGCACATTCCAAAGCCCCCGTTACCTGTAGTCATAATCCAAACACTGCGCTACAGAGAAACCGTTATATTAGCAGTGAAACCTTTCCCAGGTCGTTACACATTATTTAATATTCTTCATAATCTTAAACCAGGTAACGATATGCTTTCAGTAGGTTACTTTGGATCTGTTGCCTTAACATTTGTTGTTAATGAAATGCTGAAGTATATTGTCAATGAAAAGATTTGTAGTCACTTAGAGAAGCTGTATGCAATCCTAGTCAATATGGTTTTATGAATGCAGAGTTCATATACCAAGCAGTGTTGTTGGAGGGGAATCTATGTAAATGTGGATTTACATAGGGATTTGATAAAAAACCGGTGCACAAGGTAAAGACTTATGGTAGAAAGTGCTGACATAATTACAGATTGTTTTTGTAAAGCACAGAATATTTCCAAAGCTGGGAGAATGTAACAGTGAGCAGATTTTGGCCCTTAATTATTTATATTTATGTTAATAACCTGTAGAATAGACAGAGTTCAAGATATCCAGGTTTGCAAGGATAGGTGGGAGGGCAATGAGGGTAATTGGACTCTGGGACATTGCATTAACGGTTTGAGTGAGTAGGCTAAAACCTGACAAATGGTGTTTGCTGTAGTTAAGTGTGAAGTCATGCATTTCTGGTAAAAACTGCTGGTGAGATCATACCTGGAAGATTAAATATATTTTTCCTTCTTTGTTTAAGGATTATGCTGATGCTAGAGACAGACCAAAAGAAAAAGATTCACTAGGCTAAGTCCGGAGATGAGAAGCCAAGATGAGAATATATTAAATTCTTTGAATTTTAGAATAGTATATGGAAAGTTTCCTGTCTGGATACATCATGGCTTGGTACGTCAACTGCTCTTCCTGAGATCTCCAGAAATGGCAGAGATTTGTTGATGCAGCATGGCATACATAGAACCTAGCCTCCCCACTATGGATTCTGTTTACACTTCTTGCTCCCCAATAAAGCAGTCCATTTTATTGCTCTAGGGGACCCTTCAATAGTCCTATTAGAGCAGATAGAAGCTGTCTTAGATCTTGCCATAATCTACTTTTTTATCTTGCTGTGATTCACGTTTTCTGTAATTGTAACACTTTAAATTGCACTATGTTATTGTTTTTCCTTGCACCACCTCAATGCAACAATGTGATAAATAATTTGAATGAATGGCATGCATAACAAAGATTTTCATTTTAGTCACATTTACCAATTTACCAAAATATTTCCACTGAACCTGAAAGGAAACAAACTGGTTAACAGATTAGGGTAATTATTTAAGACTGTGGTATACAGGAATTTCTTATTGTAGAGGGTGATTCTCCGGGATTCTCTACCCAAGTGGGTTGTGAATGATTGATCACTGGGATGTCTTCAATGTATACCAAAACCACAAAGCAGTGGAGCTCTATGACTCCTTTCGCCTTCCTTTCCTTCTTCTTAGAACAGTCTTGTGAACACTGGTAGATTGTCCCAGAATGAATTTATTGCCCATTTAGTATTTCAAACCAACATTCTTCTCTTTGTCAAAGTTATTCAGTAAAGTTTAATGCATTTTAGGTCATTATTTTGTCTTGAAATATATTAGTCAGCTACTGTAGAAACAGCTAGTTTCACCGTGACAAATTTAAATGTTTAAAATGTTTTGCATGGCTGAATTAATGATAGCATAGAAAATTCTGTCAACCCTCAATGTACTTCCTTAATCCGTCAGATTAAAAGACTTCTTTTAAACCCATCTGATTTTGTGCTGTACAATACTAATTTAAACAGTGCATGAAATGTGTAGAGATAAAGGAATCAACCTTCAACCAGAACAGCCCTTATTCTGATGTGCCTAATTAGTATCAAACTGGAGATCAAGGCAAAGATTGCAAAAGCCAATGAAGTGAATTCGTGAAGAGACCACATTTAGATTTTGACATTTCATCAAAATGAAAAGGCTTTAATGTCCTTGATGAAAGAGCTTCAAACTGGAATAACTGTTGGAAAATAACTGATGGCTGGAATCAACTTATGAGCAATTTGGGTCTGCTTTGTATTTAAGTGTATAGAACATGACAGTGTGTGAGAAGCATGTTGGTATTTGATGAGACAAGTAACACCGAGGCTTTCAAATACAAATAACCAAGTTTCTATTGACAGTATTAAGGAAAGAGAAACTTAAATCTATTGCTCAGTCAGTGACCCACTTCTGAGAGCACTGAAGAATATAATCATGCATGATCGTGCATGGAGCTTTCAAACAGCTAATTTTGCTGTGTTACTTTTCGTAAGGTGATAATATTTATTGAAAACTTCAAAAAGATGGAATAGAAAAGTAACAAGAGTATCATACCTCACTTCTGACTTTTGTACATATGGTCCATGGAAGATGGGTTCAACTTAATATTAGTAATGTATGAGATGGTAAGTGACATACCTTAGCAAAAGGAACAAAAATTTGTGCAGAAATTATCAAGAACACATTCTGCAAATGAGAAGGTAATACTGGAAAGTAATTATGTCTGACAAGGTATTGGGTTATCTTTAGCGATAAACTTTACTCTAATTGTTCATCTATAGGACACTTCTTAAATGTGACATAAAGGGATGAGCGGGCTAAGGATTTACAGGCTGCCCAGAGATCCACTCTTGACAGTATAATATGCAACACAAATACAAATTATACATTTTGCTAAAAACGCCATACAATGTGTCACAACCACGGATTTGGCCGCGCAGTAGATATGGCAATTGCGCTTGTGAATTTGCACATGTCAGGTAATTATTATTTAATTGTGATAGTATTTAATTCCATTCTTGTCGTCGTAGTGCTTGTCGAGACTTGGACAGAGCATAGCAAATCTTCACTGCTGTTTTGCATTTAACCTTCCCTGAGCTGTTGGACCTTCAAATCAACTGACTCTGAAGACTAGTGGTATTCGTTTAATGTTTAGATGTTCTTTTTAGCCACAGTATAGGCTTCGTTTTCCTTTTGAAAGTTATAGTTAATGGCCCTGTTTGGCCTAGCATTTATTGTTTTATTTTCCTTTTAAAACTGTTTGTATTAAAGTCTGTGAACTATCGACCTGCCTCAGTGTCTCTCACTCCACACTTGGGCCATATCCAAACGTGGCAACAGCAAGTCTCAACCAATAACGATGGACCCAGCAGAGAGAGAGCAGCTGAACTTGGCCGTGAGATTCACTGGTCAGGTAGGAGACAAGCTACAGGCAATGGAATCTGTTCTCAGTGAAGTTACAGAGGCAATGAGACAGATAACCTCGTGCCGACAAGCCCAGTCTCACTTGGAGGAGCAGGTATCGTCCTTAGCCGCAGCTGTTCAACAGCTCATTGCAGACAATGAGACACAGGTGTCCGTGATATCTGCACTCATGACTTACCGTGAACAGCCAGCATCAGCATCTCTCCTAGTTATCCCGACATAACCCACAGATCGATTAGTCTCAGAAGGTACTCCAAGATTGGGGGCCGGCATGCCTGTCTACCTGTCTGGATCCAGCTCAAGCTCCATCCCATGAATCCCCTCCTGTGTCAGCTAAGGATGTGGACCTGTCTGGGATTCCGGCAGAATATGCAGATCTCCTTGAGGCTTTCAGTAAAAGAAAGGCCACCACCCTGCCCCCACACCGGCCATACGACTGTGCCATAGACCTCCTACCTGGCACTAGTCCTCCCTGGGGCCAGCTCTTTTCACTCTCTCTCATCCTGAAACGGTGGTCATGGAAGAATACATCAAGGAGGCATTGAGCATGGGGTTTATCCGTCTGTCAACCTCGCTGGCAGAAGCAGGCTTCTTTTTTTGTGAGAAAGATGGCAAGCTCCATCCCTGCATCGATTATCGGCCCCTGGACATCACTGTGAAGAATCACTACCCTCTTCCCTTGCTGGCATCTGCATTTAAACATCTCCGCGGAACAACAATATTTTCCAAAATTGATCTGTTCAATCTGATTCGCATAAGAGAAGGGGATGAGTGGAAAACAGCTTTCAGCACCTCTAATGGCCACTATGAATACCTGGTAATGCCTTTCGGTCTGGCTGTATCCCAGACCTTAGTTAACAATGTGCTCAGGGACATGTTGAACCAGTTTGTGTTTGTGTATTTAGATGACATCCTTATCTATTCCCACTCTCATCAGGAGCACGTCCAGCATGTCCGGAGCATACTCAAATGCCTTCTTGAAAATAATTTGTACGCCAAGCCTGAAAAATGTGAATTCCATAAAGATCAGGTGTCATTTTTGGGCAATATACTTGCCCCATCCAGTGTTCAAATGGACCCTAGTGAAGTTCAGGCAGTTGCAGAGTGGCCCAAATCGTCTAGAGTCAAACAGGTACAGCACTTCATGGGGTTTGCAAACTTTTATCGCTGCTTCATCTGGAATTTCAGCTCTATCGCAGCTCCAGTTAATGCACTCACCAAGAAGACTTTGGCAGGATTCCATTGGATGGACGATGCCGACCAAGCATTTTCCGAGCTGAAGCAATGTTTCACCAGTGCCCCGCTGCTGCAATACCCAGACCCATCTCAGCCATTCATTGTCGAGGTAGATGCATCTGATGTGGCCATTGGAGCTGTCCTCTCTCAGCGCTCATCTGCAGATAGCCAGCTGCACCCTTGTGCCTTTCTTTCCCGTCGCTTGACTCCAGCCGAGAGGAATTACGAGGTTGGGAAACAGGAGCTTTTGGCTGTCAAGGAGGCCGTGGAAAAATGGCGACACTGGCTGGAGGGGGCAGAGCATCCATTCTTGGTCTGGACAGATCACAAGAATCTCTCCTATATTCAGGATACTAAGAAACTCAACTCTTGTCAAGCCTGGTGGGCTCTCTTCTTCACATGGTTCAATTTTGTCCTCACTTATCTTCTCGGCAGCAAGAATACAAAAACTGACGCTCTCTCCCGGCAGTTCGATGGATCTGAGGACAATGCCAATCCAGAGCACGTTCTTTCGCTCTCACTTATCACTGCTCTGGTGATCTGGGGCAGAGGTGAGGGCTGCCCAGCAATCAAGATCCAGGCCTGGATAGGGTTCCTCCCAACCAGCTGTTTGTCCCTGCTGCGGTGCATTCCAAAGTGTTGGAATGGGATCACTCCTCACGTCTGGCTGGACATCTGGGAATTCAATGGACTCAGGAGTTTATAAAGAGATAATTTTGGTGGCCATCTATGTCCCAGGATGTCCATGACTTTGTATCTGCGCTCGGAACAAGACATCATGCCAGCATCCTGCAGGTCTGTTATGTCCACTGCCTGTGCCCCACCGCCCCTAGTCCCACCTCTCAGTAGATTTCATCACTGGTCTGCCCCCATCTAATGGAAACACCACCATTTTGGTTATTGCGGATGGATTTTCCAAGGCTGCCCACTTCATTGCCTTCCCCAAGCTCCCATCGGCTCGTGAGACTGCCGCACTCATGGTTCAATATGTGTTCAGGCTCCACTGCTTTCCTCAAGACATAGTGTCTGATCATGGACCACAGTTCACTTCCCACTTTTGGAAGGCTTTCTGCTCTCTTGTAGGAGTCATGGCCAGCCTCTCATCTGGCTTCCACCCCCAATCTAATGGCCAGACTGGGAGAGTGTACCAGGAGTTGGAGACAAACCTGCGCTGTCTTTCCTCTTCCAATCCCACGTCCTGGAACTCCCAATTGATTTGGGCAGAGATTGCCCACAATAACCTCCAGTCATCCTCCACTGGTATGCCTCCTTTTGAATGCCAGAAGGGATTCCCATTTTTCCCTGATCAGGAGATCAACATGGGAGTTCCTGCTGCTAAACAGCTGATCCAGTGCTACAAACGCACCTGGAGACAAGCCAGGTATTCTTTGCTGCGTGCCTAGAAACAGCACTCCTGGAAGGCTGATTGGCTCTGTTGACAGGTAAGGCCATTTAAGCCAGGAGAGGAACTCTGTTTGGCATCAAGGGATCTTCCCTTGAAAGTCGAGAACCGGGAATTGGCACTGCGCTATGTGGGACTGTTTGTAGTGGAAAAGGCTGTCAACATAGTGTCCTATAGATTGCGTCTGCCAGCACCACTGAAGATCCACCTAGTGGTCCATGTTTCCCAGCTCAAGCCGGTTACTACCTCTCCCCTGGCCCCAGCCACCCCACCTTCCCCTCCTCCCCGTCTGGTAGATGGTTCCATTGCCTATACTGTACAGCGCCTCCTGGCATCTCATCAGTTACATGGTAAGGTCCAGTACCTTGTGGACTGGGAAGGGTATGGCCCAGAAAAACATACACGGATGCCAATGAGAGACATCTTGGACAGGTCGCTGATCTTGGACTTCCAGTGGACACAGATCTGTGGTGCCTCAGGGGCTGTGCTGAGAGTGGGGGGCCCTGTCACAACCACCATTTCGGCCGCACAGTAGATATGGCAATTGCACTTGTGAATTTCTACGTCAGGTAATTATTATTTAATTGTGATAGTATTTAACTCCATTCTTGTCGTCATAGTGCTTGTCGAGACTTGGACAGAGCATAGCAAAGCTTCACTACTGTTTTGCATTCGGCCTTCCCTGAGCTATTGGACTTTCAAATCAACTGACTCTGAAGATTAGCGGTATTCCTTTAATGTTTAGATGCTCTTTTCAGCCACAGTGTAGGCTTTATTTTCCTCTTGAGAGTTTTAGTTAACAGCCCTGTTTGGCCTAGCATTTATTATTTTATTTTCCCTTTAACACTGTTCGTATTAAAGTCTGTGAACTATCGACCTGCTTCAGTGTCTCTCACTCTGCACTTGGGCCACATCCAAACACGATAACATAATGAAAACATGATGAAATACTGATCCTGAATGAGTCAGTCATCAGATAAAATCACAGCCTCATATTTTTTTAAAAGTACACAGAATAAATTCAGCCATACTAACATCTGTCCTCACTCACTATGTATGTCATTCTACTTGTATAACTATATTAATCACAACAGGGAGCTATAGAAAGGATAGGTCCACTCAGGGTCTGGAAGGCAAATCTTTGTGGGGATCCATAGGATATGTGTGTTGTCTTGAATGGATACCTTGCACCATTATTCACCAATGTGAAGGACAGGGAGGATGGATGGTTAGGGGAGATGTACAGAATGCTAGTAGTTTGGACTATATGCGTATCAGGAAAGTGAAAGTGTTAGAGATATTGATACATAGGAAAGAGGACAGATCCCTAATGCTTGATGAAATCAATCCCAGGGTGCTATGGAAAGCAAGGGAGAGATTGCCAGGAAGATTTTGCATCATCTTTAGCTATGAGTGAGGTACTGCAAGTTTTCATTCCCATCTTCAAGAAGGGTGGTAGGGATAATCCAGGAAACCATAGTCCTCTGAGTTTCACATCAGTAGCAGGGAAACTATTGCAGAAGATTATTAAGGATAGGATTAATGATCACTAAGAAAGTTAAGGACTAATTGGAAGAGTCAGCTTAGAAATTCTGCCTCACAAATCTGACTGAGTTTTCTGAGGATGTGATCAAGAAACTGATGAAGGCAAGGCAGTAGACCTGGTATAAATGGATTTCAGTAAAGTTTTCACATGGTCTTTCACAGTAGGTTAGTCCAGTAAGTTAGGGATCCGAGGTGTTTTGCTTGGTGATAATTGGTCAATTGGTTTGTTATTCTAACATGTACTGAGGTAGTAGTGAAAGTTTGATTATTAGATGGGATGTCTGTATCCAGTGGTGAGACACAGGGATCAGTGCTGGGACCTTTGATGTTTGTCATATACTTTACATCTCAGATGAGAATGCTGATCACACAGAGATTGGTGGAGTTGTATATGGCAAGGATATTCTTCAAAGGATACAGAGGGCCAGGGATCAGTTTGAAAATTAGTGGTACAGATGTAGATAAAACTTAATCCAGAGAAGTGCAAGGTACTATGTTTTGAGTTGTCTAATTCTGGTTGGACATATATGGTAACTGGCAAGAAACTTAGAAATGTTTATGTACAGAGGGGTGTTGGAATAAGTTTATAGCTCCATGAATATGGCAACAGAGGTGGATAGGGTTAAGAAGAAGGCAGCTTACCTTCATAGGAGGAGTATTGCTTAGAACAGCTGGGCTATTGTGTGTGCAGCTGCACAAGACATAGCCAAGGCCACACATGGAATATTGTGTACTGTTCTGTGTAAAAAAATATATAGTAGCACTGGAAAGATTAACCTGAGTATTACTCGGAATGGAGAACTTTATTACAAAGGGAGATTGAATAGACTGGTATTGCTCTCACTAGAGTACAGAAGGCTGAGAAGCGACCTTAGAAAAGTTTATAATACTATAAGGGCATAGATAGGATGGATAGTTAGAGGCTTGCTTGAAGTGGATTCTAAAGCCAGAGGGTACAGCTTAAGGTTAAGAAATGAAATATTTGAAGAATACCTGAGGGATAAGTTATCTTACGAATAGGATAGAAGATATATTGAACATATTGCCAAAAGAGGAAGTGGAGGTGAAAGCAGCATTTGAACAGATACATGCATAAGAGAGGGATCTGGGTAAAATGTAGAAAAATGGGATTTTCATAGGCATCTTTCTGGCATGGGTAAGTCAGTCTAAATACCACCTTAAGCGCTATATAACTATCATTTTCTGATTGTTTGCTATACCATCAGCCTGTTTCTCCAACACCAAGTACTAGATGAGGTGTTTTCAAATAACTTGTGAGAAAAGCCTAGAAATATCATCTTCCAGGCCCATCATTAATTCAATTCCTTGGTCATCACATATATTTCACTAATCAAATAATGCCAGAACCAATTCAGCCTTACCACAATCTTGACCACATATTTGAGCCTGAATGGAGCTTGGACCACATATCCATGTTAACATGATGTTCTAATTCATCAGTGCCCCACCTCATATGATATCTTATCCATGCCTTTATTAGCTTTCAACTTTAAGCAACCCTCCCTGGAATATTTAATTCCATTCTTCACAGGCATGCTGCTTAAAAGCATCTTTGCATAATGCAGGGAGTAATGGATTCATCTCAACGCATCACAAAAACATCCCCCTCCACCATCATAGTATCCACATGCCTCAGGAAGGCAACATCCATTATCAGTGCTTCCCAACCTGGGGCTCCATGGACTCCTTGCTTAATGGCATTGGTCTATGGCATAAAAAAGGTTGGGAACCCCTGCCCACCATCCAGCCATTTTGTCTTCTTGCAGCAACTATCAGGCAGAAGTTACAGATGCCTAAATTCCTACACCACCAGGCTCAAGAAAAGTTACTTTCCTTAAATCAAGTGGTTCTTGAACCACCAAGTACAACCATAATCACTGCAGGTATACAACACCATAACAACTTCGATCAATTTGCACAAGAATAGACTTCCTTTTTCATTATAATTCTGTTATTTCATCCAAGGATACACGGTGTATCGGAAGGATAGGAAGGTAGGCAGAGGGGGAGGCGTGGCTTTATTGGTAAGAAATGATATCAAATCATTAGAAAGAGGTGATATAGGATCGGAAGGTGCAGAATCTTTATGGGTTGAGCTAAGGAATAGCAGGGGTAAAAGGACCCTGATGGCAGTTATTTATAGGTCTCCAAACAGCTGCAGGGATGTGGACTACAAATTACAACTGGAAATAGAAAAGGCTTGTCAGAAGGGCAGTGTTATGATAATTTTGGGGGATTTTAACATGCGGGTAGATTGGAAAAATCAGGTCGGCTCTGGATCTCAAGAGAGAGAATTTGTAGAATGTCTGCGAGATGGCTTTTTAGAACAGCTTGTTGTTGAGCCCACTAGGGGATCGGCTGTACTGGATTGGGTATTGTGTAATGAACCGGAGGTGATGGAGAGATTGAGGTGAAGGAACCCTTAGGAGGCAGTGATCATAACATGATTGAGCTCACTGCGAAATTAGAAAAAGAGAAGCCGAAATCTGATGTGTTGGTGTTTCAGTGGAGTAAAGGAAACTACAGTGGCATGAGAGAGGAACTGGCCAAAGTTTGACTGGAAAGAGACATTGGCGGGAAAGACGGCAGAGCAGCAGTGGCTGGAGTTTATGCAAGAAATGAGGAATGTGCAAAACAGGTATATTCCAAAAAAGAAGAAATTTCCGAGTGGAAAAAGGATGCAACCGTGGTTGACAAGAGAAGTCAAAGCCAAAGTTAAAGCTAAGGAGAGGGCATACAAGGAAGCAAAAATTAGTGGGAAGACAGAGGATTGGGAAGTCTTTAAAACTTTACAAAAGGAAACCAAGAAGGTCATTAAGAGAGAAAAGATTAACTATGAAAGGAAACTAGCAAATAATATCGAAGAGGATACTAAAAGCTTTTTCAAGTATATAAACAGTAAAAGACAGGTGAGAGTAGATATAGGACCGATAGAAAATGATACTGGAGAAATTGTAATGGGAGATGAAGAGATGGCAGAGGAACTGAACAAATATTTTGCATCAGTCTTCACTGAGGAAGACAGCAGGATACCAGACACTCAAGGGTGGCCAGGAAGAGAAGTGTGCACAGTCACAATTACGACAGAGGAAGTACTCAGGAAGCTGAATAGGCTAAAGGTCGATAAATCTCCTGGACCAGATGGAATGCACCCTCGTGTTCTGAAGGAAGTAGCTGTGGAGATTGCGGAGGCATTAGCGATGATCTTTCAAAAGTCGATAGATTCTGGCATGGTTCCGGAGGACTGGAAGATTGCAAATGTCTCCGCTATTTAAGAAGGGGGCAAGGAAGCAAAAAGGAAATTATAGACCTGTTATCTTGACGTCGGTGGTTGGGAAGTTGTTGGAGTCAATTGTCAAGGATGAGGTTACAGAGTACCTGGAGGTATATGACAAGATAGGCAGAACTCAGCATGGATTCCTTAAAGGAAAATCCTGCCTGACAAACCTATTACAATTTTTTGAGGAAATTACCAGTAGGCTAGACAAGGGAGATACAGTGGATGCTGTATATTTGGATTTTCAGAAGGCCTTTGACAAGGTGCCACAAATGAGGCTGCTTAACAAGATAAGAGCCCATGGAATTACAGGAAAGTTACATACGTGGGTAGAGCGTTGGCTGTTTGGCAGGAAACAGAGAGTGGGAATAAAGGGATCCTATTCTGGTTGGCTGTCGGTTACCAGTGGTGTTCCACAGGGATCAGTGTTGGGGCCGCTTCTTTTTACATTGTACATCAACGATTTGGATTATGGAATAGATGGCTTTGAGGCTAAGTTTGCTGACGATACGAAAATAGGTGGAGGGGCCGGTAGTGCTGAGGAAACTGAGAGTCTGCAGAGAGACTTGGATAGATTGGAAGAATGGGCAGAGAAGTGGCAAATGAAGTACAATGTTGGAAAGTGTATGGTTATGCACTTTGGCAGAAAAAATAAACGGGCAGACTATTATTTAAATAGGGAAAAAATTCAAAGTTCTGAGATGCAACGGGATTTGGGAGTCCTCGTACAGGATTCCCTTAAAGTTAACCTTCAGGTTGAGTCGGTAGTGAAGAAGGTGAATGCAATGTTGGCATTCATTTCTAGAGGAATAGAGTATAGGAGCAGGGATGTGATTTTGAGGCTCTATAAGGCGCTGGTGAGACCTCACTTGGAGTACTGTGGGCAGTTTTGGTCTCCTTATTTAAGAAAGGATGTGCTGACGTTGGAGAGGGTACAAAGAAGATTCACTAGAATGATTCCGGGAATGAGAGGGTTAACATATGAGGAACATTTGTCCGCTCTTGGACTGTATACCTTGGAGTTCAGAAGAATGAGGGGAGACCTCATAGAAACATTTTGAATGTTAAAAGGCATGGACAGAGTGGATGTGGCAAAGTTGTTTCCCATGATGGGGGAGTCTAGTACGAGAGGGCATGACTTCAGGATTGAAGGGCGCCCTTTCAGAACAGAAATGCGAAAAATTTTTTTTAGTCAGAGGGTGGTGAATCTATGGAATTTGTTGCCACGGGCAGCAGTGGAGGCCAAGTCATTGGGTGTCTTTAAGGCAGAGATTGATAGGTATCTGAGTAGCCAGGGCATCAAAGGATATGGTGAGAAGGCGGGGCAGTGGGACTAAATAGGATAAAATGGATCAGCTCATGATAAAATGGCGGAGCAGACTCGATGGGCCGAATGGCCTACTTCTGCACCTTTGTCTTATGGTCATATGGAAATTATGTTTAATTTACGTTTTTCTTATGAACTTATGTATCTGTGGGTTGAGAAGTGGCAGATAGAGTTCAACCCAGAGAAGTGTGAGGTGGTACACTTTAGAAGGACAAACTCCAAGGCAGAGTACAAAGTAAATGGCAGGATACTTGGAAGTGTGGAGGAGCAGAGGGATCTGGGGGTACATGTCCACAGATCCCTGAAAGTTGTCTCACAGGTAGGTAGGGTAGTAAAGAAAGCTTATGGAGTGTTAGCTTTCATAAGTCGAGGGATAGAGTTTAAGAGTCGTGGGGTAATGATGCAGCTCTATAATACTCTGGTTAGGCCCCACTTCGTGTACTGTGTCCAGTTCTGGACACCTCACTATAGGAAGGATGTGGAAGCATTGGAAAGGGTACAGAGGAGATTTACCAGGATGTTTCCTGGTTTAGAGAGTATGCATTATGATCAGAGATTAAGGGCTTTATTCTCTGGAGAGAAGGAGGATGAGAAGAGACATGATAGAGGTATACAAGATATTAAGAGGAATCGATGGAGTGGACAGCCAGTGCCTCTTCCCCAGGGCACCTCTGCTCAATACAAGAAGACATGGCTTTAAGGTAAGGGGTGGGAAGTTCAAAGGGGATACTAGAGGAAGGTTTTTCACTCAGAGAGTGGTTGGTGCTTGGAATGCACTGCCTGAGTCAGTGGTGGAGGCAGATGCACTAGTGAAATTTAAGAGACTACTAGACAGGTATATGGAGGAATTTATGGTGGGGGGGGGCGTTTATATGGTAGGCAGAGTTTAACGGTCAGCACAACATTGTGGGCGAAGGGCCTGTACTGTGCAGTACTGTTCTATGTTCTATGTTCTATCTGATGATTGTGACTATGACCTGGTATGACCTTTGAATAGAAAACCATACAAAAGGTAGTGGATTCAGTCCAGTACACCATGGGTAAAGTCCTCCCAGTCACTGAGTATATGTTGATGAAATGCTGTCATAGAAAAGCAGTACTACCATCCGAAATCTCCACCAGCCGGGCCATACTCTTTTCTTGCTGCTGCCATCAAGTAGAAGGTACAAGAGCCTTAGGACTCACACCACTAGTTTCAGGAACAGTTAGAACCCTGCATCCATCAGGCTCTTGAACAAAAGTGGATAACTACGCTCACTTGCCCATCCATTGAGATGTTCCCACAACCAGTGATCTCACTTTAAGGACTCCTTATCTTATTATCTCATGTTCTTACAATTCACTGCTATTTTTTCATATTTGCATTTGCACAGTTTGTTGCCTTCTGCACTCAGGTTGATTTTTCATTGATGCTGTTTTGGTTACAATTCTATACACTGGGAACTATAGACTGGTGAGTATCACATCAGTTTTAAGGAAATTACTGGAGAAGATTCTTTTGGATAAGATATATGAGCATTCGGAAATCCATGGTCTAATTAGGGAGATCCAGCATGGATTTATGAGGGACAGGTCATGTCTTACCAACTTGATTGAGTTTTTTGACAAGGTGACGAGAGAGATTGACGAGGTAAGGGCAGTGGATGTTGTCTACATGGATATTAGTTAAGTGTTGACAAAGTCCCTTACAGGAGGCTAATCCAGAAGATTAAGATGCATGGGGTCCATGGTGAATTAGCTATTTGGATTCAGAATTATCTTGCGTGCAGAGTACAGAGGTTCGTGGTTGAAGGGACTTATTCATCCTGATGGTCTGTAATTAGTGGGGCTCTGCAGACGAGGCCACATCTGGAGTATTGCATATATTTCTGGTCGTCCCACTATAGGAAGAATGTTGAGGCTTTGGAGAGGGTGCAGAAGTGGTTTACCAAGATGCTGCCTGCTTCAGAGAAGCTGGATAAACTTGGATTGTTGTCTCTGGAGTGGCGGAGGATGAGGTGTGAGCTGATAGAGGTTTACAGAATTATTAGAAGCAAACATAGAGTAGACAAGAAGTATCTGTTTCCCAAACTAAGTCTGGTTGTGAGAAGACTACATTATGAGCACAAAAAAAAATCACTCTGTTCATTCACTTGAACGTATTACAATCTCATGCATTGCATTCAGTGTTGGCAATGTGGTGTCTTCTGCAATAGACATAACAAACTCATATTTGTCAATGGCCTTGGGGGTCACCTGCATTCAGCCTATTCTAAACTACCTATCTGTAGTCTCTTATGCTGTTATACTAAGGCTTAAAGTAATCTCAAAGAATAGCACCTGATCCTCTGTCTGGCAAGGGTTACCATTTTCCAAAGTCAGCATTGAATTTTATAACTTCAGGTAACTTACTTTTTTTGTCTATATTGGAACTGGCCATTTCTTACGTAAGTCAACAATCTGTGATATTTGCTCAGTTTTTCCCTTCAATATGAAATGTTAATGATTTCTCCTTCCATCGACGCTCTCGGTTCAGAAGAGATTTTCCAGCATTTTCTAGCTCTTTGTCAGGCTTCCCACACCTGTATTTTCTTTTTATTCCCATTCACCCATCATGCCCATTCTTCCACACTTTAGTAAAGCCTTGATTTTTTTTTTAAATACTTCATCCTTGCTTCCAAATGACTGCATGGACTTACCCTCAATATAATTTTGTCCTGGCACAACAATTCTCTTTGATATTTGAGTTCTCCAATTCAGGCAACTTGATCGTCATATATAATCAGTCTATGACAGTCTGTTAATTTAGAGGACTCTAAATTTCTCTCCAGCTTCGACTGCTTTACCTTGCTATCATATTTCTTTATTTGTCTCAACTTTTGCTTCACAAAGTAACTTCCTGTGGCATTACTGAGGGTGTTTTTATTATGATGTTAAAGGCACAACATAAAAGCAATTCATGTTGTACCATGACAAACATTTTTCTTTCTAACTGCGTAGTATTGAAACCAACACTTTAAACAATTGATATATAAATTCTGTATGTTCTGTAACTTTATTTCATGTGTAAATCTTCAAATACACAACTAAAAGATACATATCCGGTTGAAAGATGGGTTCTTCATAGCCCGAAGCAACTAGAGGAATCATTATTTTCAATTGATGAGCAATATCATAGACGATTCCCTTGACAGGGAAGTGAGTTCATCTCCTGAACCACGATGATGCAAAGCATTCTTCTGCACAGAATTCAATTACAGTTTATGTCTGCCTCCAGTGATTGGCTGACAAAGATAACAATTCTATTAATAGTGGTGTCAATGTGAAATGAAGGGCATTACTTTTGATGTCATCAGTCAAGTTGGGGAGGAGGGTGTAGAGACAGAATGTAGCCAAAACATCTTTCCAGATGGAAATGTGTTTAAGGGATTGAACAGGGAAAGATTCAACGCCTTGCATTCTTTGAAGAAGTAATTTATGCAGGTGAGTAGTCAACAATATGTGCCTCAGGGAAGGTTTTACATATTTTAGTCATTAAAAAATTGACATAATAACAAAAGCATCTAAATTTATACTGAAGACAAACTAACTCATAAAGGAGCTGTGACAGAAAATCAAAATAACTTCTTAAAATATTTTGAAGTATATCTGTACAATTGGAAAATGGTAGATCTTTATAAATAATATACTCTCATTTTTTTCTAGTATTTGTCACAGACACAAACCTGGAGGTTGTTCTATGCCTGTGTCCTTTTGGTTTTAAATTAGCACAAAAGGTCAACCCACCACTGCTAGTGAAAGTCACGTTATATAAATTTCACAGAGCAGTGCTGAAGGATTTTTCCTCTGAAAAGCCATGGTGAAGCTAATGTTTTCAGGCAGCTCTTAAAGGTGCATGTCAGTACATTAGCAATAGCTGTCCAGGAAGTATTGCTAATTTAATGCATACATGAATAAATGAATGCTGCAATGGATAGGAGTAGGAAGGAGTGGACTTCTAGGTGTTGAGAGAAACTTTGCGCCAGGCTGGTGGACTACGGTGCCTGCAGGAGGTATGGACAAAACAGCTGAGGTATGCATATCAGATTACATTGGAGGTTATTCAATGGCAGAAATGTCAGTGACAACAAAATGGTAGAGCTTCATGGGAAAAAGTGTTGGCAAAAGTTACTTGTTGCATGAGTGAATAAGAACTGTTGCTTGCAGACCAGTGAATTTTACATCAAGCTGGAGTTGAAATTTATATTTAGTAAGATGTTTTATATTTGAAAAATAGCAAAAATAAACAATGCGTCAAACAGTGAGAAGATGAATATCCCACAGTAATGCACACAACAATCTTATAATCCAATTAACTAGGTCTTCAAGTATGCATTGTCATCTGTGGATTTGCTAATTGTCTAAATTTCAATTGCTTACAATACAATTGTGACTATACTTCAGAAATACTTCAACAGCAGTTAATCATCAGGGAAATTCTTAAGTAACTACTCATAAATGGTTCAGCAACTCGTAAGCCATGATGAAAATACTAAACCTTCAATATGATACAATATTCAATATTCATGCAGGTGAGTATGAATATATCAATATCAATAAAATGGAAGTTTCAGTTGGTTAGGAAGCAGCCTTCTCTCAGTAGTAGCACTCCTGTCCTTGCAGCAAAAGTTGTGTGTTCAAGCCCATTTCACAGCAAGTGCAGAGATGAGTGAGTGTTGTACTGTTGAAAGTACCACTTTCTGCAGGAGATGCTAATCTGCGGTCCTCTCTGAAAAATGTTGAAGATCCTATTTGAAGAAGCCCTCTTTCTGGTACAGTGGCCAATATTTTTTCCTCAAAAGTCATCCATGCAATGAGGTACATCGCTAGATCATTATCACATAATAATTTGTACAGCATTGGTCTGAAAAGGGACCACTGTGGCACTGAGTATTCATCACAGGAACTCCATTTGCTGTAAAATACTTTGGACACTGAGACAGTGAAAGGCACTCTCAAAGTTCAATATTTTGTTTTGAGCACTCAATTTTAGTAATTTTGTTAAACTCCTTGTAAAACTCCGTTATGATTCAAAAAACATCATTTTAAGTTACAATAAATTTATTGGATCAACCATAACTCTGCCTTCTTGCCACAAATTCAAATCTGCAAATTGGAGCCTCATAGCAATTAGGTTGGCTCCAGTTGTGACTGTAGATGAAAATATGTGTTTTAATGGTATTCGCTTCATTTGCAACTGTTTTCATTCATTTTTTTTAAAATTCTACCTTAGCAAAATAAATCCTAATTAAAAATACTAATTCTAGATGACCAGTCAGTTCTTCTATAGCTGATAATTAACTAATATGCATTATGCTAGTTTAATGGTATTCTCCTATCGAGGACTAGAATGCAATGAAAAACATAAACTATTTTGAATACCGTATAAACTTTTCTACCTTTTGTTAATTCCTAGGTTTTATAGCAGGTCTAACTTCCCTAGGGGTTTGTTCCAATTGTTGTACTTCTGAATTTTTCAAATAAAATGTAATTTCTGGACTTTTGCATTCTTACTAAAATAGTATTAAATTTGTTATCATTACTAAAATGGTATTTTGCTACATTCCTGAAATATTTTCTTGCTCTGAAATCAAATTCTGGTCCTCGGGAGGTGTCTTGCCCTGAAATATCATCTACTTATTCATTTCCATAGTTGCTGGCTAACCTGCTAAGTTCCTCCAGCAGTTTGTGTGTGTGACTTTGGCACAAAAATGTATTTAAATTCAGGAGTTTAAAGTAATTAATTAAGGTAAAAGGTTGAAGCTTAACTTTCTTGGAAACATGCACATTTAAATTGATGCATTAGCAGTATACAGGACCTATAAAAAATTTTCACACCCCCCCCCAGAAGTTTTCATGTTTTATTGTTTTACAACATTGAATCACAGTGGATTTAATTTGGGTTTTCTTGACATTGATCAACAGAAAAGGACTTTTTCATGTCAAAGTGAAAACAGGTCTCCACTAAGTGTTCTAAATTAATTATAAATACAAAACACAAAACAATTAATTGCCTAAGTATTCACCATGTAAATGGAGATCACCATATGCAGTCAAGGTGTTTTGATCGATTGTAGTACAAATACACCTGTATCTGGAAGGTCCAACTTCTGGGGAGTCAACATCCTGGCAAAAATTACCCTATGAAGACAAAAGAACGCTCTAAGCAATTCCACAAAAAGGTTTATTGAAAAGCACAAGTCGGGAGATGGATGCAAGAACATTTCCAAATCGCTGAATATCCCTTGAAGAATAATTAAGTCAATCATCAGGAAATGGAAAGACCATCGCACAGCCGTAAATCTGCCTAGAGCAGCCTGTCCTCAAAAATTGAATGACTGTGTAATAAAAGAACGAGTGAGGGAGGCCACCGACAGACCTACGATAACTCTGGAGGACTTACAAGCTTCAGTGGCTGAGGTGGGAGACTCTGCACAACTGTTGCCCAGGTACTTCACCAGTCGCAGCTTTATGGGAGAGTGACAAAGAGAGAGTCATTGTTGAAAAAAAAACTCTGTGGGGATGCTTCACTGCAGCAGGCCCTGGAAGGCTTGTGAAGGTAGAGGGTAAAATGAATGCAGCAAAATACAGGGGAAATCTTGGAGGAAAACTGGATGCAGTCTGCAAGAGAACTGGGACTTGGGAGAAGATTTGTTTTCCAGCAAGACCATGACCCCAAGCATAAACCTAAAGCTGCACAGGAATATCTTAAAAACAACAAAGTTAATGAACTGGAGTGGCCAAATCAGAGTCCAGACCTCAATCCAACCGAGAATTTGTGGCTGGACTTGAAAAGGGCTGTTCACTCACAATTTCCATGTAATCTGACAGAACTTGAGCAGCTTTGTAAAGAAGAATGGGGAAAAATTGTGGTGTCCAAATGTGCAAAGCTGATAGAGACCTAGCCACACAGACTCAAGGGTGTAATTGCTGCTAAAAGTGCATCTATTAAATACTGACTTGAAGAGGGTGAATGCTTATGCAATCAATTATTTTGTGTTTTATATTTGTAATTAATTTAGATCACTTTGTAAAGATCTGTTTTCACTTTGGCACAAAAGAGTCTTTTTCTGTTGATCAGTGTAAAAAGAAACAAATTAAATCCACCGTGATTCACTGTTGTTTAACAATAAAACATGAAAGCTTCCAAGGGGGTGAATACTTTTTATAGACACTGTACATAAAGCTGGCAGGAAAGGTGCAATTGAGTCAAGACTTTACTTTCAAAGTACCATTGCGTCAATCACTTGAATGAAGTCTGTTCTTGTCTCTTCTGCCTACCAACACAATTATCTACAGCTTTTGACAGTTTCTGGGGTTTGTATCGTTTTCTGTACTGCAGCACCTTGATTGAAAACTAATGGTACTTGAGTTTTATTAATGGAATTGTTTTGCCCTAATTCCAAAACAAAGCACAATCAAACTGTGCATCACGCTGTTTTGTCACCTCGACTATTGCTCATGACTTTCAGAATTGTTCCTGACAAATTTGCCCTACAGAGTCATTAAATTTTCTGTAGGTAGTTTAAATTAAAGTATCACAATATTGCAGTAGTAATAACTTCAGGTACCCAGTTCAATGCTGACTATGGATGTTGTCTATGCAGTGTTTGTATGTTCTTCTAGTGTCAGTGTGGGCTTCCACCAGGTGACTCAACTTTTTTTCCAACTGTGATAGATGGTTAACTAGCCTCTGTAGGTTATCTATTAGTATAGCCAAATTAATCAAAACTAAGGATTGGGAGGTGTGAGGTAAGGTTGATGGACATGTGTCAGAGAATAAGATTCAAGATTCATTTATTGTCAAAGAACATATAAATTTTACACCCTTGAGATTTGCTTGCTAACAGTTAGCCACGAAGCAAGAAACCCGAAAGAATCCAATTTAAAGTAAGAAAAGAATAAAGAGAAAAGACCAACACTCTTATGTGCAAGAGAAAGAAAAAAATAAATAAAAATTGTGCAAACAATTGAGGTGAACAACACAGCAGAATAAGTTTCAGGTCTTAAGAAGGAGAAAGAAAGGGGTTAAATAGGATTTGTCTCTTGAGATCAAAAGGTCTCCATCTGTGTAAATTTTAGAACTCCCTTTCTATGCATTTTGTAGCCTGGGGAAAAAGCATACATGCAGCACAACAAATAGTTTTCCAGGTTTTTAATAGCTTTATCTGTTTTAGATGTTTTAATGCAGAAAGAGGGTATCAAAAGAAAAAAAATGACAAAATTAATTTTTAAAAAATCACAGTTCACATTGTTACAATCGCAGCTTAATTTCGGTCCACACATTTGTGTAACAATTGGTTACATATGCAGTATGAAAATAACTAAAACAAAATATACAAAACCGGTACAGTAGAGCAATTCTAAACAAACAATACAAACAACATTAGAATCCCATCAGCCCTATACCTTATACACAACATCAAGAATATGAATAAATATATCTCATCTTAACTAAGAGATTTAGTCACATTTGGCACACATGTGCTTAATTTAAAAATACATATAGAGTAGACCCTAAAATGAGTTCTCCTCGCTCACACTACATGAACAGAGATTAACACATTCACATTACACAGTTACATTCATATTCAGTCATGAACAAAATAAACAAAATAAACTTTTACAAGATGTTTTACAATATATTGCCTTGTAGTTGAATTACTAGAAAAACTATCCTACTAGGCCAATAAGGAACTTCACACCATGCTATCCAGCGCCGATAACTTACCTGCGAAAATCTAAAGCATCCACATGTAAACATGACAAATTACTGATATTCTAGATTTACAAATGTATAAATGAATTTACATGGATATTTTAAAATATTATTCACCTTTCCTCACAATATACAACTAGCATTCGACATTCTTTCCTGAACCTTGTAACTGTCCTTTCTAATCCACACGTGCATAATGACGTCACCGTTTTCTCTTAAAGGAACAGGCAGCTATTTTAGCATTAGCATGGTGAATACATAAGTGCACTTCAGTAATAAAAAAATGATATTCAATGTCCACCTGCTTACATCTATTTATAAAAAATGACAGGAAGTTAAGCAGCATGTTAAGATTCCTGCAGAAATTGATAGATCTACCTTCTTCCTAACAATATCTGATATTTAATTGGATTTGTTCCCCTGGAACAGTATTCAATGGATAGTCCTTTATAAATCCTCTACTTTGTCAAGGACTATCCATTGACCACTACCGTGTGGCTGATTGTCACAGACAATGTGGAGGAGGGCATTGCTTGAGGCACAAGCCTGGAGACTTTTTTTACTATTACATCCCAAGAGAGTATATAGGGGTTTTCTGCAGCTTGAAGCAATGCCAAAGTTCTGTCCATAAACATCTTGGATGCCAGCTAAAAAACATTTGGCCAGTTCTCTAAGACCCTCCTGATGGAGTAAAGGAGGCACCCAATGTCTGCAGCTATCGGCCTTTCTTATTATATCTGAGTACCTTTGTAGTTTTCATCATGAAGCACAAAAGACGTTCATTAAATAGGTGATCTTACCTCTGTTCCGGGGTAACAAATTAAATGTCAGATGTTACTTGGAAGAAAATAGATCTATCGATTCCTGCAAGAATTTATTGATAAGATCCACACAGGCTGCTTAATTGCCTGTCATGTTTATTAAGGGCAAATAGTTATCATCTGTTAACTGAGGTAAGGTTAGGCCTCTCCTGTAGGTCAGTGGGCAATACTTTAGCATGTGCACTTGTAGGTTGTGATATCGTTCCACCACAAAGAAATGAGCATTACAACTAGCCCGACAACTTGGTGTACCTTTAATTAAATACTGCAATATTAGAGGTGTCACCTTTCATGTGAGAGCTCAAATCTAGCCCTCAATTCAGTTAACATTGGCCAAAATTTCCAGAACATAAAATTATAGTTCTGTGAGTAACTGTTAGGATAAATGTCAAAAACTGACAGGGTGCTTGTGAATCCTAGACGAATCAGTATTGACTCTAAAGCCCAGCTCCTAACACTTAATCAGTTTTGTACCAAATGAATTCCAAAACTGGAAGGTGCACAAATTTACTGAAGCTTTCCAGTAGTTACGAAAGGTTAAAAACGCAGAACAATAAGTTAGATCTGGGGAGAGATTAGTATGGAACAATTATTTTTAAATTGTTTTTCGAATGTGGATATCAGATCTTGTATATAAATTTAATGTCCATAAATAATTATCACCAGCACAAAGGAGGCTGTTTAGAGCCAACATCATTCCTTGGTCAGGAGTAAACCTGTCCTGATAAGGATGAATAATGTTTCTCTGAAATAGGTCTTTCTTCTGAATGGTGAAGCAAATGCTTTTTTTCAAGTATCTCATAATGCCATGCTCATTATCACTAGCTTATCTGTGAATATTCTGATATTTTTATTTAGTTAGTTGCATTTAAAATCCCAACCTGTCATGGTAGGATTTGTACTTACATCTTGGGTTATTAGTCCAGATCTTTGGTTTCTTCTATAACTTAAGAATTTATGACATTTTGTCCATGAATGCAATACTTAATGTACTGTAATCTTGAAAGATTTCCATGATCATAAAATTTTGTGAATATTAGAAACATGAACAGTTTTGATAGCTGGTTCAGACTAGGCTTGACCTCTTGCAAGACACTTCTGCCAAATTCAAGACCAGAAGGTCCTGTGATGTGCCTTATTGATCAAGTCAGATTCAGCTTCATGACCGAGTTCCTTACTATGTCTTACTAACTGTCAGAGTAGGCTTGGCAGTTAGACTGCAAATGTGGACAGTGTGTACTACTCACTGGAAATTGTGAGCAAATATCCTATAGAAATATTTTGAATAAGGACATGATTAACCGATGATGATGATAAAAGTAAACACAATAGATTGGGCGGATGCTGGAAATCTTAAGCATCATACATGAAATGCTAGAGGAACTCAACAGTTCAGGCAGCATCTGCGGAGGAGAATAATCAGTGAATGTGTTGGGATGAGATTCTTCATCAGGAAGTCCGGATGAAGGGTCTTTGCCTTAAGCATCAACTGTTTATTCTCCTCCATAGATGCCTCCTGGCATGCTGAGTTCCTCCAGCATTTTGTATGTGTTGCAAAATGAAAAAGAGATTACCTTTGCTGCTTATGGATGCTTGCTGTGCTATAATTGTCTGGCAATTTTCCTTCCTGCCAAAAATAACTAAGATTCTGAAGGACTTAACTGTCATGTGCTGCACAGTGGCTGTGTTCAGTTATTTTTATGCCCACATGAGGCTACTTAAGTAAGTCTAAAATTTAAATACCCTCAAGAAAATGTAAATGTAAATGAGAATTTACCTAAAATGAACAATAATTATGATTCTAGTAATGCTTTACATTGGTTTGCGGGTGACGCCAGTCTGAATAGATAACAAAGTTTAGAGAAATTCATCCCAGATTGATGGTTTTAAATGGATTAAATTGGTAATCAGTTTATAATTGTCACTTGTACCAAGATGTAGTGAAGAACTTTGTTTTACATGCCATCCAAACAGATCGTTTCATTACATTGAGTAGTACAAGGGAAACCAATAACAGAATGCAGAATACAGTATTCTAGTTATAACAGGCAATAAGGTGTAGGACATCTTATAGCAAGATAGTTTGTGAAGTCAAGGGTTCATCTTACCAAAAAGGAGGTCTCTTCAATAGTCTTATTAAAGACTAATGGGAGGGGACAGAAGAGAGAATGTCCAGGATGGGAAGAATCTTTGATTACATTGGTTGTTTTATCAAGACAGTGAAAAGTGTAGGCAGATTCCATGGAGGTGAGGCTGATTGCCATGACGTGCTGAGCTGTATCCACAACTTCCTGCAGTTTTTTGTATCTCGGGCAAAGATACATAAAACAGTGATTTTTTCTTCTGACATCTGGGTTATGTCAATTTCAATGAAGCCAAAATGTGAATGTGAAGGTACTTCTAAAAAGAAACTGAATAAAGGATTCAGAGGGGATTGAAGTATGGATGGAATATGGAACTTGTTACAACATGGAAATGTTGAAGCCAATAATATGGATACATTTAAGAGAAAAATATACAAAAGATTAAGGGATAGAACAATATGCTAACTTAGCTGGATGGGGAGGAATCTGAAGAAGTAAACACAAATACACAAATAATTAATGCCAGCACAAACCACTCAAACTGATTAGCCTATTATTATTGTGTAAATTCATTGCAGTATTCACATTTCATCCAT
The DNA here is from genome assembly GCF_963921235.1 of Mobula hypostoma. NCBI lineage: Eukaryota > Metazoa > Chordata > Chondrichthyes > Myliobatiformes > Myliobatidae > Mobula > Mobula hypostoma. The sequence continues at coordinate 132,053,156 of NC_086101.1, read as the reverse complement.
TAACTTTTCTGAAGAGACATAATATAATTTGTTTTTCAAATAATATGATATTTTCTTTGTTGTATTCACTCCATCTACATTTCTTCTCTCTTCCGTACTCCCTTTTCACCTATGACTGGGTTCCTGTACACGGTTCTAACTCCACAATCAAATTCGCAGATGACACCACGGTGGTTGGCCTGATCAGATGGGATGATGAGACGGCCGACAGGGACGAGGTCTCGCACCTGTCCGCGTGGTGTGTTGATAACAACCTGGTTGTTAACACCCAGAAGACCAAGAAGATCATTGTGGACTTCAAGCATGCTAGGAGTCACACTCATGTCCCCATTTACATCAATGGAGCTGTAGTGGAGCATGTATCAAGCTTCAAATTCCTTGGTGTCCACATTTCTGATGATCTCACCCGGTCCCTGAACTCCTCCATCCTGATCAAAAAGGCACAAAAGCGCCTTTATTTCCTGCAGAGCATCAAGAAAGCTCACCCCTGTCCCAGGATACTGTCAGATTTTTACCGCTATACCATTGAGAGCATATTCACCAATTGTATCTCAGTGTGGTATGGCAATTGTCCCATATCAGACCACAAAGCACTCCAGCGGGTGATGAAAATTGCCCAGCGGATTATCGGCACCCAATTGCCCATCATTGAGAACATCTACTATAAACACTGCCTGGGCAGGAAGAAAAGCATTATCAAGGATGCATCTCACCTTAACCATGGACTTTTCACCCTCCTCCTATCCGGTAGGCGCTACAGGAGCCTCTGCTCCCGCACCAACAGGCTCAGGAAGAGCTTCTTCCCGGAGGCTGTGACCTGCTGAACCTCACATCACAGTGCTAAGCAGTATTGCCCCCATATTATAATGTCTCAGTACTTTTATATTTGCATGCTGTAGCACTTACATTTTATTCGCAGTTATTTTGTAAATAATACTATTCTTTTGCACTTCTGGTTAGATGCCAATTGCATTTCATTGGCTTTGTATCTGTACTTGGCACAATGACAATAAAGTTAAATCTAATCTAATCTAAAGTCTTGCAGGTTCATAGATCATCTTGCCCTCACTTTGGTTTCTTCCTATTTATTAGTATTCAATCTACAGCAAATACTCTGCAGTAGGAAAGGTATCCATTTCATTAGCAAACATTAGTGGCTGAAGCTTATTAAATCATTCTTCAGCTGGGACACCCTCTCAACCATATGTCACCATCATCCTGTCCAAAACTGTTTTGGACGCTTTAGAGTACGTGACAAAAAATATAAGAATTTAAAATATATTTAATGATCATTGTTTTATACAAAAGCTTTAATTTTCATGAGTGAAGGAAGTTGCAGCTGCTGTTCCCTTTGTGCCTGTACACATATGAATCATTCATTCTAGCACTGCTTTTCTGAGATTTGTGTAAATGCAGGTACTGTAAAAGGCAGTCATTTACCGAGTTTCACCAGTTCTCACTTGTTAACAGATGGATTTGATCCTTTTAGAATAACAGAAGTGGTTTGATAGCTTGGCAAGGCAATAAGATCCAAGCAGGTGCTTCGGTGATGGTGGTCCCAGTTTTTATACACTCACATGTCATTTTCAAGCAGATGGAGAAGACAGGAACTAATAATGAGGAAGAGAAAAGTGGTTGGGATATTTGTAGCAAAGGAATAGGGGAAGGTGTGCATTTGGGATATGAACAAACATGTTACATATCAAATTCAGTGAAGGGTCAGGTAAGTGTTCATTCATCCTGTATTCTTGGTGAATTGAAACCAGGCTATGGGGAAAATAGACCTTCTGCACTGGATAAGGAACGACAGAATAAAGATGGGTCAGAGGATCATACATTCTGGTGGTTGAGGTAGGTAGCTATCTTGGTGAGGAGTGGTCCATGAAAAGAAGGAAGTTGTGGATTAAATGCTGAAAGAAGGAGGAACAGTGGCTAGGGTTTCAGGTGAGCAAAAAAAAAGGGATCAAAAGACCATGGATGGAAAGATGAAAAGTAAGAACGGGGGGGGGTGGGGGTGATGTGCTGGTCGGTGGTTGGGGCTACAGAAAGAAATTCTGAAAGAGGTTTAGGAATGGGGAATAGTAGTAGTAGTAGTACTAGGCAGCCGTCGATCCCAGGGGATCATGGGTTCGATCCTCTGGTGGACTGTGTCCTCTCCAGGACGCAAGCCTGGGCAGGAAGATTTGAAGAACCAGCTGTTGCCCATGCAATGGGATCCCCCTCTCCATGTCACTGATGTAGTCCAAGTGAAGGGCAAGTGCTGATGTAGCTTGGCGCCAGTGTCATCACAGAAGTTGCCAGAATGAAGTTGTAAACAATATCAAACTGTCTTCGGGACCGCGGCTCCGGATTTCATCCTCGGGGTTTACATCTGAAGCCTTTCCCATGAGTGGGCATGGCCACAAGGCAGCGGAGGTTCGAAGTCAGAGTTTTCCTTCTCCTAGGTGGGCTGCCGTCCAGGGCTGACAAGCCCCACCTGCCCAAAGCAACTGGCTTTAACATGCCACTGGTCCACATTTGCCCCTTCTCTTCTCAGTAGAAACAGTTCCGCTGGGCCTAGTAGCTAAGCCACACATGAAAGCCAAGTGTTGGACTTGGTTGTCAGAGGCTGTTAGAGTCGCACGCCACTTGGAGAACTTTACAGGTAGTGGGAGGTTATCCCCATTACCATCCCCAGCTATGACAATCTTAGGAACCAGGAATGGAGAATAAAAGGTTTGTAAAGTGCATCAGAATAAATAAGGAGGACAAGCAGATAGGTAAAGGGAGAAATAGAAGGGAGAAAAAAGTTTGTAGGACATAGTGAGGGAGCAGAGCAGAGAAATGGAGAGAAGCAGAGAAAAGAATAAGATCAAAAACAAGAAACTGCTGGTTGTATCTCATTCAAAATATACAGTGAAATGTATTTGAGTCAAATCAAATCAGAGCGTACTATGCTGAGCAGCACCAGGGCATCACCATGCCTATGGCACCAACGTAACATGCCATAACTCACTAACTTTAACCCATACATCTTTGGAATGCAGAGGATCCAGAGGAAAACACGCGGTCACAGGGAGAACATACAAACTCCTTACTGACATCAGCAGGAATTGAACTGCAGTCTTACCGCTGGTACTGTGAAGTGTTGCGCTGACCGCTGTGCTACGGTGCCGTCCGACCAAGATCAGCACTTCGTGGTGAGGGTTGGAGATCAGTATATCAGGAAACCTGGTGAATGGGGACTGAAGGGTTCAGTTCTGCGAACTGCAACACAGGGAAGATACTATGTTCCAGCCCAGCATTTGTAAAACCTATTTGTTCCAGGAGTGACAGCAATGAACAAAATGGCCTGATTTCCTTGGCAACCTTTTAGCCAGAGGCTTTCATGGGAATAAGCCTCATCTGAAGAGAAAGTGCATTAGACATGTAAGCATGACTCCCACTGAGAAGTGCCGGGATGAATTTCTTGAAAGATATCATTACCAATCTTCAGTATGGATGAATTACTTTCTGGTGAATTGTCTGATCAAATTTCTCTGTCATTATTCTCTTACTTCTATTATACTGTATTTCAATTTTGAAACGTATCTCTAGTGTCATTGTTACGCTGGTAGTGCATTCATCATTCCTGCTGAAATATGGATGGAGAAGGTTGACCTATCAAAATTTGCTGAAAAAAAATCTTTGGTGTATGGAAAAATGAGGGGTAATCATATTAAAATGTATAAAATCCTATGAGAGGGTAGATGTTTAAAATTTCCTTTAATGGGGGAGTCACTAAAATAGAATCACAGTTACATGATATGGGGGTAGTCATTTAATAATGAGGTGTATAGGAGTTTCTTTTATGAGAATGTGATGAATCTTTGGAATTCTCTCCCCAGAGGGTAGTGACAAGCCACATTAAAAGAGGTGTTTAAGGAGGAGGTGGAAATATTTCTCAATACCTAGAAAATTAAAGGTCATGGGGAGCGATCAGCAATAATCATATTGAATAACAAGGCAGAAATAAGTTGAGTATCCTTCTCCAGTTCCTATTTTCATGTGTTCTCATGTTCTTCTGTCATTTAGAACTACAGCATTAAGTGCATTCAATATGAGTCTCTACTCGATGTATTTGCGCCGAAAAGACCATTAAAGCAGAATTAGGCCATTTGGCCCATCAAGTCTGCTCCACTGTTTCATCTTGGCTGAGTCATTTTCCCTTCCAGCACTGAAATCCTGCCTTCTGCCTGTATCCTTTCATGCTCCAACTAATCAAAAACCTATCAACCTCTGCCTTTAAGCATCCAGGTGGCATTAGAGTTTAGCTTGTACATGTACAAATGCGAGCCATAAAACAAAAATCTTAGCCAATCTTACAGCATATAAATAAAAACATTTAGATTTCTTCTCCAAGGTTTTGCCTGCCTCTGCGTACATCTGTAGTCTGCCATGACCACCATACTCTGAAATGTCTGCATTCCTTCCAATTCGGCCATTTACCCAGGATCTTATCATTCATGATACTGTATCTTGCTAAACAGTTAATGCCTACAATGATCTGATAGTTTGAAACATCGCCAGCTAAGCAGATGCTTGGATTGTTTTAGTTAATAAATGACAGTAGCCTAGAATGTCTTATGCTGTTCTGAAATAGACAGTCAATTGAATTGCCAACACATAAAAAGCAGTGGACTATCGGAACAGGTAGAAATAGAAACAAGAGCAGGTCACCAGATGCTGAAGACTGTCCTGACATTCAATGTAGTCATAGTTGATCTACCTCTGGCTTCATAGTACTGGTAAATAGGTCTAGCATAAATTCATACTTAATACTTATGGATATTCTGGGCTGAAAGGCTAATTTCTGTTCTGGATGACTTGAGGTTGAGATGTTACAGTAATCTCATGCAACAACTGACACTAGGATACCATCCCTTTCTTACTACCTCTCCAGAGTCATAGTTTACACATCCTCTGAGCTAAAATTCTCACAGGGCACACTGGATACTGCACTTCCAAACAATTTCTTAAATTGTGAAGATTTCTGTGAATATCCACCCAATGTTACTAATATAGATCTATGGACATTTTTCTTTTACCTATTCCTCAGGTCACCATGCAATTTCTTCCCTAAATCACTCTGGCTCACTTCCTCTTTCTTCTGCTTTAGGAGGAGCCTTGAAAGCACACCCCCACCCCCCTTAACAAAGCTCTAAGCTTTCTACACAATATCTCACAGATTTTGCCTGACAGGTATCATAAGTCAGGCCTCTTCAGGTGACCCTAATCACAAAACAATGCATTTACAGATTTAGGATGAAGTTGAATCCCGAAGTAATTCACCAGAGTCTTATGAGACCAAAGAACAATCTACAGATCTACATGAAAGTATTTTAAACAGTTAATAAAAGCTAAGCTATAGAGATAGATTGTGAAAAGCATCTTAAACAAGAAGAGGGAAAGAAAGGGATGGAGAGGCTTCGAGGGGAATTCTAATGTCTGGAACTTAAGTTACCACCCATAAATTTTGAAAGTGTTGCTGGATAACTTGCTCAGTCCTTCTTTAATTGCATTACATGATATACAATATTGTGCCAGTGAAAACACAAAGAGATTTTCACTTTGATATGTTGCTTTGTTTTTAATCTTAACAGCAGTCTTTTCAATGTCAATATTTGAAGAAACATATTGGTTTCTTTGAGAGAGGAACTGTGGCTGAGACTAAATGAGGTTTGTTTAACGAAAGCAAACACTTGTTCAGACCTGCAGAAAATTCAATCAAAGTACAGAATAGGAATGGATTATGAATTGACCAGCAGCCGTTCAGGCCACTGAAAACATCATGAATTCGCGTAAGAGTGGATATCCATGAATGCAATGAACTCACTTCAATCTGTTAAATGTGATATGGTGGTCATCAAATTAACGTAATTGCCTTTATGTGTTAAATTAGGGAAACTTTCTTGACATTCATTTAACCAAACCAAAAACTGTAAGTTCTACAACTCAAAGTAATTAAATCATACTTAGATTGGTTTCAGTAGAAAGTCTAGAATGGGTAAGTAAGCTCTTTCATTTTTAGGCCATTCCCACTCTATTTCGTTCATCTTGTCAGATGAATGAATTATGGCATACAATTTACATTCATGCAGATTAACAAAAGGGGTTTGGGTTTGTCGTGTAGAGATTCTTGAATGTTGCACAACAAGGGGATGTGATGATTAAGGCATAATGCAGGATTTTTTTTTTGATTAATCAAAACATTGAACAGGCAACAGAAAAGCCAAGCAAGAACTAATGGTTAGGGCTCTGCTGCAGCACTGCATGCAGTTTTATTTACCACACGGTAGGAAGGATGCAATATTGCAAGAGAGGGTACAGAGGAGATATTCTGATATGTTGCCTGGGATGGAGATGTTTATTTATGAGGCAAAACTGACTGAATAGGGATAGTTACTACAGAAGAGGAGGGGCTGATGGGAGATTTAGTGAACTAAGAACTTACTACGCACAATAATAGATCCTCTGTCTGTTGTGTTTGATGTTGAGGCTTGGTGCAGAGATGTCAGACGGCAGGATATTCAACTGAACTTTATTAATAATGCTGCTTGTCCAGTACGTGAACTCCTCCATGTAGGAGTGTCCAACTGAGTGACATACGAATAACACTATTAACTAGCACTACATCCTCCCTTGTTGATTAAAAAAAATGGGTATCTACTTTGTGTCTGTAGTACTGCACTGAAATTATAGTCAATGAAATTCAGCAATTCAGTTCACTTTAACCATAACATGTAACTTATGTTCCTTACATAAACATGAAAAAGAATTATCATTTTCCCTGTCTTTCTCTTTGTTTTAATGGTCTCTCTTTCTTTGTCTTCTCCCTTTTATTCCACCAATTCCTTTTTTTTAAAAGAAAAGTCTAATTTTGTGAAATGTTTACAACATTAAAACTCTTTAAAAATACTAAATATAAATAAGGTCAGGATAGACTACCTGAGCATTCTGACAAAGTGAGAGGATCATTTTGCCTCCTTAATCAGTTGCTGTGCTATTAGCCTATGTAGTATATCTCTGTGGTGGGACAGATAAACAACCCAATCTGGTGTCAGTTCCAGAAAGTGTTGGAGCGGGTAGAGATTCTTAAGCAGGTGCAGCCACCTCAGGTTAGTGCTCCTCGTCATAATGATCAAGCCACTTTATTTCTTCCTCTGCTTCTGTGGACTTTGAAGGTGCACAAGTGCTTGCCTGTTCCGCCTGATTTCACCTCGTGATGTCCTGATCACAAATGATCATGGTGCATGCTACCAGACCGTTGCTCCTTTTATGAATTGGTCTGAAACCCAAACAGCTTCACCACTCCTGAGCGGCGACAAAGGTTTTGATCTGTGTCTGAGATCATGCATTCTCATGCTGCATTGTCCCTAAATTTCTCACCTTGTCTAATTCTGGTAAGTGAGGTTGGAGAAGGGAAGGAAGAACAGGCAGGCTTGTTCTCAGCCTCTGGTCCATTGACAGCTCTGATGGACTATAGCCATTCGCAAGAGGTCTGGAGTGATAAGCTAGCTGTGCTTCGTAGGGGTCTTTTACTTTCAGTAAGAGACTTTTAGCAGTTTGCACTTCTCCATTTGCTTGTGGGTACCTTGTACTGCTTGTCTGGTGTTTGAACACGTAGTCCATAGAAAAGGCTGTGAATTCTAAGCAGCTGAATTGTGGATCATTGTTTGACTCTGTTGAGACCTTGGATGCTTTCTTCAGATCAAAGAATGCCATTGTTGGCAGAGAAATAAGCTCTGCTTTAAGTGATAGGAATAACTTCTGTGGTGTGTCCCAGTTCCAAATATTTCTCTTAGAGAGGAGGTCTCATAGTGACATTGTTTTCTCCACCAAATCTGGAAAGAATTCTCCCAGCTGGTTTACCATAACAAGGAAACTGAGGATTACTGTTACTTCATGCGTATCATTCCATGTCCCAAACTCTTGCCAGTTTGTTGCAGGCCCAGGTACTTCACCTCCAACTGCGCAAATTTGCATTTCTTTTTGTTTGGGGTGATTCCAGCTCGCATCAGTTTCTCCAAGGCAGCTTCCACACTTTTGTCATGTTCCTCACTTGAGTCTCTGAAGATAAGTATCTCCTCCAAGTGGCAGACTACTCCTTCAGGTCATGGAACATAGAAAACCTATAGCACAATATAGGCCCTTCGGCTCACAATGTTGTGCCGAACATGTACTTACTTTAGAAATTACCTTGGGTTACCCATAGCCCTCTATTTTTCTAAGCTTCATGTACCTATCCAGGAGTCTCTTAAAAGACCCTACTGTATCCGCCTCCACCACCGTCACCAGCAGCCCATTCCATGCACTCACCACTCTGTGCATAAAAACTTACCCCTGACATCTCCTCTGTACCTTCTTCCAAGCACCTTAAAACTGTGACCTCTCATGTTAGCTATTTCAGCCCTGGGAAAAAACTTCTCACTATCCACACGATCAATGCCTCTTATCAGTCCCTCCAAAATTTGGTTCATCCTCATCTGAAAGAGTTCAGGGGCTGATAAGATGCCAAAAGGGAGTCTCTTGAAGGGGAAAGTGTCCTTATGGTGTGATAAAGGTTGTGAGCTTCTGTGACTCAGGAGCTAAGCAGATCTGCCAGAACCCTGAGTTTGCATCCAGTTTGGTGAAGAACTTTGCTCCACCCAGCATACCCAACGTGAGCTCAATAGAGGGTAGAATAAACTTTTCCCTCCTCACTACGTTATTCAATTTTGTTAGATCAACACAGATCCTCACTGTGCCATCTGGCCTAGGAATAGGAACGTGCCCTCCAACCAGTCAGTAGGTCTCTTCACTCTGGTTACGATGTCAAGTGCCTCCATTCGGTCATTTAGCTTTGACTTTGTTCACCTGTGAGACTGTTATATGCCTCACTATGGTCAGAGATTAGGGCATCACTCCTGATCTCAGTTAGATAGGGTACTCTTCTTTCAGTACCCTCAGGCCTGTGAACAACTCTGGGCACTTCTCCTGCAGCTGAACATTGTAAAGGGAATCTAACCTAGGATTGAGGTTCAGTTTCTCGATGGCATGTCATCCTAGTAGTGGTGAGAAGAGATTTTGAACAACATCCTCTTTTAACAGTTTCTCATTTTTACAGGTGGAAGTAGGAAACATCCCTTTCACACTGAGCTTATGTTTCCCTGGCCCCAAGAGCACTTTCTTTGTTGGGCTTAGTGTAATGTTTGATTTTTTCGCCAGTTTTCTGAACAGACGTTCAAGGATGACTGCGACATCTGCCCCACTGTCCATTCTGAATGTCACTCCCTCACTTTGCAAATGAACCGTAGTACACAACCCTTGTCTATTTGGATATAGCGCCCCAAGGAAAGCTCTCCCTTCGTCTGAATCGTGATCTTCTTTGGCCTTCTGGAGAACTGTTTTTGAGTGACATTGGCATTTATAATGGCCAACTCTATGATATTGGAGGCATTTTACTTCTGTTGCTGGACAGAGGTTTTGACATAGAATGCAGACTTGTTGCATCTCCTGTAGTTGGACATATTCAAAAGTCTCGGTGGGGGGGCTTTATTTGGTAAGTAGATGTAGGTAATACAAGTATTTGCTCCATCTTTCTGTTTGTTTTCCATTTATTATTTTATTTACTTGGACTACAGAAATCGTCTTTTCTCTCTCAGAGAGGTTGACTGACTTTTCGGACTTATCTGCTGTATCTACAGTTGAAGTCAGAAGTTTACATACACCTTAGCCAAATACATTTAAACTCAGTTTTTCACAATTCCTGACACTTAATCCGAGAAAACATTCCCTGTCTTAGGTCAGTTAGGATCACTACTTTATTTTAAGACTGTGAAATGTCAGAATAATAGTAGAGAGAATGATTTATTTCAGCGTTTATTTCTTTAGTATTTGGTAGCATTGCCTTAAAATTGTTTAACTTGGGTCAAACGTTTTCGGTTGCTGTCCACAAGCTTCTCACAGTAAGTTGCTGGAATTTTGTTCCATTCCTCCAGACAGAACTGGTGTAACCGAGTTAGGTTTGTAGGCCTCCTTGCTCGCACATGCCTTTTCAGTTCTGCCCACAAATTTTCTATCAGATTGAGGTCTGAAAATGATGTCAAGTCTGGTTCATCCTTGGGACCAACTTCCAAATGCCTGAAGGTACCACGTTCATCTGTACAAACAATAGTACACAAGTATAAACACCATGGGACCACACAGCCGTCATACCGCTCTGAAAGGAGACGCGTTCTGTCTCCTAGAGATGAACGTACTTTGGCACGAAAAGTGCAAATCAATCCCAGAACAACAGCAAAGGACCTTGTGAAGATGCTAGAGGAACAGGTAGACAAGTATCTATATCCACAGTAAAACAAGTCTTATATTGACATAACCTGAAAGGCTGCTCAGCAAGGAAGAAGCCACTGCTCCAAAACCACCATAAAAAAGCCAGACTACAGTTTGCAAGTGCACATGGGGACAAAGATCTTACTTTTTGGAGAAATGTCCTCTGGTCTGATGAAACAAAAATTGAACTTTTTGGCCATAATGACCATTGTTATGTTTGGAGGAAAAAGGGTGAGGCTTGCAAGCCGAAGAACACCATTCCAACCGTGAAGCATGGGCTTGGCAGCATCATGTTGTGGGGGTGCTTTGCTGCAGGAGGGACTGGTGCACTTCACAAAATAGATGGCATCATGAGGAAGGAAAATTATGTGGATATATTGAAGGAACATCTCAAGACATCAGTCAGGAAGTTAATGCTCGGTCACATATGGGTCTTCCAAATGGACAATGACCCCAAGCATACCTCCAAAGTTGTGGCAAAATTGCTTAAGGACGACAAAGTCAAGGTATTGGAGTGTCCATCATAAAGCCCTGACCTTAGTCCGATAGAAAATTTGTGGACAGAACTGAAAAAGCATATGCGAGCAAGGAGGCTTACAAACCTGACTCAGTTACACCAGCTCTGTCTGGAGGAATGGAACAAAATTCCAGCAACTTACTGTGAGAAACTTGTGGAAGGCAACCAAAACGTTTGACCCAAGTTAAACAATTTAAAGGCAATGCTACCAAATAATAACAAAGTGTATGTAAACTTCTGACCCACTGGGAAAGTGATGAAAGAAATAAAAGCTGAAATAAATTATTCTATCTACTATCATTCTGATGTTTCACATTCTTAAAATAAAGTAGTGATCCTAACTGACCTAAGACAGGGAATGTTTTCCCGGATTAAATGTCAGGAATTGTGAGAAGCTGAGTTTAAATATATTTGGCTAAGGTGTATTTAAACTTCTGACTTCAACTGTATGTCACCGTGCACTTCTGCAGGCCAGCAGCCCACAGATTATTATAATGTATGCACTTTTGGGTGTGGCTTGAAGGTATTGCCCAACAACTCTGGCCAGTTCTCAGCTCATGCAGTGTATACAATTAGCAAACTAGTATAGGCAGTTAAGGTTGATAAATCTCTGGATATTTTTTCATAGGTAAATGCAAACAAGAACAGTCATATTGTAAATTGCTTCTTGTTGGGAATCTCATTTTGTCTGTAGCACCAATTCATCGATGATCATCCACTTCTGACACAATGCTGTGTTCGTTATTGAGGGATAGTGCAGAGCACACCAGGATGTCAGCATGCAGAATACCCAAATGAACTTCATTGATACTGTAACGCTGTCTGTACAGTATATGAACTCCTCCCATGTGGGAGTGACTAACTGAGTGGCATAACAATAACCAATTAACTACCACTACCCATCTTGTCTGCTCTGACCTTGCTGCCAATCAAACTAATCCTATCTGCCTGCACATGGTCTATATCCCTCTATAATCTTCTGGGTTTTGTGTTTACTTAAATGCCTCTTAAATTCTGGTGTTGTGTCTGCTTCTACCAACTACCCTGCCAACGTGTTTCAGATATCTACCACTCTGTGTTAAAAAAACTTGCTTTTCACATCTCCTTAAACTTTCACACTCTCCTTTATACCTATGACCTGGGATATAGAGTTGTAGTCTAATACAGATCATAATAGGCCTTGAGCCCATCTGTGCTGACCACAGCATCTGCCCTGCTAATCCCAGTTGCTCATGTTTAGCCCAAAACCCTCCACACTCTTCCCCTCTCCTTAAATGTTGCAATGTACCCACCTTGACTACTTCCTCTGGCACATAATTCCAGGCACTGACTACCCTCTATGTAAAGAAATCACCTTTCGGGTCTTTCTTAAATCTGACCCTTCCTATCTTATATCTCTGCCTTCTAGCTTTGGACGCTCCATCTCTGGGGAAAGATCTCAACAGCCCACCTTATCCTTTCCCTTCATCATTTTATAAACTACCCTTCGTCTTTCTACACTCCAAAGAATAAATGTCCCACCTGGTTGATCTCTTCTTATAGTTCAGGTCTTCCAGTCCAGGTAGCATCCTCTTAAATCTCTTCTGCACCATTTCCACCTTGACAGTGTCTTTCCTGTAAATTGAGCATTAACCTGAGGGGCAATCAACAGTGAAACATCTGTTACATCCTTGTTTTCCATCACCCGTTTATTAAGCAACTTACAGAAAATGCTACAAGTACTCAGCAGGTTGAGTAGCATTTATTGAAATGAATAAACTGTTGAAGTTTTGGGCCAAGACCCTTCTTCAGTACTGAAAAAGAAAGGCCAGAATAAAAATTTTGTGGGAGGGGAAGGGGGTTAGCTGTAAGGTGATTGGTGAAGCCAGTGGGTGCAAAAGGTCAAAGGTTGGAGAAGGAACCTGATAGGAGAGGAGAGTGGACCATAGGAGAAAGGGAAGGAGGAGAGGACTCAGGGAAAGTAATAGGCAAGTGAGAAGACGAAAAAGGTCAGCGTGGGGAGGGAAAGGGGAAAAAATACCGGAAGGAGAAATCAATATTCATGTTAACAGGTTGGAGGCTACCCAGATTATTAAGTTGTAATTCATAACCTTTATCAACTGAATGAATCTTGTCTGGAAAGGATTTGGAGAATGTCTCACAATTTGTAGTAGAGAATAGATTTTGTCCCCTTTAGTTTTTTGTTGGTTCGCAGTCCAAGATGCTGGAGCACGTTGAGCATTAAAACTCTCCTGAAGCCATACTGGAGGATGTCTCAACCACCAGAGATAAGCTGCTTTCACTTACATTATTTATCCTGTGATCAGATTCTGTGTTCCAGGGTGTCCACGTGGAGACGCACCAACAACTTACAAACGTTTGTATTTAGTTGCATCATCATATACCTGAAGGCCAGCATGCAAAAAGCCTTCTTCACCACCTTGTCTACTTGAGCGGGTTCTTTCAGCAAGGTGTGCACTTCTATTCCCTGGACCCTCTATTCCACAACACTCATTAGTGCCCTGTTATTCTTTGTGATGGTCCCAGCCTGGTTTGAATGTCCAAAATGCAACACCTCACACTTATCTAAGTTGAAATCATTCCATTCATGCCATTGATCAACCCAATCCCCTTACCAATCAAAATCTCTTTGTAACCTGCTTCACCTTGTTACTTGCTCAAGGAGATCTGTTTTCTTTTGTGAGAATGATGTAATGGTCTTTTAGAGGTCACCTGATGTGATTTCCCCACCGATGTGAGGTCACGTGATGACGTGCCCCTGTGACTATATAAGGGTTGACCCTGGTGACACAGGGGTTGTTTTTAGTTTGTAGATTTCCAGGTAGAATGTGCTGTATCTCCGTTTCTGTTGCGTGTTTGTTTTTGGTGACGCAGTTTCATTTTTAAAACGGAGTGTGTGCTCTGTTGCAAAATACCATATTATTTGGACTGGAAATTTTTGCTAGATGTGTTGATTTACTCAATTCCAACATTAGAAGGGAAAGTGAAGAATTTATCGAAGTACAGGATCGAGGGATCGAAAGGAGTCGGCATTGTTTGGCAGTTTAATAAAGGATCGACCTTATTGAGTCTTCATTGGAGGAGTAGCTACCTGCATCGAGATAACTCTTGCCAAAAAGAGAAAGGAGTTCATGCAAAAAGGTGCTCTCTCTCTCTAAAGGAATTTAAGGTCAGTTGATTTAAACTGTTTATTTTCGGCATCGTGAATCCTGTGGACAGAACCAGCAGTAAAGGTGCATTGGTGAAGAAATCCTTCTCCAGAGAAGTCTCTCCCAATTGAACGTGTAAATCTGATGGACTTTCGAAGTTATCGCTTTAAGAACTATATTTGACTTTATCGCTTTAAGAACTGTTTATGAATTTAACGCTTTAAGAACCAGAGCCGAGTGGTGAGTTGGTGAACGGCTGCATATCTGTTAACTTCCGGTTAAAGTTTTTGTTTGTTTTTTTTTCCTTATCGTTTATCCGTGTTTAATAAATTTTGGTTGTTTTTATATAACCTGTCTCAATTGATATTTATTGTTACCATTTACGTAACAACCTTAAAAAAAACTAGTTTAATTTCATCAGCAAATTTACAAATCATGGTATATAGTATACCACCCTGGGGCACCCCACTTGTCACAGGCCTCCAGTAAGAAAATCAAACTTCAGCCATTACCCTTTACTTCCAAACAATGAACCAATCCTGAATCCATCTCGCTAGCTCCCACTGAAACTCATTCGACCTAACATCCCAAATCAGTCTGCCATGCAGTACCATGCCAAAGGCCTTGCTAAAGTCCCCGTAGATAACATCTGATATCCTACCCTTACGTATGCCCTTAGTTAGCTCTCAAAGAATTCTTCTTCTTATAATGTCTCAACTGTTATTTTCAAGGTGACAGAGATCCTGTCAGAGTCCATTATCTACAAGTGCTCTCAAACTGCAGTTCTGCATGGTGGTAAATTCCCGTTCTTGGAGCTGGCCAATCGGCTGTGTTTTCAATATCTCCAGGAGTGACCTGAAGATGGGTGTAGCCTAGTGTGGCCCTGTGGACCCGATTTCCTGCCAGTATTACAAACTGATGTGCCACAAGAAACAGGAGTGATGAAACAGCAAGTGCGGCTGTCAGTGGCCTTTGCATTTGGGTGATCTCTCCCTCTCCATCTCCCTCTTGATGGTGAGTGAGAGTTTGCTGCCGATTCTTGAGTCCGGAAAGCTGAAATAAAAGTGGCGCTACAGACGGTAACATCAAATCAGCAACTGTTTGTCTCCCTTCTTGCTGTGACTGGAGGGATATCTCTCTCTCCCTTGTCAGTGAGAGGGAGAGCCTGAGGATGTCGATCGGTTGGGATGAACAGTAATTTTTGATGTCCTGTAGACCATGGTCTTTCTTTGGGGCTTTACTGTTGCTTGCATGGTGGGTGGTGGGAATGCTGATGCTTTAAGCTAGAATAACTGTGGAGGGGGGCAGTGGGTTGATGCTGCTGGCTGCTGCTTGTGTGTGTGAAGGGGGCAGGGGGCTTTGGGGTCCTTATATTTTTACTGTCATTCATTCTTTTGGACTTTTCTTCTGATTCAGGGATGTCTGCGGTGAGTAAGAATTTGAAGTTGTATATTGTATCCTTTCTCTGATATTAAACGGAATCACTGAACCATTGAAAAATATTTCTACGGAAGCCTCTGTGATTTCTCCCATGGCATCGCTTAATGTCCATGGGTACATTAGGGTCAGACCCTGAGGAGCTGCCTACCTTAATGCACTTCAAGGTGCGAATACCTCATTTCTTGTAATAAGCATATGATCAAAGACCTTACTAATTATTATTCTCATTTTATTGGCATCCTTAATATTCTCCTTAGTAGACACGGAGGAAAACTGGACATTCAAAATCTTGGCGATCTCCTGCTGCTCATTCATATCCAGCCCTGCAGTCTTTAAGAGGACCCAGACTCTCCCAAGTCACCTTATTACTGTTAATATAACTGAAGAACTTCTTGGTTTTATCTTTAACCCTGTCTGACAAATCCATCCCATATCCTACTGCTGCTCTTCTGATTCCCCCTTGAATCTATGCTTAAACATTTAAAATTAATTCATACCCAGCTGCATAAAAGCAATGCAAGCTTCTTTCTTTTTCCTGACAGAGCCTCGATATCTCTCATCAGCCAGGGTTGCCTGAGCTTGATATGACTACACTTCAGCCTAACAGGAACATATTGCTCCCAGTCTCTTGACAAAACTCCTTCTTAAAAACCTCCCGTTTGCCAACCGTTCTGTCGTCCAGTCAACCCTAGCTAGATCCTGATGAATACCCTCAAAATTGGCCTTGCTCCAATAACCTGGGTATCTGTTCAATCTTTTTCTGCCATTGGCTCCAGTGACCACTATTAGAATTGTAGTCACTGAGTCTAATAACCTCCCCAACTGCCACTTCAGTTACTTAGACGTTCCTGTTCCCTAATAGGCGGATAATATTGCTCCATCCTGAGGAGGCTCCTCTTTAAACTGAGTGAGGAAACTCTCGTGGATGCACTGCACATATTCTACCCCATCCAAGCCATTTGCACTCTTTCAATACTAGGAAAATTGAAATCTCTCACTAGCACTTCCCAACTATTCTCACAACCAAATGCAATTTCTTAACACTGCTGCTCCTCAAGTTTCTGCTGACTATTAGTGGTCTATAATATAGTCCTACCTAGGTGATGTCCAATTCTTATTTCTAAGTTCTACTTGAAAGGCCTCACTAGATGATCCCTCAAAAATATTCTCTCTAGTATTTGAGAAAATAATCTAACTTTGCCCAAACTCTACCTTTAGGTAATACACTGCAATCTAGGACTTATCTTGGTGAACCTCTTCTACACACTCTTTTAAACCCCAGATCCCCTCTATAATTTGGTGACTAGAGTTACACACAGCATTCCAAATGCGTCCAAAAACAAGGTTTTATACATACAGTTGTAACTGAACATTCCAGCTTTTATACTCAGAGCTTTGAATGATGAAGGCTAGCATGCCGCATGCCTTGGTGATGGTATTGGGTTTGCTGACCACAAAGTTCTAAACTTAAATGTAGCCCTTAAGCCTTATTGAATATAAATAGGTCCCAGCACCCTCACTAAAGGGAGGTTATACAGTAGCCATTCAATCATCAAAGACCAGTTCACCTCACTGTTTATCCTCCACAGTGAGTCTGGCCACCAATACCCACTATTTGAACAGTGGTTCCCCTCTTCCTACCAAGAAGATGCTACTTCCAGCTAACAAAGTAGTTTATTTATCTTCAGTAATACTCGTTTAAGTCCAAACAACATTTAAAAACATTTAAAACTCAGAGGATTTCTAAATTACAAACCATTTATACAAAGGATTTCCAAAACATGTACAATTCCTATTATCTGATAAGAAATACCAATGATGCAGATGAGCCAGTTGTCCATTGCGTAATTTGAATGGACTTTAGTTCATCCTGTGTCTTTCATACTCTTGCTGTTCTTTACCCATTTCTAATAAGCCTGAACTGCTGTTTAAGTGTTATCATTTCTTTGTTACTTGGGTGACTTCACAGATGTGTTAATCTTGAGATATCTTTTTAACACAGACGGCATAAAAGCACCTTGGAGACAACAGGTCCCCAAAATCAATCCTGTAAAGTTGATCCCATGAGTACATAAACTTTCCAAAATTAACAGATCAATTATTGACATGTTAAGTGATTGTCTCTATCTGATCTGCAAATTTCATTGAATTAAACAACCTAGCCAGTATTGTCTATTTTGAAACAAGCCAAATTAAATAGCCTTTTTTTTATATTGAACCTCTTCAGCAATAAGACAGATGTTATGATCCAACATCTTGCTTTCTATAGATAATGCATCTTTTTGTAAAGCTGCCTTTCCAATGTCAAACTGATTATTGTATTGCATTTATATTAAGAACTAAAGACTGGCTCCCATTTATGAACAACAGCTAAGAAAGGAATATAGTTGGAAGTTTAACTTATGACTGTTTGATCTTTATAAGTGGCAGCTGCTGCTTTTAGAAAGCTAAGCAAAAATAAGAGTCTCCTGGTTTAGGAGGCAATTATCCACCACACCTTCTTTACCACCCTATCCACTTGTGTTGCAAATTTCATGGAGCTATAGACTTGCATCCCAAGGTCTCTTTGCTACAAGGGGGTGCTAACATTTATTGTATAATTTTGTTTGCATTTGACCTCACAAAATCCATCAATTTATACTTGTTCATTTGCCATTTCTCTGCACAAACTTCAAACTGATACACATCCTATGTGTCTTTTGGCAACCTTCTTCATTATCCATAACTCTGCTAACTTTTGCATCCTTGCAAATCTACTAATCTGTCCACTCACCAGATCATTTATGTATATATTACAAACAACAGAGGTCTCAGCACTAATCTGTGTGAAACACAACAGACCATAGACCTCCAGATGGAAAACCACCTCGACTGTCTGTCTTTTATGTACCAATTTAGCAACTAAATGTTAATCCCATGTAACTTGATTATCTGGATCTACTTATCATAAGGAATCTTGTCAAATGCTTCATTTAAGAAACATCCAGTACTCTTCCCATTCGATCATCCTCATCACTTCCTCAGAAACTTAATTAAATGTGTGACACAGAACCTCCCCCACTTGAGACAGAAATGTTAGGACCTGAGGATATTCTTTTCAGACACAGCATTTTGAGGAATTGAAATTCATTATCTGAGAGAAAAGATCACATTTTGAAAATACTGTGATAGCCTGCTGGGCTGCAGAGCAAGGCTTTGAAACAGTGATTAGAAATAGTTCCCTCTGGATAATTTCTGTTCAAATGTTGCCATTGGTGAGAAATCATAGTCTTTTTAACAACATTGTAGTGTGCCTTAAGGGTCTCATAATAGAAAGGTGTTTATCATCCACCCCTAGTTCAAGATTCTAATGTAAGGAATTGCAAAACAAACAGCCCACTGTAGCTGTAGCCTTGCAAACAGTAGATTCCTTGAATTAATCAGTTGAAAGTTTTAAAATAAAAGAAGTCAGGATTTATAATATCAATGAAAAATTAGAAATATCAGTTAGAGTTGGAGTAGTCATCTGGCTCCTCAAACTTGCTCCAGCATTTAATCAGGTGATAGCTGTCCCGATTATAACTCTGTATTCCAGTCTATCCCCATTAGTATTTTAACTTCTCACTTCTCAAGTATTTATCAATAACTACCTTGAAAATATCTAAAGATTCTGCTTCTATCGCTCTTTGAAGAAAATAGATCCAAAGTTTCATTGCTCACCTAAAGAAAAAGAAATGACTAATAGGCACCTGTCTAGTTTTGGCAACTGTTGCCATTTAGAATTACTTAGCAACTTTTAAAAAGTAGTTAACTAGTTAAATCCACCATAAAGTGCTCCAGAAATTCCGATGTCAAATGAGAAAAAAATCTGAAATTAACACAAGGCAAGAAGTGGCCAAGACATGGGTTTGCAACTAACTCCACATTTGCTTCATTTCCAGATTTGGTTTGTCACTTGAAAACTTCTGCAGATGTACCATGGAGAGCATTCTGACAGGCTGCATCACCATCTGGTATGGGGGGGGGGGGGGGTGAAAACTACTGCACAGGATTGAAGTATGCTGCAGAAAGTTGTAAAATTAGTTAGCTCCATCATGAGTACTAGACTCTGTAGTATCCAAGATATCTTCAAGGAGTGGTATCTCAAAAAGGCAACATCCATTATTAAGGACCCCTATCACCCAGGGCATGCTCTCTTCTCATTGTTAGTGTCAGGAAGGAGGTATAAAAGCCTGAAGGCACACACTCAGTGATTCAGGAGCAGCAGCCTCTGCCATCCGATTTCTAAATAGACATTGAACCCACAAACACTACCTCACTACTTTTTTTCTTTATTTCTGTTTCTGCAATACTTATTTTAACTTAACTATTTAATATACATTTTGTGGCCTGGGGAAAAATAAACACGCAGGACAACAAATACTTTTTTGGGTCTTTAATTCATTTATTTGGTTTAGATGTTTTAAATGCAGAAAGAGGGTATCAAAATAAAAATGACAAAATGAACTTCAAATAATCACAGTTCCTGCTGTTGCAATCTCGGCTTAACTTCAGTCCACGCTCCAGTTACGATGGCAGTATGAAAATATATAAAGTAAAATATACAAAACCAATACAGTTGTGGTAATTCTAAAAAAACGATA
The DNA here is from genome assembly GCF_963921235.1 of Mobula hypostoma. Lineage (NCBI taxonomy): Eukaryota > Metazoa > Chordata > Chondrichthyes > Myliobatiformes > Myliobatidae > Mobula > Mobula hypostoma. The sequence goes on along the minus strand of NC_086101.1, from coordinate 132,033,096 downwards.
AATAAATCTTACTGCCTGTTATTTGTCATCTATTTATTGGTGCTGCGGAAGTGGAAATTTCTCCGTGTCTTTTAAATCGAATAGTTTTGTACCCTAGAAATCGTCACTATTATCCTTCCAGAGAAAAGGTCCCTTTCTCAATGTATGCTTTTAATTCTGCCAACACATTTCTTACACATCTCTGGAGACTCACTTGTACTTGTATAAATAGTCACAAGAACTCTGCTTACTGCTCCACAGTCTAACCAATGTTTACATTAATTTAGCATCACCGATCTTTGATTTATTTTCAATTCCATATCCAAAGAAATTAATCTCAGTACTTGGTTTGCTTTTAGCAATTGTTTAACCAGCCTATGATCTGTGTATTTGACCTCTCAACTACCTTTCCCTTAAGCACATTTAAACTCTTACCCAAACATTATGTAGTATTTTCATGTTTCCTACCAAATGCATAAACACACACTTATTTGTATTGAAATTTATTTGACAATTAAACAAACATAGAGCATGTTTAGTCAAGTATTTTCTATTCTCTTACAGTCTTTCTCAGTATCAATTATTGACTTGTTGATGTCCACAATTTGCCCACCGAATTTTTGATTTCCAGTTGATTTCTTAGTCTTAGGGTCTCACTACATGGAAGCTGGAGCTACCATGTAGTCACCCCTAAGCTGCAGGAGAGGGAAGGGGAATAGGCTAAGAGTACAGAATACCCCTGTGGCTGTTCCTCCCAGTAAAAAGTATATCACTTTGGATACCGAGGGAGTGGATCACCTACCAGTGGAAAATCTCTGGTACATAATCTGGCTCTGTGGCTCAGAAGGGAAGGGAGAAGAAGAGGCTGTAGTGATAGGAGATTCCTCAAGGGTAGTATTCTCTAGATTTTTGCCTGTGCCACACACCAGTGAGGTTAAGATTTGGATGATTTGGCAGATGCATATGTAGCTGAGAAATTGGTGCAGGTGGTGGGGTTTCAGATTTCTGGGTCATTTGGATCTCTTCTTGGAAAGGCATGACCTGCAGAAAAAGGACAGGTTACACCTGAACTCATGGCAAACCAATATCCTTGTGAGCAGGTTTGCTAGAGATGTTGAGGAGAGTTTGAACTAACTTGGCAGGGGAATGGAAGCTGGAGTAATAGGGCAGAGGATGGGGCAGTTGTTATACAAGTAGTTACAGTGTGTAGTGAGACTGTAAGGATGAACAGGCAGATAATAGGACAGAATTAGTCTGTGAGATGGATTAAACTAAACTGTAGGTTCAACAGTTCAACTGTTTGGAAAAGTGACGATAAAGTAACGGAGAAGGAGAATGCAAGAGAGATTACATAGCTTAGTGGTTAGTGTGACACTAATGCAGCACAGGGTATTGGAGTTTGGATTTCGATCCAGGAGTAAGGAGTCTGTATGTCCTCCCTGTGGACTGCATAGCAGTTAGTACGCTAACTGAATCATTGTATGCTCTCTCATAATTAGGTTAGTGTTAAACTCGGGAGTTGCTGGGGGCTCACTAGAAGGGTTGGAAGGGCCTGTTCAGTGCTGCATCTCTAAATAATATATAAAATACAACAAATGCATCACTGTACAACTGGGTGTTTGGACTTCCTAACCAACAGACCTCAGAGAGTCAGGATGCACAACCACTCCTCTCTCCCCATTCTCCTCAAAAAGGTTGCCACCCTTCCTCAGGGATGTGTGCTAACCCCACTGCTGTACACTCTGCTCACGCATGGCTGCACGGCCAAAGATACAAGTAATCATGTTGTCAAGTTTGGCTCCATGGCGTGCACACGTTGTACCTCTCCTGGTCCCAGATTACATTATACAAACTCAGAAATACTCACCAACACCTCTACTTTCTGAGGAGACTGAAGAGAGCTGGACTATACACAGCTACACTCACATCTATACTCTCAGGAAAAGGTGCCAGTAAAGGGTCAGTAGTATCATGAAGGATCCCACCCATCCTGCTCATGGCCTGTTTGTCCCACTTCCACACCCCAAGACCACCCGACTCAAAAACAATTATATTTCACAAGCTGTAAGGCTGATCAACACCTCCAACTACTAACACAACCCTACATACCACAACCATCACTACGTTGTCATTTCCTGTCAGCCATCTTATGTACAAACACTATTTGTACCTAGTGTCACTTTATGGACACACAATCAGTATATGTATATAAGCTATCTTACGTAAATTTATATTTATTGTGTTATTTTGTTATTCTTCTGTTCTTTATCTTATTGTGTTTTTGTGCTAGATTGAAAACGGAGTAACAATAATTCTCTTTCAATATTTTTTATTAGTTACTGCATAATGGAATACAGAGTACAAGAAAATATATATTATAAGTCAAAAGAAAAAAATAAAATAGTACCAAATACATTATGTTAAAAATACAGTTACAATCACAAAGCCCTGTAAACATAAAAATTCAGATTAAATTGTAATATTGAAAAATAATAATTTTGTTATACAGAAAAAAAAACCTAAGCCCACTATCAAAGTCAGAGCTGTTAGGAAAAGCAAGAAAAAGGGGGGAAAAAAAGACCCTTATCATATAGTAAAATGAATTATTAGCCGCCATCTGTACTTTTACAACAAATCAGAGGTTTTGAAAATAACTCAAAAATGGTCCCCACAATGTATAAAAGTCTTGGCTAGATTCAAACACTGAACAATGGATCTTCTCTAAATTTAAGCATGACGTAACATCACGTAACCGTTGAGCATGAGTAGGCGGAGCAGCATCTTTCCATTTAAGCGCCCTCCTAGCTATAAGAGAGATAAAAGCCAAAATATGCAAATCAGGTGTCTCCAAAATAATGTCTTTTCCTCCAACAATACTAAATAATGTAGTCAAAGGGTTAGGTTTAAAATTTACCTTGAAAAGTACCGAGAAAGTTTGTAATACTTCCTTCCAATATCCTTCAAGGCTCAGACATGTCCAAAACATGTGAAGAGTGAAGTGACATTTGCAATTTCCCAGTCTTCCGGAACCATTCCACAATCTAGTGAATATTGAAAGATCATTAATATTTCCTCCACATATGCTTTAGTCCTTCCACTTCCCTTAGAACAATCTCTCTAATTATGGTAACTTCACACACTCCATGGCCCCTGACATCTGGAGCTTTCACCACAGTGCTAGTGCCTTCCATAGCAAAGGCTGATGCAATATACTTATTCAGTTTGTCTGCCATTTCATTTTACCCTGTTACTACCTCTCCAGAATTATTTTCCAGCAATCCAATATCCACTCTCACCTCTCTTTAACACTTCATCTATCTGAAGAATCTTTTGGTACACTTTTTAATATTATTGGCTAGCTTACCTTGATATTCCATCTTTAACATCTTAATGACTTTTCAGTTGTTTTCTGTTGGTTTTTAAAAGATTCCCAATCCTCTAATTTCCCACTAATTTATGCACTATTATATGCCTTCTCCTTGGCTTTTATAGTGGCTTTGACTTCCCTTATTAGCCACGATTGTGTCATCCTTCCTTTAGAATATTTCTTCCTCTTTGGGATGTATCTACCTGTGCCTTCTGAATTGCTTCTAGAAATTTCAGCCATTGCGACTCTACCATCATCCCTGCTAGTGTTCTTTTCCAATTAACTCTGGCCAACTCTTCTCTATTTAGGAAAAAAAAACTCTTCTGTCATGTCTCTATAATTCCCTTTAATCCACTGTAATACTGGTACATCTGATTTTAACTTCTTCTCCTCCAGTTTCAGAGTGAAGTCAATTATATTCGACTTCCTCTTCCTATAAAAGGTCAACTGTACCTCTTCCTATAAATGCTGCCTGGCAACTTTTATGTGTGTTGCTTCAATTATATTATGATCACTTCCCTATGGGTTCTTTTATGTTAAGCTCTCTAATTAATTCTGCTTCATTGCACAACACCTGACGCAAAATAGCTGATCCCCGAGTGGGCTCAACCACGGGCTGCTCTAGAAAGCCATCACATAGGCACTCTCGAAATTCCCTCTCCTAGAACCCAGCACCAATCTGATTTTCCCAACCTACCTGCATATTGAAGTCCACCATGACTATTTAACAATGAATGGTCTTGACCTGAAACGTCAACTATACTCTTTTCCATAGATGCTGCATGGCCTGCTGAGTTCCTCCACCATTTTCTGTGTTTTATTATTGTAACATATATCCTTTTGGCATGCATTTTCTATCTTCTATTATAATTTGTAGGCCACATACAAACTACTGTTTGTGGATTTGTATACAACTCCCATTAGGGTTTTTAATCCTTGCATTTTCTGAACTCTATCCACAATGATTGAACACCTTCTGACTCTGTATCACCTCTTTCTAATGATTTGATTTCATTTTTTACTAACAGAGCAATGCCAGCACCTCTGCCTTCCTGTCTATCTTTTCGATAATATGCGTATCCTGAAAAAGCGTGTACGAGCAAGGAGGCCTACAAACCTGACTCAGTTACACCGGTTCTGTCTGGAGGAATGGAACAAAATTCCAACAACTTACTGTGAGAAGCTTGTGGAAGGCTATCCAAAACGTTTGACCCAAGTTAAACAATCTAAAGGCAATGCTACCAAATACTATCAAAGTGTGTGTAAACTTCTGAGCCACTGGGAAAGTGATGAAAGAAATAAAAGCTGAAATCAATCATTCTCTCAATTATTCTGACAATTCACATTCTTAAAATAAAGTAGTGATCCTAACTGACCTAAGACAGGGAATGTTTTCTGGGATTAGATGTCAGGAATTGTGAAAAGCTGAGTTTAAATGTATTTGGCTAAGGCAGCGTTCCCCAACCACCGGGCCGCAAAGCATGCACTACCGGGCCGCGAGGAAATGATATGATTTGGCGATATGAATCAGCTGCACCTTTCCTCATTCCCTGTCATGCACTGATGAGCTTGAATGCACGCGAGGTCATTACCTGCGTGTCATCCATGTCAGCGCGGGAAGAAGATCAATTCCTCGAGCTTGCAAATGACGGCGGGCTGAAAAGTATGTTTGACATAACATCTCTGCCGGCATTCTGGATCAAAGTCAAGGCTAAATATCCTGAGATAGCCACGAAAGCACTGAAAACGTTGCTTCCATTTCCAACATATCTCTGCAATGAATGCAACGAAAACCAAATTGCGGAATATACTGGACATAAGGAACCCCCTTCGAGTATCGCTGTCTCCCATCAGCCCTCGATAGGGCCGTCTTGTTGCAGGAAAACAAGCCCAGGGCTCCCACTGATTCAGCGATATTGGTGTGTTGCAATGATTGTATATGTTCATACGGGGAAAATATGTGCTGTGTGTTTAATATCCAAACGTTACTTAAAATGTTATGATGCTATTGACTTATATAGCCATATAACAATTACGTCACGGAAACAGGCGATCTCTGCCCTTCTAGTCCGTTCCGAATACTACTGTCACTTAGTCCCACCGACCGGCACTCAGCCCACAACCCTCTATTACTTTCCTGTCCATATACCTATCCAATTTTTCTCTAAATGATAATATCGAACCTGCCTCTACCACTTCTACTGGAAGTTCGTTTAACACTTACTTCAAGCTCCCCTGATAATTGACTTATCACTATATTCATGCGAGGAAAATATGCGCTGTGTGTTCAATATTAAATTTGTTAGATAAACCCTTTTAGAAACGAAATTGAGTGTATTACCTACTTATCACCTATATTCCAGTCGTGATTAACACCTCCCCCCCGAACAGAATCGCCAAAAACAATTTATAGAAAGAATCGGCACATACATGCATGTGCCAATCACGCATGCGCACTTGTGCCCGCGCAAGGTATCATGGTCATTGTAGTCTCAGGTGGTTAACAACGTATTTGACTGCTACTCTTGTCCGTTGGCAATCCTACCCGCCCCCCGCCCAGTCGACCGGTCCGCAAGAATATTGTCAATATGAAACCGGTCCGCAGTGCAAAAAAGGTTGGGGACCCCTGGGCTAAGGTGTATGTAAACTTCTGACTTCAACTGTACTTGAATGCATTCAGTATACAGAATGAGATAGAAGATCTTGTAGTGCAGTTAGAGATTGGCAGGTATGATGTTATGGGTATCACTGAGTCATGGCTGAAAGATGATCTTAGTTGGCAACTTAACATCCACGGATATGCCTTGTTTTGAAAGGACAGGCAGGTAGGCAAAGGGGATGGGGTGGCTTTATTGGTAAAAATTGAAATCAAATCCTCAGAAAGAGGTGACATAAGTGAAAGATGTTGAGTCCTCGCAGGTAGAGTTAAGAAACTGCAAGGGTAAAAAAAAAAGTTATATACAGGCTGCCAAACATGTGGGATATAAATTACACAAAGCATTTAAAAAGAGCAAAGTTATGATAGTTATCGGGTGGGGGGGGGTTCAATATGCAGCTAAATTTGTAAAATCCAGTTGGTGCTGTATCACAAGAGAGGGAATTTGTAGAATGCCTACAGGATGGCTTTTTAGAACAGCTGGTGGTTGAGCTCACTAGAAGAAAGGTAATTCTGGATTTTGTGTTGTGTAATGACCAGATTTGATTGGGGAGCTTAAGGTAAAAGAACCCTTAAGGGACAGTGATCATAATATGATAGAATTCATCCTGCAGATTGAGAGGGAGAAGATGTATCAGTATTACAGTGGAGTAAAGAGAATTACCGAGACATGAGAGGATCTGATCAAAGTTGATTCAGGGGGACCTTAGCAAGGATGTCAGCAGAACAGCAACGGCTGGAATTTCTGGGAGCAGTTTAGAAGGAGCAGGATAGATACATCCCAAAGATGGAGGATGAAGTAACGATGTCTGACAAGGGAAGTTAAAGACAGCATAAAAAGAAAAGAGTAGGCAGATATTGTAGCAAAAATTTATGGGGAGCTCGAGAATTGGGAAACTTTAAAAAAAAAACAAAAGGCAAATAAAAATGTCATAAGGAGAGAAAGAAAGAAATATGAAGGTAAGTTAGCCAATAATATGAAAAAGGATACCATTTTTTTCAGATATATAAAGAGCAAAAGTGGATTTCAGATTGCTAGAAAATGACTCTGGAGAGGTAATGAGGGATGAAGAAATGGTGGACAAACTTACTGAGTATTTTGTATCAGGCTTCACTGTGAAAGACAGCAGTGGCATGGCAGAAATTCAAGAGTGTCAGAGGGCAGAAGTCACTGCAGTTGTTATTACAAAGGAGAAGGTGCTTGGGAAGCTGAAAGTAGATCTAAAGGTAGATAAGTCACCTGGTCGGGATGGATTACACCCTACCGATCTGAAAAAGGAAACTGAATAGATTGTGGAGGCATTAGTAATAATCTTTCAAGAATCACTACATTCTGGGAAGGTTCCAAAGGACTGGAAAATTGAAAATGTCACTCCACTCTTTAAGAAGGGTGGAGGCAGAAGCAAGGAGATTATAGATTAGTCAGACCACATTTGGAGTACTGTGGGCATACTTAGGTCCTTTATCTAAGAAAAGATATGCTGGCATTGGAGAGGATCCAGAAGGAATTCTATGGATTAATTCTGCATTTTATCCTGCTGAAGTTCTCATTCTCCACAGAGTTTACATTCTATCTTTTAGTTACAATCAGAACAAGATGCACAGTGTGCAACATGACTTGGCACATCTGTTACGCACCCCGTAACTGGGTTACCAAACCAGCAGAAATGGATCACTCAGTTGGAGTTTGGATTTCTGGAACTAAGAAAGTTTTATTAAAGAAACAAGCAACACAGTACTCTAATCAAAAGGATAATATTTAAAAAATGAGGTAATGTTCATGGGTTCAATGTCCATATAGGAATCATATGGCAGAGGGGAACAAGCTGCTCATGAATTGCTGAGTGTGTGTCTTCAGGCTTCTGTATCTCCCTCTTGACAGTGACAATGAGAAGAGGGCATGCCCTGGGTGATGGGGGTGTTTAATAATTGATATCGACTTTCAAAGGTACTGCTCCTTGAAGATGCCTTGGAAACAATGAAGGCTAGTACCCAAGATGGAGCTAACTAATTTTATAACTTTCTGTAGCTTCTTTCAATCCTGTGCAGTAGCCATCTCTCCCATCATACCAGAAAATGATGCAGCCTTTTAGAATGCTCACCACAGTACATCTATAGAAGTATTTGATTGTCTTAGGTGACAAACCAAATTAAGACCATAAGACATAGAATAGAATTAGGCTATTTAAACCACCAGGTCTGCTTCATTCTATCCATTTTATCATGGCTGATTTGTTATTACTTTCAACTCAATTCTTCTGCTTCTCTGTTACCTATAAATAAAACAGTTGAAATTCTGTAACCAATTAACTTCCATTAGCATAGTACAGTATTATTTGGTGACAGTGATTTTTGCAGTTTTCCATTCTCCATTGACTCACTGACAAATGCAAGACATTCAGAAGTACAGCTTGAAAGAAACAAGTGAATATGCACCTAGAAATCTCAAAACTTTCTGCCAGTTTAACTGATGTCTCAACATTTGGACCAATTAATAGCCTCAACTAGTTCACAAAGGCTTTCTTTGCATTTTCCTAGCAGTTTTGTTGGTGCTGAATATTAAATTTCATCTGGCAATTACATATTTCCATGTTTTTAGATTACAAAAGTAGCATCGTTATTTCAGGAGGAGAACTGCATAGGGATGTCATTATTAGACCAGGAAGCAATTGATTAGTACCGAGTATTAGTGATCTACATTAGTTACAAACACCCATTTGTAACATAGTTGATACCTGCCATGGAGACTTCTGTTCCGACTAGCCTCCACTTTGCCTTTACCTGCTATTTCACCAAAGTCTTCAAATCACAACCAAAATGTTCTTTTACTGATCATGAACCTCCCAACCTCTGCTTTAAATATACCCAATGACTTGTGGCAATGATTTCCACAGATTCACTCCCCTCTGGCTGAAGAAATTCCTCCTCATCTGAAGGGACATCCTTCTATTAAGAGTCTGTGCTCTCTGGCCTTCGTCTCTCCCTTTACTAAAAACATCTTCTCCATATCCACTTTACCACTTTACATAAGACTTTCAATATTTAATATTCAGCAGGTTTCAATGAGATTCTGCCCCCCCCCCAGTCTTCTAAACTCCAGAGAGTACAAGCCTAGAACCTTCAAAAGTTCCTCATGTGTTAACCCTTTCATTCCCGGGATCATTCTCTTAAACCTCATCTGGATCCTCTCGAAGCCAACATATCCTTTCTTAGATACAGGGCCCAAAACTGCTTACTATTCTCCAAGATTTCATTGTTGCTTTTAGGTTCAAAGGTTCAAAGGTCAAGTTTAATGTTAGAGAAATGTATGCAGTATACATCCTGAAATGCTTTTACTTCGCAAACATCCACGAAAACAGAGAAGTGCCCCAAAGAATGAACAACAGTTAAACGTGAGAACCCCAAAGTATCCCCCTAGTTTCCCCCTCCCCTGTGCGTAAGCGGCAGTGAGCAGTGACCCCCCCGCAGCAAAATTAAATACGCATCGGTACAATCACCGAGCTCAAGCGTATGCTAAGCGACAGCAAAGACACAATCCTTGCAGTTACATCAGAAGTTTCGCATTTCATCTGAATTTGACAACCCACAGGTTCTCTCTCTCTCTGGCAAGGGAGGGGGAGGTGACCGCCATTTTTACAGCGGGCGGGAGACATAACAACAACCTGTTGGTTTACAATCTTAAAAGTCCGTTTCGTCGCTTTTTCTGAGCTCTGTGCCCAAAGATCACAAAGATCTCGGGTCTTCGGGCCCTCAGCAAAAGATTTTTCAGCCTCCCCGATGACACACGAGTCTCCGTGGCAAAGTGGAGTTATATTCTAGTCCTCTGGAAATGAATGCTGACATTGCATTTGGATTCCTTACTACCAACTCAAGCTGCAAGTTAATCTTTAGCAAATCCTACACTGACATTTCCAGGTCCTTCTGCATCTCCAGTTTCTGAATTCACTCCCCATTTAGAAAATTGTCTATGATATTATACTTTCAACCAAAGTTTATAAGCACACACTTACTGACACTTGTATTCCATCTGCTCTTTCTGTGCCCTTTCTCCTTATCTGTTCAGGTCCTTCTACAGACTGCCTGCTTCCAACACCAAATGCTTTTCCACGTATCTTTGTATCATTGGCAAACTTGACCACGAAGACATCAATTCCACCATTCCAAAATGGTTGCAGAGCATACTGAAAGAGGAGGGTGAACAATGAGTATTCACGCTATAATGTTTCTATATAGTGTTTTAATATTATTTTTTAGTTTTTGTAATTCTAATGTTATTTTTGGAATGTTTTAAAACATTATTTTTGTGCTTTGGCATGCTTGTGGAGTTGATATGTATGGATTCATCTTCTGTGAAAGCATTTATTGGCTAGTTTAAATCTAGTTTAAATCACTGTGCACATGATGCATTGAGCAGGAAAGAACTAGCTTCCTTGAGAAAGGTGATATTTGAATGGACAAATTGAATTCGGAGCGAGTCTCACGAGTGGGTCAGCCAAGTTGGTAGAGAACTCTGAAAAACTTCTAACTTACCACTTCCAGATGAGGTTTCAGTGGTGCACTTCCAAGGAATGCTGTCAGCAAACAACAACCATGCCTCTTTTTAATCTCCATCCACTTCTGTCACCAACACCAATGGTGTATCATCTATGGGTTATATAACAGGAGTCTCACATCTGCACCAATAGGTTTCAGGGTGAAATTTAATTCCAGCACAACAAGTGTAGGCGTCTCGGCTGACTTTTGGTCTAACATTAACCATGTTAGACTATCTGTAAATAACATAATGGGGAGTGGATAATTATGGGAGGTGTAGAGAGGAGAGAACTGGATGAATTGAATTAGCAGAGGCAATGATGATTCAGTATTAAGGAAGCACAGTGCTGATGATTACCTAGAGAAAGCACATGCTTAAGAGACCTGAGAGAATGATCAAGAATGAAGGATTTATGGAACAAGGTGAGAAGCTAAAAGGTACCAGAGCATTAGGGGAAATGACCATGGTGTGGTTAGCTGATAATCATAGATTAGGTGGTAACTGATTACACTGTTCCTAAACAGACCAACCACATGAATGAAATTGTTTATGATTCAATAAAGAGGAACTACAAGAATAGAATGGGTTACAATAGAACCAAATAATGACTAAAACCTATTTTTAAACGTTAGAATTTTGTTCAATATTGATTTAGAACAATGAATAAACCAATAAGGTTTTGTCCAAATACACAGCATTCTAAAACATCAACATTAAAACTATAAAACATATAATTCAACAATTATGGGAGAAGATACCAGGAAATGCGGGCCTACCAGTATCTCCAGGGTACAAGTACAGGCTACTTAAACTCAGTCAGAAATATTAGTCTAACCCTTTCTTTTGTCCAATGTTGTTTGAACTGGTCAGGGCTGGTCATTGCTTCTATTTATAATTTTACTTTGGATTTCCAAGACTTGCAGTATTTTTAGTTTTCTTAAATTATTCAGCACTCCAGAACAACATGGACACATCATTCACAACTCAGCAATTCTTAGATCTCTCAGTAAGTTTGCAGTTTAGTGATTGGCATCAGAATTCATTACCATAGAATCTTCATCCTCATGCTTAACTAGTAAATTCATTCGAGTGGGAAGTTGGCTGCCTTGAGAGAATAGTACCCACACTCGCAGGAATCTTGATACCATCCCAGAAAAAAGTTTGAATTCAGGCCCTCAGCATATATTCAATTAACCATTGATGCACAATGGCTGCAATGAGTATCATCTACAAAATGAACTGCAGTTATTCATCAGTGCTATTCAAAAAGCATTCCCCAAAACAAGAAAGGACAACAGTGGCGGCTGTCTGGGGCCATGTGGGTTTCCCTCCAGGTTACACACAAACTTTATTCAGAAATCAGTTGCCAAACCTTCATTATTGATGGCTATAATCCCTGAACTTCATCCCCTGTAAAGCTATGTAAATATTTCATCAGAAAGACTGCAGTGATTCAAGAAAGTGGCTTATCAACATCTCAAGCGCAATTAGGAATAAGCAATAATACCCAAATCCAAATGATTCTCTCGTACAATGAAGTAGACTCTTGAAATCACCATCTACCTTGTTTTGACGCTGCACTTTGTTGTCTACCTGCAGTGCATTTTCTTTACAACTGGAACACTTTATTCCACACTGTTATTGCTTTTTGCTCTGCCACAATGCATAGATGTAATGATTTGTTCTGTATGAATGGTATGCAAAGAAAGTTTGCATGAGTGTTGCCAGGAGTTGAAGACCTGAGCCACAGGGTATAGTTGAATAAATGTGGACTTTATTTCCTGGAGCACAGGAGAATGAGGGATCTTATGGAAGTATACAAAATTACACATCATAGGTGTAAAGCGAGTAGAGTGGGGGCTAAGCACAGAGCCCTGTGGTGCACCTGTGCTGATAGAGATCATGGAGGAGATGTTGATGCCATTCTGAACTGACTGAGGTTTACAAGTGAGGAAACCCAAGATCCACTTGCACAATGGCGACAGTCATGGAGGCAGGTCACCACGCTGTTTTTGGGCACTAGTGTAATTGAAGCTGGTTTGAAGTAGGAAGGTGCCACACACTGCCAAAGTGAGAGATTAAAGATCTCAGTGAACACAACAGCCAGTTGGTCAGCAAGGTCTTTAGCACATAGCCAGATACCCTGTCAGAACAGATTCCTTCCTTTGATTCACCCTTCAGAAGGTAGCCCGCACATCATCTTCAGATACTGAGATGAAAGGAACGTTGGGAGATGTGGCTTCATACTAGTTCCTCCATTTTCTGACAGTGCAAGTGAGCATGGAAGGCATTGAGCTCATCTGGAAGTGAAGCCCTTCTGCCTTCGCCTCCATGTCACTTGATTTAACTTTGGAGGAGGTGATAGCATTCAAGCCCTGCCACAGCTGTTGAGCATCCCTCATTAATTCAAGTTTGGTCCAGAATCTCCTGTGAGGTGGGTTTCTGGAGATTATACCGGCACCTCTTGTAGCTTTCTTGCTCTCCAAACTGAATGTCTCTGATCTGGCCTCAGCAAATTTTGCAACTTGTGGTTCATCAAAGACTTTTGATTTGTGGAAGACTCTGAGTGATTTAGTGAGGACACACTCATCTACATCTGTTTTAATAAGGTCCGTTACAACCATGGTGTATTCATTCAGGTCTCTGGATGAGTGCTTGAATACGGCCCAGTCCACTGACTCAAATCAATCCCGTGATCATTCTCCTGCCTTCCACTACCATCTCTTAGTTGTCTTACTCTCTGGAGCCTTGCTCTCCAGGTTCTGCCTCTATGCAGGTAGGAGGAGGACAGCAAAGTGATCCAATTTACTAAAATGCATTCTTAGCAAAGAACGGTAAGCATTCCTGATTTTAGTCTCGCAATGTTCTAGTACGTTGGGACCTTTGGTGCTAAAGATTATCTGCTGGTGATAATTGCACAGTGTTTTCTTCAAACAAGTCTGGTTGGAGTCTCCGACTATAATCTGAAATGTGCCTTGATGGTCTACTTCTTGTCTGCAGCTGATATCATGCAGTGCCGTGAGTACTTGCTTATAGTTGGCCGCTGGTGCTATACGAACTGCCGCCGGGACCCGACAGGTGAGAACTCCAGAGGTAAATAGAATGGTCTGAATGTGATTGCTAGGTGTTCCAAGTCAGGGGAATATGAGTTCATCAGAACAGCCACATCAGACCATCTACAAAAACTGAGCATAAAAGACATGTCTACCCACTTTTGCCTTACCTGAGTCTGCAGTTTGGTCCATTCTGTAAAATGTTAACGCTTCTGGTCTGACTGCACATCGAGCGTGTCTGTAGATAACCAAGTGTCTATACAGTAAACAATTGAGGGAGGGAGGAGAAGATGGCGGCATGACACAGCGCGCGTAGCCTCTCCGGTGAAATGATATCGTATTGTTAAATAGGGGCCGTGCACAATTCTGATTTGTTGGAGACAGCCATGAGAGCACGGAGGAACATCTGGAGTAACTTCTGAAATGCCTGGTTCACTGCCGCTGCTACTGTGCGATCGAGAATCTCTGGAGGGAAGGCCCCAAAATCCTCGGCTTTGCCTGTTGCTGGCAGCTGGGGCTGGGGTCGAAGCCTTTGGCAGAGATGGTGCTTGATGCTCGGTGTCGGAGGGCTGGTCGGAGCTCGAAGTTTTCGGATGACTCAGAGTCGGACTGTGGTCGGATATGGCAGGGAGAGTTTTCTTCCTTCTCCCGTCTACGTGAGATGTGGGACTTCCAAGAAACTTTGAACTTTTTACCGTGCTAATGGCCTGTACTTCATCAAGTTATGGTACTACTTGCACTGTTGTGACTATATGTTATAATTATGTGGTTTTTGTCAGTATTTCAGTCTTGGTCTGTCCTGTGTTTCTGTGATATCACACCAGAGGAGTATTGTATCATTTCTTAATGCATGCATTACTAAATGACAGTAAAAGAGGACTGCGTGTCCTCATAATCTAATCTAATCTGCCTCTGATGCAGCAGTCTTGTTCTTAATTCTCAATTTTATTCTCCAGTCACTGCATATTCACCAACAGAATGCTTGGTGGAGAAGGCCATATCCCTCTGTGTTTCAGCCTGGCTTGGATTGCCCCTCCCCTCCTCACTTTTGACCATGGCGCTGGGCTGCTCCGTCGATTGCGAGATCTAAAGATCATTGATGTGATTTAGAGGTCTTTTGTTAAGAGGAAATTTACATGCTGCAGATTGCATGAAAGTAATTTAAATGAAGTATATTTAAGAGGAAATTTGCAACAATTTTCTGCAGCCCACAGAAAGTCGCGTTGATCACTGGTGCTATCTTGTGTGTGACCCCATGTCTTGGAGATTCTAATTGGCTTGGGAGGAGAATACCCATAATAACCTCCAATCATCCTCCATTGCCATGTCCCCCTTTGAATGCTGGAAGGTCTTCCAGCCACCACAGCTCCCCGACTAAGAGATTGCTGTGGGAGTTCCTGCTGCTGGGCAGTTGGTCCAACTCTACAAGCGCACACGGAGACAAGTCAGGGTTTCTCTGTTGCATGCTCAGAAACAACATTCCCTGCAGGCTGATTGACTCCACCTGATGGATGAGGCCTCTCAAGCCAGGGGAGAATGTTTAGCCGACCCCTAGGGATCTTCCCTTGAAAGTTGAGAGCCAAAAGTTGGGCCCACATTATGTGGGGCCATTTGTAGTGGATGTGGGTATAAAAAAGTTCTCATATGGCTTATGCCAACCATCATCAATGAAGATTCACCCAATGTTCCATGTTTCCTAGCTCAAGCTAGTGATTACCTCTCCTATTTCTCTAGCCATCCCATCTCTCCCTCCTCCCCATTTGGTGGATTGGTCTGTGATCTATGTTGTGCCTCACCATTTGTGGAGCAGGTCCAATATCTCGTGTCCTGAGAGGGGTATGGCTCTGTGAAACATTATTGGGTTCAGCCCATGACTCCCTGGACAAGTCTATCATCCAGGACTTATGGCCATCACAGGTCTCTGGTGTCTCAGGAGCTGCACCTAGGGACAGGGGTCCCTGTCATAACCACAGACTCCACTGTAGGGTATACATATCCTTGCAGGCAGGCTGCAGAATAGGTTTGTAAATCACACTTGTGAAAATGTACATTCCTGCCAATTACAGTTTTATAGTGGTAGTATTTAACTCCCGACCTCTTGTTCCAGTCTTGTTGAGACTTGACCAAAAGCATAGCTACATCTACGCTCCCTGCCTACTTTCATCCTTGTCACAAGAATGAAAACTACCATTTAGAATGATGTTATAAAGGAATGTATTCATTTTCCAGCTGCTGTGTCGGCATTAGCTTTCTGTTTGAGAGTTTTAGTTAATGGCCCTGTTGTCCTAGTGTTTATTGTATTTCCTTTAATTCTGCAGAGTTTTTGTTAAAAGTCAGTGAACTGTTCATCAGCTTCCGCATCTCCCCTTCCTGCTCTTGGGCTATAACTGCATACTGTGCCATCCTATCCATAAGAAGTTACTCCAGTAACTTCCCTACCACTGATGTGAGACTCACTGGTCAATAGTTCCCAGGATTATACCCGATTTCCTTCTTCAATAATAAATCAATCCGCTGCTAAAGAGGACCGGAAGATATTGGTTAAGGCCATAGCAAGTTCATCTTTTGCCTCTCTCAATAACCTGTCATATATTCCATCAGGCCCTGGGGACTTAACAAATTAATGCTCTTTAAGTGACCCTGCATCTACACCTCCTTTACCTCAAAATGCCCCAGCATATCAATACATTCAGCACTGATCTCCCCAACTTGGATGTTCTTCTCCTTGGTAAATACTGATGTAAAGTACTCATCCATATTCTCGACATCCAAGCAAATGTTCCCTCCTTTATCCCTGAGTGGTCCTACCCTCTCTTAGTTATCCTCTTTCTATTGCTGTATGTATAGAATGCCTTGAGAATCGCTTTAATCTCACTTGCCAAGGAATTCTGTGAGCCACATTTCTCTCCATGACATTGGACTGGACTGCGTAGCAGGACAGAAATTTCAAAAGAAGCGAGCGGGGGCATTCACGACATTTTGCATGCTGCAGCTCTCTTGGAGGCAGTTGGATCATGCACAATTAAACATTTAGCAAGGGCCAGTAAAAAGAAGGGTCCAACACACATTCTTTTTCTCTCTCTCCTTTTTCTCCCTCTGTCCCTCTCACTATACCCCTTGCCCATCCTCTGGGCTTCCCCCCCTCCCCCTTTTCTTTCTCCCTAGGCCTCCTGTACCATGAACCTTTCATATCCCTTTTGCCAATCACCTGTCCAACTCTTGGCTCCATCTCTCCCCCTCCTGTCTTCTCCTATCATTTTGGATCTCCCCCTCCCCCTCCCACTTTCAAATCTCTTACTAACTCTTCCTTCAGTTAGTCCTGATGAAAGGTCTCGGCCCGAAACGTCAACTGTACCTCTTCCTAGAGACACTGCCTGGCCTGCTGCATCCACCAGCAACTTTTATGTGTGTTGCTTAAAAAGAATGGTCCTCTTGTGGGATGTGGGAAGGCAGGGAGATGTTCAGACCTTATTAAGGAACTGGAGCTGGGTCTGGATGAATGTCGGATCATTGGGGAGGCAGAAGGTTGATCAGCAGGACATACAGCGATGTAGTTACGCCCAAGGCATAGGACACTGGTAACTGGGTGACAATCAGTTGGGGAATAGGTAGAGGCAGCCAAGGCAGAGTATCCCTGCGGCTCTTCCCCTCAATAACAGATATACAGCTTTCAATACTGCTGGGGGAAATAACCTAGCAGAGCAACATCACAGGGTCAGGCTAATGTTGTTCTCTTGATTAAGAAAGGCTTGAAGATTAAACCAGGAAATTATGGGCTGGTGAGCCTGACATCAGTCGTGGTAAGGAAGGTACTATAAGGAATTGGATATAAGTATTTGGATAGACAGAGACTGACTGGCGATAGTCAACATGGCTTTATGCATGGCAAATTATTTCTAACCAATTTTATAGAGTTTTTTGAGAAAATAACCAGGATAGTTCTTGAAGGCAAGGCAATAGGTCTGCATGGACCTTAGCAAGACCTTTGATAAAGTCCCACATGGACAATTAATCATGAATTTTCAGTTGCTTGGCATTCAAGATGAGGTAGAAAATTAGATTTGATATTTTTTTCATGAGAGAAACCAAAGAGTGGTAGTAGATTGTTGCTCCTCTGATTGGAGGCCTGTGGCATGTGGTGTGTCACAGAGATCGGTACTGGGTCCATTGTTGTGTGTCATCATATAAATGTCCAGGATGATAAACCAGATCAGCAAATGACACCAAGATTGGGGGTGTATTGGACAGCTAGGAAGACGATAAAAGCTTACAGCAGGATCTAGACCAATTGTAAAAATGGGCTGAAAAAATGGCAGATGGGCTTAATGCAGACAAGTGTGAGGTGTTGCGCTTTGAGAGAACAAACCAGGCAAGATCTTACACAGTGAGCGGTAGGGCACTGAGGAGTGCCATAGGACAGAGGGTCTGTGAATACAGATCCACAATTCCTTGAAAGAGGCATCACAGGGACATTTGTCATAAAGAAAGCTTTGGGCATATAGGCCTTCACAAAATCAAAGTATTGAGTACAGGAATTGGGATGTTATGATAAAGTTGTATGAGAGGTTGATATGGCCTAATATGAAGTTTAGTGTGCAGTTTTGGTTACCTATCTACAGGAAAGATGTAGAGAAAGTTTACAGGGATGTTGCCAGGACTTGAGGAGCTGACTTATAGGGAAAGGTCAAATAGTTTAGGACTTTATTCCCAGGAGCGTAGGAGAATGAGGAGAGATTTGATAGAGATGCTCAAAATTATGAGGGATATGGATAGAGTGAATGCAAGCAGGCTTTTTCCACTGAGGTTTTAGTGAGCCTAGAACTAGAAGTTAAGGCGTAAGGGTGAAGGGTGAAATATTTAAAGGGAAACTGAAGGGGAACTTCTTCACTCCGAGGATGGTGAGAGTATGGAATGAGCTGCCAGTGCAAGTAGTGAATATGGATTTGATATCAAAATTTAAGATAAATTTTGGATAGGGTACATGGAAACATGGTTGAGAGGGGTATGATGGGCTATGGTCCGGGTGCAAGTCAATGGGATTAGGCAGATGAATAGTCTGGGATGGACTAGGTTCGCTGAAGGGCCTGGTTCAGTGCTGTAGTGTTCTATGACTCTCTGACTTTTCATGGCCTCTCCTGGCTTTCCTAAATGCCTCCTTGAGTTCTTTTCTGGCTTCCTTATGTAACTGGGTCTTGGTTAACCTGGCTGCTGAGGTGTCTAAAATGGCTTCTTTGTATGTTATATAAAATGGCTTTTCTGTAATAATAACTGCGATGTAAGGAGTTCTCTCACTCCCTGCTTGTTTGGGTTATATTATTGATAAGGGTGGGAACGAAACAATGAGTGTCCATGTTATTCTATCTGCATGTGTGGGAACCTGGGTGAGTGTGCGGGTTTTTCGGGAGGAGAACCGAAGAGGAAGGACGTGCTGGACGCGCTCTGGTCGACCACCGTGGTTGGTCCCAGGCGGTGGGTCGAGGGGGTCGGACGAGATCACATGGTGGCAAGAAGACCCCGTTAATTGAGCTCCAACAGTTGTGCATGAAGTGGTTGAACTCTGATAAGTTTGGCGCCTTTTACTTTCCTTTTATATTGTATCTCTATTAATTACATAGTTGCAGTAAGAGCTATAAAGTATAATCTGTAAATCGTACATTGTGTGCTGTCTGACATTTGATGTGTGAGTTTGAACCAGGGTGCATTACACAGCAACTACGCAAACATGAGACACGGTTTGGCGGGTGGACGGGGCTCCCCCTAGATAAACACGAGCCGATAGCCCTGAGTGTTACATTTATAATCCTCAAGGGCTCTGTTTGATTCTAGCTTCCTAACTTCTGGTCAAGATGGTGCCAGCATACAATAGTCCCTCAGTCAACATCTTTCTGATAGTCCACAGAACTGTGCAACTCTGTTACCTCTGCTTTTCATTATAAACATGTTTCTGGAACTATTGGAGCCTGCGATTTATAGCTTGGAGATCAGTTGAGTGATCCAGCACTTTGCTCTCTCCGAGATGATTCCTGGAAGCGAACGAGAGCTCAAGCACCATTGGGGTGAATAAATTTTGAGACAGGGTGCGAGCCAGTGATTGACTCCATTTTCTCAATTAAAATGCCATTAATCGCCGATCAAAGCTATGAGGAAGATTGAAATACCAAGGAGAATGTGGAAGGTGAGCCAGGAGTTCAGCGCCAACTGCCTGCCTTTTGATTGCTGATGGGACAAATCTCTTTCTGCTGCTGGAGAAGGAGTCTAAGTGGTGGTCTATCGCTGTTGTGGCAGATCGCTGTGGATGAATGGTAGGCCTCTCTCTCAATGTGGTCAGAGGATGGTGATGTAAATGTGGATTGAATTGGCAGTAGGGGTGTTAGAAAATTTAAGGAAAGTTTGGTTATATTCATGGATGAGAAAGGTATGGAAATGTGTGGTCTTGATGCAGATAAATGGGACAAGGCAGAAAGCCACTGGCTGGATGAGCCAAAAGTCCTATTTCTGTGCTATAGTGTTCTGTGACTCTATAGGACAATTTATTTTTATTGGTACTTTTGACAATAATAAACCGATTTACTATTTACCCAACCTTCTACCATCACAGGAAGAACAATGGGTTTCTTCTTGGTGCTTCACCTTCCTCTTACACTTTAAAGGTTTGCTAGGAGATTAATTGGCTACTGTAACCTATTCCTCAGTTTTAATTAAGTAGCATAATAATTATATGGGAGTTGAGGTATTGGGAAATAGCAGGACAGGAAAATAGGAGAAGAGAAACAGGACTGATGGGATTTCACTGCTGGGAACTGACATGGATCTGATGAGCCATATCGCCTCCTTATTTTTGTCACATGGAAGTAACATGACAGGTGTGCTGGTTAGGATAAATAAAACATACAATACATACAAAGCTGTGAAAAACATAATATTAAGGTAAATTTTAAAAATATCTTTGTTCCTGGCATTCTGTACAAGCAAGAATGAAATAAAAAATAAGAGAAATATAAGGAACAGTAGCTATTTGTTCATCCAATGGTAATTCTTTGGGCATTGTAGAACTTGCAAACATTTGTTTAGTTAAGAACAATAGCAGAGAGCCATTTATCATGAAATAAAATAAACAGAAAGGAGAAATGAATTGACAGTTATGCAGTAAGAGTTATATAAAATAGGGTGGAAGATCATGAAGACCAGTATGAGACTATTGGACCAAATTGCTTATTTCTTTGTTATCCTTTTTTGTGTACAATCCTGTGCTATTAATAAGTGTTGGTGGAGTAATAAACTGGGGTGGCTGTAACCCCAGTTTATATGTCCAGAACCTGAGCACGTGATCCTAGAGACTCAGATCGGTTGAGCACCCATAAAGTACAACAACATTTCTTCCTAAAAGTGCTTTCCATTTGAAGAATCTATGCAAATTAATTTTTGTCACAACCTCTTCTGTAATTCTCTGAAGAACACAGGCATGTTATCCATGCCTGGTACAAAGTAACCATGTACTACATATTGATGGGGTCCAAATTTATATTACCTGCTGAGAAAATAATAGGAGTGAACAAAAATAAAACTGTAGATACCATAGCAACCATAGTTCATGAATCACACAAGTTTGTGAATATTCAGATTGTGCAGGAAATACATTTGTTTCTTTGCAAATAATATATTCACAAAGGCAGCCCTTCACCAAAGTACAAGTTTTTAGTGGCTGTAAGGCCACATTAGTCTGTTTGTCAGAGGTTTCAAGGCTGAAACCTCGGTAGAAAATCTAGCTCAGTACACCTATAAACTGCAAATCAAAGAAATATGAATTTTTAAAAAAAAACAACAAATAGTCAGGTTAAGCAGCATCTGTGAAGAGAAGAACATCATTAATATTTCATGCTGATGACCTTTTATCAGAAGACTGACTGAGCTTCTGAGTATTACCATATATATATATATATAGTAGTTTAGAGGCCCCGTCAAAATCTTCTTTACACTTTACACCTTTGGATGGATGCAAATAATCTCAAAGACAAAGTATATTTATTATCAAATTATGTACACCATATATAACCTTGAGACTTGTCTCCTTACCATCATGCTCAAAACAAAAAGCCCAATAGAACACATTAAAAGAAGTCTGTCAAACACCCAATGTGCATTTAAAAACAAAGTGTACAGACAATAAATGTAAACAAATAACATTCACAAAAGAAGTTCACAGCAATGAAGCCAGTTCATAACTACATTAGGTGTAGGCCACAGCCTTGGTTCAGCAGAGAGGCCAGTAAATCTTGTGGAACACTGAGCTGAACACTGGCCCGTCCCTCTCTTCTGGCCCTTAAACCCAGACCTTTTCAGTTTGGCCCAACACTTAAATCGGCCAAACTTTGGGTCATTCCTTGCTCTCGGACCCAGGCTCTGCGCTTTGATATGCCTCAGCGCTGGGCCCCATTGTCTCAATTCGGCCCATACCTGACCTTTCCAATCTGGCCTGGCACTTAACTCAGCCAAATAGCAGGTTGTTCCTCACTCTCAACCCTGGGCCCCACCTCCTCGACTCTGCCTCACTTCGATTCTGCCGCATCCAAGTCCTCTTGAGCAGTGGCAAAACGTTGGCTCATTCCCGGCTCTCAGGCTCGGACTCCACAACCATCCGGCACCTTTGAGACTTCAGCTCAAACTGCAAAAGTGCCAGGTCTTACAGGAAGTTCGAAAGGTTGGCACTGAAAGGGAAGTTACAGGCTATTGATTGCAGTGATAATTTCTGAGAAAACATGATTAATACAGTAATTTATAGTTTTGTTATTTTGTTTGTTACCAGCAAGTTGGTGCCGTGCTTTACCAGCACCATCTTAAACCAGATCTCACGATCCTATATGGGAACAAAATAGTGAGTTCTCACTGCTGTCTTGTATAATACTCAATTATTCCCACAAATACAATTTCATAAACAAGAGAACAAAAATGAAGTTGACTCATGTGAACTGGCAGATGGTGTTCTATCCGTGCAGTACTTCATTGGCTGTAGAGCACTTTGTAGATGCTGCTAAAGAAATCATAGTGCTTAGTTAATTTATGGTGGGAATTTTCAGTACTCTGATTATACTCATTAACTTGCAAGATTGTTATGAATTCTCAATACAACCCGGAATGGAAATTTAAATCCATGCAGCAATACACAAACTGTGTCCCAGGAGCCCAGAACTTCTTTGTTTTATCTATTTTGTGAGATGCTGGCATCAGTATTAAAGTAAAATTCAAAGTCCATTGTTACAGCATTAAGGGGTGTCGTTTAAATTGAAGCACATAGGAACTTCTTGCCAAGGTTGGTGAATGTCTGGAATTCTCTATACTTAAGCCTAAGTCATTGGTGGTATTTAAAGAGGGAGGAGATACATTTTAGGAAGTCCAGGTAATTGAGGGCAAGAGGAACTGGCATTGAAGGAGACGAAACGCTGGGACATCATTTTGAAAGATGGGGCAGGCTTGAAGGGCTATGTGACCAACTCCTGTTCCTATTTCCTTATGTTCATATCTTCAAACATTGATGGATCATGTCATTTGTTGGGACATGTTAGATCATATTATTATTGTCCTGGAGCCCCAGCGAGTCTGCAGCAGGTCAGGGCAGAACATAATCTCCAGCAAAAGAAATTAGCAAACCAGATGATCTTTTGAACATGATCCTATAATCAACTTTATTTTCCAGATTTACATCATTAATCAATATAAAGTTCTCAGCTGCAATGACAGGATTTGAACACAGTGCTGATAATTGGACTACTTAATCAAATGAATCTGTAATGACTAGCCAGTCTCAGTGATGGTGATCAGGGAATTACTGAATTATTGTTAAAATCCCATCTGATTTACTCATGCCATTGGAAAAAGGAAATCTATTGATTAGCCCCATCTGCTTCCGAACCCCACTGGGCTGTAGGCACAAGACAACGAAAGTACCAACATAATCGACTCTTAGCTTTTGTAGCTGTCTTTGTAACAAACAAAGTCTTGCTAACAATGCCCGCATCGTGGAAGTATGTGCAGTGGTCACTCTTAGGTACAGGAGTGGAACCCGGTGTGGTTTTCTGCCGCTGTAGCTTATCCACTACAATGCATGACATGTTTGTGCATTCAGAGATGCTCTGTAGTGTAACATGTGGCTATCTGAGTTGCTGTTGCCTTCTTGCTTGAAGCAGTTTGGCCATTCTCCTCTGACCTCTCTCATTAAAAAGGCACTTTTGCCCACAGAACTCCCACTCACTGGATTTTTTTTTTGTCTGTTTTTCACACATTCTTGGTGAACTTTAGAAAGTGTTGTGTGGGAAAATCACAGTAGATCTGCAGTTTCTGAGAGACTCAAACTAGCAATCATTCCATGGTCAAAGTCACTTAGATCACATTCCTTCACATTCTGATGTTTGCTCTGAACAACTGCTGAACTGCTTGACTATGTCTGCGTGCTTATATGCAATGAGTTGCTGACACATGATTGACTAATTAGACAATTAAAAAAAAGGCCTTCTCTACATTGGTGAGACCCGTTGTAAATTGGGACTACTTCATAAAGGACCTCCACATCATCTGCCACAAGCGGGAATTCCCAGTGGTCAAACAGTTTAATTCCAATTTCCATTCCTATTGCGACATGTCGATCCATGGCTTCCTCTTGTGCCAAGATGAAGCCACCCTCAGGGTGGAGGAGCAACGCCTTATATTCTGTTTAGGTATCCTCCAATCCCTGATGGCATAATTTTTGATTTCTTCTTCTGGTAAACAAATCTACCTCCCCCCCCACCCCGCCAAATTTCCCACTGTGACCTTTTACCTTTTCTTACCTGCCTATTACTTCCTCCTGGGTCTCCTTCTCCTTCCCTTTCTCTTATGGTCTACTCTATTCTCCCATAAGATTCTTTCTTCTTCAGCTCTTGACCTTTCCCACTCACCGAGCTTCACCTGTCATCTTCCAGCAAGCTTCTTTTCCCTCCCCCCACCTTTTTATTGTGGCACCTTCCCTCTTCCTTCTCAGTCCTGAAAAAGGATCTCAGCCTGAAACGTTGACTTTTCCATAGATGTTGCCTGTGCTGCTCAGTTACTCCAGCATTTTGTGTCTGCTGTTCTGACTAATTGGATATTTGCATTAACAAGTGTACCTATTAAAGTGGCCACTGGCTGTAAGTACCTTAAGATGAAAAGCCTTGCATTATAACATAAAACGCTGGAATTGATGTTAACTCATTGCACTTAGACCATAAGACCATAAGACATAGGAGCAGAATTAGGCTATTTGACCCATCGAGCCTGTTCTGTGAGTTGACCATGGCTCATTTATTATCTCTCTCAAACCCATTCTCCTGCCATTTCCTCGCAATCTTTGATGCCCTTGCTAATCAAGAATCTATCAACCTCCACTTAAAATACCCCCAATGATTGACCTTCAGAGCTGTCTATGACAAAGAGTTCCACAGAATCACCACCATTTGGTTAAAGAAATTCCTCCTCATCTTGTTCTTAAGGGACATCCTTCTATTCTGAGGCAGAACCTTTTGGTTCTAGCATCCTGTCCATATTGGCTATTTGTTGTGGTCTTGTATTTTAATCAATCGCACTCATTCTGGCTGTGAGCAGAATCCAATGTTACACCCTGCTTCTGAATCTAAATTTTCTATATTTCTCTGATTGCGACTTGTAGATGGAACAATTTCAGTTCTGATTTGAATGCCACGGAGAGCTCAGGAGATGGTATAATTGCAAGGGTTGCGCTACCTCCTCCTTAGCAAGATATTAATTTGATGTTGTCACTTAGGAAATGGAAGCTCGTCGATTGCTAATGAGATTTTGGAGTAATGAATGACGGCAAGAAGGATATCACTGAGATTACATAGCGATTTGAAGCCTTACAAACATGGCAGCATTTCAATTGTTCCAGTGAGAATACCTAAACTTTTTGGAGGAGATTAAATCCTGAATTCATGGCAGCAGCTTGCATTATAAGATTGCACTTGCTGTTGATGCTGTGCCCCTCTATTTTTATAATTTGCATAAATCATATTGCCCAAATATGTTATTTCACTAGAAATATATTGCATCACATCAGAGGGAGGAAAAGATACTTCAGCGTAACAGTGCTAAATATCTTCTTCTTTCTATCACTCTTGAAATAAAAGATGTGCAAAGCGATTGTGGTTTTGTTTAGTTGCTAAACTACTCTCCGGGAAGCTAGACAGAATTATCAACCTTACTTAATTAGTACAACCAAGAAGGAGGCCACTCATGCCATTGATTACATATGTTCTGTAGCAGCATGATACTGTCAGTCTGTTTCTCCCTCTTCCTTATCATGTGTCCCTACAAACTAATCTCTTACATACCCATCATTACCCCTTTGTTTCTTCTTGCCACTTACCTATGCTGAGATGTAATTTACAGACAGCAATGAACCTTCTCTGGCATGTCTTTGGGAGGCAGGTAGAAACTAGAGCACATGTTGGATATCTATGTGATGACATAGCAAACTCCAAAAGACAGCAACAGAGTTCAAGATCCATTTCAAGGCCTAGATCTGTGAAGTTTCACTGCCCATAAGACCATAAGACAGAAGATATAAGAACAGATTTAGACCACTTGGCCCATTAAGTCTGCTCTACCATTCGATCCTGGTTGATTTATTATCCCTCTCAACACCATTCTCTTGCTGTCTCCCCATAACTATTAATACCCTTACCAATCAAGAACGTAACAACCTCCACTTTAAATATACCCAGTGAAATGGCCTACATAGCTGCCTGTAGCAATGAATTTCATAGATCAACCACCCTCTGGCTAAAGAAATACCTCCTCATCTCGGTTCTAAAGGGATGTCCTTCTATTCTGTGACAGGGCCCTTTGATTGTAGATTCTCCCAGTATTGGAAACATCCTCTCCACGTTCACTCTGTCTGGGACTTCCAATATTCACTTCAATGATATCCCCACTATTATTCTTCTAAGCTCCTGTGAGTACAGGGCCAGAGCCATCAAACGTTCCTCATATGTTAATGCTTTCTCTCCTGGGATCACTCTTGTGAACCTCCTCTGGACCCTGTCAAACTATTATACAACTGTACTACACTGAAACCTAAGATCCAATGGATTCCTCAGTTTTCGTAGGGATAGTAGTGTTGAATTCTTAACCAAGCACACATCAATTCAACTATCTTTATCCCTTCCTTGCTTATGCTTTTAGTGAAAAGAAGTCCATTAGCCTCAGCCTGAAGATGCTTTGAATTTACATCACAAAGACATTTTCTTCTACCTTCCTGATTGATGCTGGTTCACATCTCCCATCCTTTACCCATCTCCTCCCAGCCTCTATTGCTATCTCTATCTTCCTTTCCTCGACATGGCTCCACCTGCTACTCAGCGGCTTCTCACGTGGATCTACCTGGCACTTTGCAGCTCTTGCCCTCTTTTCATACTTTCTATCTCTACCAGATAAAGGACCTCAAAGGGCAACATTGAACGTCCATTTCCCTCTATAAGTGCTCCCTGACCCACTGAGTTCAGCCAGCAACTCATTTGGTGCTCCTGCATTCACTTTTTTTTACTATGCTCAGCTGTCCAGAAATCTGCAGTTTATTTGTGACAATTTATTACCAGTTAATGATGGCATGATGTGCTGCAGTAACATAATGAAGGCTCCAAACATATTCTAATCATCTGCAATTATCATTATCAGCATTACCTTTAAGCTATTTTAGCATGAATATAACAAGTTCTTGTAATGAAATAAAAGATAATGTGCTATAGAAGCCTTATACCCAAAACCTAACCAATTTAATGCAGGCTTATTACTAACGAAAGTAAGTTGACATGAAGGTGCTTTTTTTTGAGGCAATCAATATAGTCTAGAATGCACTGCCTGAAAGTAGATAGAGGTAGATCCAAATGGATCTACTTGAAGTAGTGAATGGATATTTTCCTGAAGAGGAACAATTTGTGGGAATGTGGGATACATTGGATATGTTTTTTAAAGAACAAATTCTGGCTCAAATGGGAAAACAGCTTTCTTATAATCTGCATTGGTCTCTGGTTTGCGTTAGCAACTTTTGATACAATTGTACCAAAGGCTGGATGATCACATTACTTATATGACATGTAAAAATAAAGTACATGTTTTACATCACATAAAACGTTTTAAGCTATTGTAATGTTCAATCAGGTTCATGGGCCTGGCAAGTGATATAGAAAGCACTCTGTGAATAGCTATATCAATCATTTATTTACAAACAGTAAAAGTTTGACCAAACATTTATGTTCCCCAAGTTACAGAAACTACAAAGCTGAATATTCAACAGACATGCATTCAACAATTATACTTCATTAAAAGCGTGCGCAAAGCATACCTTCACAATAATCATGTCTTAAACAAAGGAAGAAGAGAGCAGGCCCCTTCCTCGTGCTATTTTATATACCCAGGATATTTGAAACTAGATACCAGGTAGTTATCCAATGGGAAAAGCACCTGAAGTTTCTAAACTAACCAATCACAATGGAAGCAACCGTCAACAATCAGAGTAAGGCATGCCCCACAGAACACTCTACCCCTTGAAAGTTGCAAACGTGATGATCCAACACTCAGACTAGTATGACTCTCATGAACTCCCAATTAAGTTATACATAGATCATAAGAGTACAATACCCAGTACTGTAAACCCAGTAGTCACCCCCAGTGCACTACAGTAGTCTAGCAGCCTTTCTGTGCCCCTAAAGGCCACCAGCCCCTCCCTGGAATGTAACAGTCAATGAGTTGGTCCCCCAGTCAGTTGTATACACTGATTTTGAGATATGATCAACCAGGTGGGTGATGTTCACCAACCCATCAGGAATGCAGGTGCAGCATTCCTAACCAATAACAGTACAAGTGCCACCTTCCTTTGTGAGCAGGTAACCCAAGGCCATCAAAATCAGTTCCTGGGACAGTCTGGCCATACCATGCTGAGAAAGGTTATCATTCAAAACATCCTTCCTTTGTAACAGCCCTCTTACCAACCAACATGGGCAAGGTGCTCATCCAGGGCACTGGGGTGGCATGCATACAGCATCACATATCAACCACACCACTCAGTGGGGAGCAACAGGTAGGCCTAGGAACTGCATATCCCATATGCACCATTCTGCATCCAACAAGTGCCCAGCTTCACAACAACATGTAGCATTGATACAGCCATCCCAAGATACTGTTCCTGCTCAGAAATGCTCCTTGCACCTTATAGCAATACTCAGTATACCACCTGCACCAACACTCTGTCAAGTAGGGAAATCACTAAGAGTTGAGACATTCCAATTAAATGAAGGATATGTTGGGAAATACTAGCCCTTAAAGCACTCACTTCACCAGAGCTATTAAGTTTCAAGTCCATTAAGGCTATTAAGGTTCAAGTTCGTTCAGGTTGAGGTTGGCTGATATGAACTACTCCCTCCTAGCTCCCCAAAACAGAAAGCCAAAACCCAAGAAACCAGATCATTTTCCCCCGACAGTCTTTTCTTAGTCGTCAAAGAGATCGATATCAGTGACATCCCTTCTGTGATGTAGTAAGGAGTCCTCGTACAAATTGAGCATTTTGACCCATTAGTCCAGTGTGCAAATTCAAATGCCATCCACAGGAATGTATGCAACACACATCAAAGTTGCTGGTGAATGCAGCAGGCCAGGCAGCATCCCTAGGAAGAGGTACAGTCGACGTTTCAGGCTGAGGCCCTTCGCCAGGACTAACTGAAGGAAGAGTTAGTTAGAGATTTGAAAGTGGGAGGGGGAGGGGAAGATCCAAAATGATAGGAAAAGGCAGGAGGGGGAGGGATGGAGCCAAGAGCTGGACAGGTGATTGGTAAAGGGGATATGAGAGGATCATGGGACAGGAGGCCCAGGGAGAAGGAAAGGGGGGGGCAGAAACCCAGAGGACGGGCAAGGGGTATAGTGAGGGGGACAGAGGGAGAAAAAGGAGAGTGAGAGAAAGAATGTGTGTATAAAAATAAATAGCGGATGGGGTACGAGGAGGAGGTAGGGCATTAGCAGAAGTTTGAGAAGTCAATGTTCATGCCATCAGGTTGGAGGCTACCCAGACGGAATATAAGGTGTTTTTCCTCCAACCTGAGTGTGGCTTCATCTTTACAGTAGAGGAGGTCGTGGATAGACATGTCAGAATGGGAATGGGATGTGGAATTAAAATGTTTGGCCACTGGGAGATCCTGCTTTCTCTGGCGGACAGAGCATAGGTGTTCAGCAAAATGGTCTCCCAGTCTGCGTCGGGTCTCGCCAATATATAGAAGGCCACATCGGGAGCACTGGACACAGTATATCACCCCAGCCGACTCACAGGTGAAGTGTCGCCTCACCTGGAAGGACTATCTGGGGCCCTGAATGGTGGTAAGAGATGTAGCACTTACGCTTACAGGGATAAGTGCTGAGTGGGAGTTCAGTGGGGATGGACATGCGGATAAGGGAGTCGCATGTGTAGCATTTGTTCCACTTACAAGGATAAGTGCCAGGAGGGAGATCAGTGGGGAGGGATGGGGGGGACGAATGGACAAGGGAGTCACGTAGGGGGCGATCCCTGCGGAATGCAGAGAGAGGGGGGGAGGGAAAGATGTGCTTAGTGGTGGGATCCCGTTGGCGGTGGCGGAAGTTACAGAAAATAATATGTTGGACCCGGAGGCTGGTGGGGTGGTAGGTGAGAACTAGGGGAACCCTATTCTAGTCGTGTGGCGGGAGGATGGAGTGAGAGTAGATGTGCGTGAAATGGGGGAGATACATTTGAGAGCAGAGTTGATGGTGGAGGAAGGGAAGCCCCTTTCTTTAAAAAAGGAGGACATCTCCCTTGTCCTGGAATGAAAAGCCTCATCCTGAGAGCAGATGTGGCGGAGAAGGAGGAATTGCGAGAAGGGAATGGCATTTTTGCAAGAGACAGGGTGAGAAGAGGAATAGTCCAGGTAGCTGTGAGAGTCAGTAGGCTTATAGTAGACGTCAGTGGATAAGCTATCTCCAGAGATAGAGACAGAAAGATCTAGAAAGTGGAGGGAGGTGTTGGAAATGGACCAGGTAAACTTGAGGGCAGGGTGAAAGTTGGAGGCAAAGTTAATAAAGTCAACGAGCTCAGCATGCGTGCAGGAAGCAGCGCCAATGCAGTCGTCGATGTAGCAAAGGAAAAGTGGGGGACAGATACCAGAATCACCAGCAACTTTGATGTAATGCTGCTCGGCCTGCTGCGTTCACCAGCAACTTTGATGTCTTGGCCTGAAACGTCGACTATACCTCTTCCTATAGATGCTGCCTGGCCTGCTGCGTTCACCAGCAACTTTGATGTCTTGGCCTGAAACGTCGACTGTACCTCTTTCTAGAGATGCTGCCTGGCCTGCTGCGTTCACCAGCAACTTTGATGCCCAAGACTGACAGGAATGTGTAACAGGATTTCCCACCACAAATTAGCATCCACCACTTTGTCATTCTGTAATGCAGGGAGATACAAATGCACTCACTCTTGATTAGCCACTGGGCACTTGGAAAACACTAAAATTATTAGAACTACTAGAATTGCTCACTAAATGCTCAGTTCAGTTCCCTCTGAAATGTGGGTATCTCATATCTGAAATAAAGTTGCCCAAATTTCTACTCAAATTTCATATGGCCATAATGAAAAATGAGTCATTCCAAAAACTATGGGTAAACAAGTAACAAAGTAACAGGTTAAGACACAATAAACACATAACAGATTAGAACACAAAACACAAAGTAACAGACTAAACAACAAAGTAACAGATTAAATATACAAATCGCAAAGCACAAAGCCCAGGCTGTACTGCTCTTCTTTAAAACTTCCGATGGAATTGCAAAAATTTAAAACAGACAGTTAATTTCTCACATGGAAACAACACTTATCAGAGAATAATGGATAACAAAAAAAAACAACTGAGCAGGACCCAAGACATTCACAGAATCTCTTAAAAGGCCACACACACACACACACACACACACACACACACACACGAGCAAACTGGTGTGTTTGGCCACACCATACCATTTTGCAGCATTCAAATCATTCAGAGGTATGCAAATTGAATGACCCCTTCCCTGAAAAAATGAGGCACGAATGCACTAACCACTTGCTGATTCCCTCTGCTGGTGAACTGATATCACTTACAGAGAATCCTGAATGCAATGCAAATAATTTGGCAGAAGAGAAAAGGAAACTTTGTCTGCAGAGGAGTTAAAGAATGACCCTTCCTCCTTAAAAGTCTCAAATTTCTTTTGCTTTTCCATAGAGACCTTCCTCCACGTTGTCTAGAGTAGGAGCCCAATTTTCCTGCTCCTCTGGAACCTCAGCTTTAGGCAACGCTAAAAACAATTCTTTACGTACGGGGTATGCAAGATCCCCCATTGTCAGTCTGTTTATCTAACTTCTGTACTTGGCTACACTCACCCTGTTTTACATATTTTAAACCTTGTAATATCTTAATCACTGCACTTGTAGGATGACCAACAGGTGGTGCTATTAAAGACAGCACTACCCCTTTTATTGGGAGATCTGCCTCTTTAACCCTCGTGTCCAACCATTCCAGAAATCAATTCAATATTCTTTGGTGGGTTAGCACTATTTCATTATATTTCTGTGATAAGAGCCCACTGGTGTAGAACTTCAGTACCCTCCTCTACTTTGCTCCATTCCACCTGGGGTTTCAAATTCTATTCAGCAAGGGGGGCATACCTAGGTTTAACTGCAGCCATTACTCGAACCCAGAGTGATGCACTATGCTCAGGGGAAGCAAGCGGTGCTCTCAGGATGTTATTGATCGCATGTTGGGACGACAGGCTCCCTAAGGCACCCATCTCTCTGCTAGATAGAATCACTCCAGTATCGACCCTTATCCCATATTCTCAATAGCCACGGAGGCAAAGACTCTCCAGCCTTTTGTCTGTACCTATCCGCTGAGCTCGCCACTTCCTTAGAGGAGTTCTGAGTTCTGTTGTGTTGAATGTGTCTATTACACCATCCCCCGCACATTCCTGAGCTTCCCCCCACCTCCTCCTCCTGAAAGGAAGACCAGTGCCCCACACGGCTGGTAAGTACTGGCCTGGCACCTACTGTTTCAGAGACACGAGGGAGAGGGTGATCATCTCGAGGATTAAACCGAGGAGTCCACTCTTCTCTCTCTCCCTCCTTCATATTTATCATCCAGCTAGGTATCCCCATCTCCCAGCCCCACAGTAGGATCATCGGCCTGTCTCAACATAGCTCGAACCTTAATGGGAATCAGGTTTCCAATAGACCTTTTGAACCACCTCTAAGTTCCCTACTTTCATTAGCCAACAGGCTAATTGTATATTGTATCTTCCAAATTCGTGGCCCTACTCTGAGCCATCAACTGTGATTCATTCAGAATAATACAGCACTGACTGAGATCTCTCGATTCATTCTTAAGGATCACTATTGTTTTATACTGATGTCTTACAATTGTTGCAAACAGCCAGAAAGCATCCCACCAGCTGTCTTTCCTGCTGGGAAAACCCAATGATTTAAGTATAGAAACAACGTGACGTCCCATTTTAACCTCAGCAAAATCTAACTGGTCTGACCAATCTACTGGCAATCCATAACCCATCAGTAAGTTAGTGAGGCTTTCAAAACCTGCTCTATTATTTGTCCACCATGGGGCTCTGCATCTCTCAGACAGAGGGTCCTCTTTCTTAAATAACCTCTTAAAGAGATGCATTTCTGCTCAAAAAACCTTACCCTGTTTGCAGCGTCAAATATAATGTTCAATCAGGTTCGTGGATCTGGCAAATGATACAGAAAACACTCTCTGCAAATAGGTATATTAACCATTTATTTACAAACAGTAAAAAATTTTACCAAACATTCATGTTCCCCAAGTTATGGACGCTACAAAGCCCAATACTCAACAATAATATGTACATTCAATGAACATACTCAGTTTAAAGTGGGCGTCAAAGCATACCTTCCCAATGGTCATATTTTAAAGGAATAAGAGAGCAAGCCCCTTCTACATGCTATTTTTTATACCCAGAGTATTTGAAAGCAAACACCAGGCAGATATCCAATGGCAAAAGCAGCTGCAGTTTCTAAACTAACCAAACACAACGGAAGCGACTTTTGACAATCAGAATAAGGCACACCCCCACAGGACAGCTATAGAAGGTGATTTCTAATTTAAACTCTAAGATCTAAAGTGGTAATGAGATTGCCAGCGTAGCGTCTTAAATAAATTATCAGTTTAGCTTGTGTTCAGCATAAACAGAGGTATTGATAAGAGAATAAAATCCCACATTAGGAATGGGTCAGTAAACAGCTGTAAATTGCCTACTGGCTCTCATAAAAGATGGAGCAAAGTTCTTCCACCACCAATCTGTCCAAACAAAAAATAAACAGTGCTGGTTTCAAGATCAGCTTAAAGGGATGCTCAGCAATTCATCATCATTGTTGTTGAAGCTGGCAGGAAGTCCTGAAAACCTTTGGGATTCTTTATGCAACTCTCTGGCAAGATTTCATAGACCTCCACTGACCATGGGGTAGCAAGGAAACATAGTGGTCCGCATAATGCACATGCTGCTTCAGGCAATGATATCGTCCCAAAGTCATTAATGAGCCACAGACCTCATGGTTACAGATATTTTATTAGATCCCAGATCTCAGCTCAGACTGTGCTCCATATTTGGGCAAAGCAGGGATGGAATGGAAGATGAAATGCACCAGAATCTGACCACCAGCATGTTCTGCACCTCTCTGGTGAATGTGCAGGCACTGAGATCAACAAGGCTTTAACCTTTGCTATGCTGCTAGCCAATGATTCTGTCTGACGGAAGTGAATCAAAATCAGAATCATAGTCAGGTTAAATATCACCAGCATACGTAGTGAAATTTGTTAACTTTGTGGCAGCAGTACAATGCAATAGATAATAATAGAGAAAACTGTGATTTACAGTAACTATAAAACATTTTTAAAAAATTATTTTTATATAATATTAAAAATATATAAAAAATAAGGAGTGCAAGAATTTGAAATAAAAAATGATGAGTTTCAATGTCCATTCAGAAATTGGATGGAGAAAGATGTTGTTCCTGAATCATTAAGCGCATGCCTTCAGGCTTCTGTACCTCCTTCCTGATGGTAGCAATGAGAAGAAGGCAAGTCCTGGGTGATATCGGCCCTTTATGAAGGATGCTGCCTTTTTTGATTTTTTTGATTTTGCAATTTGAGCTAATATTCCATAATTCAACCCCTGTTAAATCCACGCTTTTCAGGTAAAATATCGTAGAGGCAAGGCAGTAATATATATCAAATTAGACATCATTCACATACAATGCACTTTCACTTTTGTTAATTAAAACAGGAATATTTAATGTTCAAAAGAATATTACATTCTTATCTACGAACCACAGAGTTCATTTTACTTGTAAATGCAGCCTCACCACCAAGCATGTGAAATAACCTTGTGTTCAGTTTTTACCAGTCTGCAACAGACTTTACAAATCATTTTGACACTCTTGGCCAATTAGATGTGACCTTAGTGTTATGGGACAACACTTATCAAAGTGTTGAGACAAGTTAATAGTCAGGCACAAGCAGATTGCTGTACAATAATTCAGCAGCCCCAAATACAGTAATAGTTAGGAAGACTCTTAATACCTTAATTAAATATATGCTTCAATTTTTCAGATGCCTCATTATCCATTATTTAACATTAATCTCATCCTTCCTAGTCCTGTTTCTGTTTGAGATGAAATCACCTAATTTGTAGCTGTGGGTATTTTTGACTGACAGAATATGAACGACAAGTCATTCCATGTAGGTAGCAGGAGAGGGTTAGGCTGTTCATATCACATGATGAGATTGTCGATTGCCATTCATTGTCCTATTTGTTTTTCTGTTGCTCAAATTCTTCATCTCTGAACAATCCATTCTCTAAGTCGTTGTACTGGCACATATTCTTCAGTTCTTCCAGAACAGTTCCTGGGTGTGATGTCTTCAGAAATGTTGTCTGAGATATTAAGACAAAGGCACAGGTGTCCTTTTGTAGGTATGTAAAAAATTCCATGGAATTTTGCTCAGGTATCTCTCTCTTTCTGTCTGTCTCTGTTTCTCTCTTTTCTTCACTCCACCCATGATCCACCACTCGCCATTCTCATTGACTTCCCAATCTTCACTGCTTGTAACTTTATTTCTCTCTTCAATACATTTGCTTGTACAAGATCAGCATGAAACACAGACAGCATGGGTGCAGAATGTCTAAAATAAAAGCTGAGATTATAGGAAATATTTAGTATGATAGGCAGTATCTGGGGAAAGGGAAACAAAGATAATAGGGAAGAAATATAATTTTGCTTTTGCTTTTCATTGCAAGTCAAATTCCTGAATATCAGGACCCTGTTGTCCTTCACTTATTTAAAAACAAATGAGATTACACTGGCTTTTAAAACACCAATTTTCCCCTTTTTTTCCCTCTCTCTTTTTTCTCTCACAATAACTCCTTGCCTGCTCTCCATCTTCCTCTGGTGCTCCACTCCCCCTTTCTTTCTCCGTAGGCCTCCCGTCCCATGATCCTCTCCCTTCTCAAGCCTTGTATCCCTTTTGCCAATCAACTTTCCAGCTCTTAGCTCCATCCCTCCCCCTCCTGTCTTCTCCTATCATTTTAGATCTCCCCCTCCCCCTCCCACTCTCAAATTTCTTACTATCTCTTCTTTCAGTTAGTCCTGACGAAGA
The DNA here is from genome assembly GCF_963921235.1 of Mobula hypostoma. NCBI lineage: Eukaryota > Metazoa > Chordata > Chondrichthyes > Myliobatiformes > Myliobatidae > Mobula > Mobula hypostoma. The sequence goes on along the minus strand of NC_086101.1, from coordinate 131,996,771 downwards.
GTCTCGGCCCGAAACGTCGACTGTACTTCTTCCTGTAGATGCTGCCTGGCCTGCTGCGTTCCACCAGCATTTTGTGTGTGTTGCAAACATTAAGTATTAGTGCCTTTCAAATGCTTTCACTGGAACTAACTATGAAAATGCAAATTTGTTCATTAACAATTACCTCACCACAATAACTATAGCTCTGAACCTCCAGCACAAATGGGTGTAATAATAACAAAAATCATCTTCCAGTTATCTCACTGTGGGTTTCCTCAAGATTTTTAGGACATTTTATATATTCAAGGCATCTCTGTGAAACATAAGACATAGGCTGTATATATTTTAAGGCTGTGGTTATTTACATGTCATTGATGTGTGAGTGAAATGCTGGGGCCTGATCTCAGGCAAGGTCAGGCAGACGTCAGAGAAGATGGTGAGATATATGATTAGGGTGGGTTAATGGCTGGATACAGAAGGAACACTGGCAACATGAAACAATACTGTAGTACAGTGGCTGAGTTTCTGTGCAGATTTCTGGGCCATTGATCTAGATGTACGAGAGCGGAGAAAGTTAAAAAAGAGAAATTAACTAAATCATAAATAGAAAAATAATCATCCTGTCTTAACTATTAAACTACCAGATGTTGTTAAAAGACCCATCTAGTTCATTACTATGACTCTCCAAGGCCACCAGTGTAGTCGACTCTCACCTGCTTTTTTCCAAAAGCAATGAAGGATAGACAGCAAGTGCTGGTATAGCCAGAACCACCCACAAATTGTGAACAAATAAACAATAAAATAAACATCTATTGACATTTGAAGAAATCTGAAGAAAGTTCATCAGGTGAACCAGGAACTCTCTTTCTTTCTCAGTAATGCTGTTTGCTCTGATGCAATTTTCAAGTTATTTTTATTTCAGATTTCTATCACCTGCAGTTTATTTCTTTTTTTTTTGCTTTTAAATTTGCTTTTATAGAATATTGATCAGAAGACCAGGGATACTGCGGAATAAAAAAATGTGCAGTGCAATATTTTAAATCTTTATCTGAGAGTACACGATTTTTTGCTTTATACAGCATCCAAAATGTTGCATTTTTGACAATGGAATATTCCCTGAGAACTGCCCTGGAATGTCAGCCAAGGTTTTGCCACCAGTCTCTTAGGAGAAGTAAAGTGTGCTATCTCCAAGCTGTTTTGACATTGAAAGAAACGAGTACTTTCAATAATGACTCTATTAGCCGCTGTAACATTTGCAAAATAATCCGGGAAATAATGCAATTAGTTTAGAGTTTTGCCACTGGACTCATTAAAAAAAACCTGCATTTATTTAATAGTCTAGTGGCTATCCAGGCACTTGAAAGTTTCAATGAAATTAGGATTGTAAAGCATCCTT